>NC_080793.1:85148958-85448958 GCF_028018385.1 Neofelis nebulosa | reverse complement strand
ATGGGACTTCACTGTTCTGGAGCACCACGCCTTGAGTCAACTCCTTGGCGGAGGGGATTATGAAAAGAGCCAGAGGAGAATTCACCAAGCCCATGATAACTTCATCTCCTCGTTTAACAGGGTGTCCTCTGGGCAGGGCTCCAGGCAGCCTCAGCCTCCTGAGCCTTCAGAGGGGCAGGCAATGACTGGAGCTGCTCTCCCAGGCCCCAGGCGCAGAGAGAGATGAAAAACAGGCCATCACCATCTTCCAAGTGGTTCTGCGGTTCACAGAGTTCAAGCACAACTTCTTGCAATTTGCCAACTCATTCCAAACGATGGTTAAACCAAACACAACCAGATGCGGCAATATCCGTGCAAACAGACACCACAGAAGAGTCACAGAATTTGATTGCTTCTTCCCAGGTCTGAGATGTACTCTATACTCAGAGCAGCGGTCTGTCACTTCTGTCTGCTCAACATCCGTTACTTTGTCTTGTGGGAGCACCTCGTTTTCTCCTGGGGGGTCGCATCTTAGCTGATACAGTTGGGGTGGAGCCCACCTCATGATTCTAGCACTGAAGGTGAGCATTTGACCAGGGCTAGCCAGTAAGAGGACGCCATCAACCTGGCACAGTGATTAAATCAGGGATAAGCATGTGACCCATGTCTGAGAACTTCATGAACTATCAGGAAAGAGATGTCCCCTTTCCACAAAAGTCTGGATCCGCTGGTAGACACATCTTGCCATCATAGGGTGAGGTAGAGGAGATCCTGTGTGAGAAAGGTGCCCCTGAGGAAGAAAGCACTGACCCAAGTGAGAGACATACACAATGGCATTGATGCCTGGATCCAGCCTTGCCTGAATTCATTGCCGTATTTTCATCCCAAGAATCAATCAACTTCCTTTCTTTCATAAGGCAGTTTTAGCTGGGTTTCTCTCTTGAACCACCAGAGCTCTGATAAACACACTACCCAATAACTTGAAGGAAACAAAAGGTACAAATTGCCCCCAAATAAGTCATACAATTGTTTATTTTAAAAGCGTATACTGAACATCTAACATATGTGAAGTTCTATGTGTGATGTTAGGGACACAGAGACATGACAGAATTCCTTGCCTTAAAAATTTCACAATCTAGTGTCCAATTTGGCAGCCAAATCCAGAGTGTCAAGACTGCAAGTGACAGTGAGGATTCTTGAGTTTGTTTTTATTAAATTACACAGCATGGATTAGCATAAGGATCTAGCAAATTTATATATCTCAGAGCAGTGTGCCAGTATGCAGCCTGTTTTTCTTACACACTTTTGTGACAAGAGCTAAATGCCTATCGAGTAAGTCCTGGAAAGAGGAACACGGTGACCACATGTTGTTTAGGTGTGCACAGAGCCCATTCCTTCTGATAATGACTTTTCAGAACCACCTCCACCACTGCTTGCAGACTTGCTGTGGCTGTCAACTGAGCCAGCCTGTTCCCACTCCCAGAACAAGGCACGGCTATGAGCTACAAGTCTGTCCAATCAATTAGATCACTCCTTCTCAGTCCCCTGGTCAAGTCCTCCCCTCCCTGTGCATGCCTCACGCCTCCTCCCTTTTCCTTCTACACTCAATCCCAACTCACAACTTTAAATTTCACACACTATTATCTCCCATATTACTATCTCCAGCACAGACCTCTCTCCCTGCTGGATCCAATGTCCCACCTGCGTGTCCAAATGCCTACTCCTGATAGTGCCACCAAGGCTCACCCTTAACACACCCAAACCAAGTTCTAGACCCCCACAAACTTTTTCTTCCCTGCAGTCTCTCCCATCTTCAGAAATGCTCAGTCAACAGAAGCCGGCTATCACTGCTGATTCTTCTTTCATACCCCATATCCTGACTTCCTTCAAATCCTAACAGCTCTGCCTTCAAAAGAGACCTAGAACCTGATCACTCCTCATCATTACCTCCACTGACATCACTCTGACCCAGGCCCAACCATCTCCCACCTGGCAGACTGCAGAAGCTTTCTCATTGGTGACCTGGATTCAGCTTTTGTTCCCCTTCAGTGTTTTCTCAACACAGCAACCAACAGGTTCTTTTTAAAATGTGAGTCAACACTGTCCCTTCCACCAGGGAACTCTCTTGGAGTTAGCGCAGATTTACTCTGGGACCAGCGCCCAGAAGAGACCGTGCTTTAGCACCTGACTCCAAGATCTTCTGAGCTGTCCTTCTACCTTCACTGAGGCTCCATTCTGCTTGTCCTTCAGTCCCATGAACTCCTCTACAGCTGGTCAATTTCCCCTCTGAGGCTAGTCAGGATCAGTTTCTATCACCTACAACCAAAGACTCATGGCTGATTTAAGGAGCCAACCATCTATGCTCTTACCACAACACCATTTACTGCCATAAATGCTTAGAGATATGGTTGTCTGGTGCCTTGGTGGTCCTCTTCCACGACAGAGGTAAGGTTTGCTTCAAGAAGAGGTGCTTGGAACATAAAATCACACAAAAAGAGTAATGAGAAATGACTTCTGTCTGTGTCTTTCCTGAAATGAACATTGTGTCTTTAAAAAAAAAAAAAAAAAAAGACAGTGTTAATTTATCAAATGCTTTTCCTTATAAAACAAAGATGTGTGCACAAATATACTAGAACTGCTTTGTAAGATAATGATGAAAAGCCTATTCATGAAGAAACCAGAGTAGATTCACCTCCACATTAGCAAAGAGAATCCGAACATCACCAAGTCTGTTGAGATAAAACATGAAGGATGTGAAAACAGCATGTATGTCTTTAAGCAGATTTATTCCACATTTTACAAAAAGAGAAAGAAGAAGGATATACACTGGAACATTAGCAAAGGTTCTGTCTAGGTAGAAGAATGGTGATATTCATATTTTCTTATTTATCCCTTCATGAATTTTTACAAGTTTCATAGTTAAAAGAATTATCTTTATTAAAAGAATAAACAGGGGTGCCTGGGTGGCTCAGTCGGTTGAGCATGCAACTCTTAATTTTGGCTCAGGTCTTGATCCCAAGGTCATAGGATCGAGCCCCACTTGGGGCCACAAGCTGAGCGTGAAGCCTATTTGGGATTCTCTATCCCTCTGCCCTCTCCCCGACACTCTAAAATAAGTAAATAAACAAAATAAAATTAAAATAAAATAAAATAAAATAAAATAAAATAAAATAAAATAAAATAAAATAAAATAAAGGAATAAATGGTATTCCTGTAGAATTTGAAAAAAAAATTGTATTTTTAAAAAAAGAGAAGAAAATGGTGTGCCCTTTGGTGAAACTTCCCAACTACTAACAGAAAGTCAGAGAAATTAAATGAGATCCTCACCTTCTGAAATGCCTTTCCTTCTGACAAGCCCCAGAACAATGGCACAGGGAAGGAGAGGAGATAAGAAAGGAGAACAGACTATAGGTCAGCACTTCTCAAATGACACGCAGAAAGTTGTCTGCAACAGGATCACCAGGGCACTTGTTAAAAATGAAGATTCCTGACAGCCATCCCATGCCTGTTGTACCAAAATCTCTGAGGGTCAAGCCCAGGAATCTGCACTGAACAAATTCCCCTGAGTAGATGTGATGCCTGCTAACATCCAAGAACCACTGGAAAGATGAAGGAGGCTACTTCAAGCTCCTTGAGGATTCACCAAGCCTCTGCTTTAAAGAATTCAACTGAAATATAAAGCTTAACTCAGTAGAAAGAGAAAAATTCAATCAATCAGAACCATCACCAGGTTTCTACTTTGCTTTCTATTGTGTCCACATAATCTATACCATATGCCAGTAACGTAACATTTGCTATCCCAACCCCCCCCCATAAATCCATCAGCCAGTTGTCGGATAATACAGTGGAATCTTTATTATGAAAGCATACTTGACAAGTTCTAATAATTGATAGTTAACCATGTTTCCCAGAGCAAGACTATCATCAGTGAAAACCCAATCTAACCAATTAGCCCTAAACATATTTGTTGGTCCAACATATTTTTTGGTCCTCTTCCCAGTATTTTAAAAGGACAGCACTTTAGTATTTAATCATTTTGATACTTGCCTGGTCTTCCTCATCTTTTTAGCAGACATTTTCAGCCAGAATTACCCTCCACACTATTCCATGCCTGGCTGCCTAGATATGCCACATACATTCCCACCTCTGTACTTCCCATGGATGGCCCTCCCTTCTCATGTTTTTCCGGATACTCTCATTCACGGCCCTGTCCTTTAGGATTTGGCCACCTGGAGCAGAAACCCAGTGACAGTGACTAAACCCAAGAGGCACTGGCTTTTCTCACCCACCAAGGATTCTGGAAGTATACCTCCTGGGACTGGTACAGGTACTCAAGGACATCACTGAGGATACAGACCCCTTCCCTCCTCCTGCTGCACTCTGCTTAACATGTAGTTTTGTCCTTGTGGTTCTAAGATGGAAAACCCACCCCCGAGCATCACGTGTGCATTTCAGACAAAACGATGGAGATGAAGGATACGGGCAAAGGTCTGTATACTAGCTACCCAGAGAGAGGGAGAGAGAGAATCCGACAGGCTCCACACTGTCAGGACAGAGATGGACATGGGGCTCGAACCCACGAACCACGAAATCATGACCGAAGCCAAAATCAAGAGTTGGACACTTAACCAACTGAGCCACCCAGGCATCTCTCTTTTTATCTTTTTTAAAAAGAAAAAAAGAAAAAAAGGTTATCATCCAGCAATTCCACTTCTGGGGATATATCCAAAGGAAACACAATCACTATGTCTGCACCCCTATGTTAATTGCAGTATCATTTAAGATAGCCAACACATGGAAATAACTTAAGTGTCCATCAACAGACAAATGGATAAAGAAAATGTGGTATATATGCATAATGGGTAATTTTTTTAATTTAAACTTTAGTTAATACACAGCATAATACTGGTTTCAGGAGTAGAATTCAGTGATTCCTCACTTAGATACAACACCCAGTGCCCATCACAAAAGTGCTCTCCTTAATGCCCATCTCCCAACCACTTCTATCCATCAACCTTCAGTTTGTTCTGTATCGTTAGGAGTCTCTCATGGTTTGTTTCCCTCTCTTCTATTTTTCCCCCTTCCTATATGTTCATCTGTTTTATTTTTTAAGTTCCACATTTTAATGAAATCACATGACATTTATCTTTCTCTGAATAATTTATTTTGCTTAGCATAAAATACTCTACCTCCATCTTGCAAATGGGAAGGTTTCATTATTTTTTTTTCAACTTTTTTTTTATTTATTTATTTTTTTGGGGGGGGGACAGAGAGAGACAGAGCATGAACGGGGGAGGGGCAGAGAGAGAGAGGGAGACACAGAATCGGAAACAGGCTCCAGGCTCCGAGCCATCAGCCCGGAGCCTGACGCGGGGCTCGAACTCACGGACGGCGAGATCGTGACCTGGCTGAAGTCCGACGCTCAACCGACTGCGCCACCCAGGCGCCCCGAGGTTTCATTATTTTTGATGGCTGAGTAATATTCCATCGTGTGTGTGTGTGTGTGTGTGTGTGTGTGTGTGTGTGTGTGTATGTACATACATACACCACATCTTCTTTATCCATTCATCAGTCAATGGATGTTTGGGCTCTCTCCATTGTTTGGCTATTGTTGATAATACCGCTATAAACGTTGGGGTGCATGTACCCCTTCAAATCCATATTTTTGTATACTTTGGGTAAATACCTAATAGATGCACAATGGATGATTCTTCAGCCATAAAAAAAAAAAAGGGAAATACTGCCATTCACACCAACATGGATGGACCCTGAGAGCATTAAGTGAGTCAGGCAGAGAAAGACAAATACTGAATCATTTCACTTACATGTGAAATCTAAACAAATTCACAGATAAAGAGATGACATCTGTGGTTGCAAATGGCAGGGGTGAGAGGTCGGGGAATTGGGTAAAGGTGGTCAGAAGGTACAAAACTTCAGTTATAAGACACATAAGTCCTCAAGATATAATGTATAACATGATAACGAAAGTTAACACTGCTGTATGTATGGTGAAAATTACTAAGAGTAGATCCTAAAAGTTTTCAACACAAGGGGGAAAAAATTGTAACCATATGAGGTAACGGATGGTAACTAAACCTACTGTGGTCATCATTTTTATATATATATATATATATATATATATATATATATATATATACATATATATACACACACACACACACACACATACATACACTGGATTCATTCTCTCTCTCTCTATATATATATATATATACATATACATATATATATATATGTGTGTGTGTGTGTGTGTGTGTGTGTGTGTTGGGTCATTATATTACACACCTTAAACTTACACAGTGTTGCACATCAATTCTCTTAATAAAACTGAGGGAGTGGGGAAGCTTCCTGGGAGCCATTCCTTTTACATCCAATGGCCAGAAAAATGTAACACTGCCATCCAAGTTGCAAGGGGACTAATTTGTTAGCTGGAGGTGATTAGTAAGAAAATATGGCAGAAAGGGGCACCTGGGTGGCTCAGTGGGTTAAGCATATGGCTTCGGCTCATGTCATGATCTCACAGTTGGTGGGTTCAAGCCCCACGTCAGACTCTGTACTAACAGCTCAGATCCTGGAGACTGCTTCAGATTCTGTGTCTCCCTCTCTCTCTGCCCCTCCCTTGCTCATACTCTTTCTCTCAAAAATAAACAAACATTTAAAAAATTGTAAAAAGGAAAAAGAAAATATGGGAGAAATAATTCAGAGGTGGCAACTAGCATTTTCTGCCACAAATATCATACTCGAATCTGCAATGAAAACTCTTTGGACTTCTTTTTCCAGAAAGATCTTCCCTACTACAAAAATCCCTCAGCGTTCACTACCTGTTCTCCTCCCGTAAGGAGCCCATCCATGATAATGAATCTGATATAGGCACTGCCCACACAAATAGTCAGCATGAACCTCAGTGTGTAAACTTACACGTTAATAGAGGCCTATTGTAAACTTACAAAATAATCTTATTCCAATTTCTTGAATTCAGATTCAACCTGACTCTTGACTTCATCCACATGGGTATCAGTCACTATGTGAAGTTAAGGACACTCCTAAGACACAAAGACACAAGACTTGTGCGTTACTATGAGTCATTCAACATAATACAGTTCCCACTGGCATTCCTGTTGTCCAAGCCCAGTCTACTGCACTGGCTTGGGAACACTATAATGCAAGTCACATGTGGCTATTCTCACGGAGTGGGAATTCTCACGGAGGTAAGAGCACAGAGCCAGCCTCACTGAGGGTGCTCAACCATTACTTCCTCTGACACCCTGCACCACCACAGAGCAGGAGATATGCCCCATTGTTCCTTTACCCACCTCTGATTTTTCTGGGGGTAGGGGAGGGCCCAGAGTCTCACAAAAATCCTTTTCTGTTTCCCTCAATGTGATGCAGCAGCAAATTCTTTCCCATCTGCTCTGCTCTCCCATGAGCCTACCACTTGGGAAAAGTAAAGGAAGCAAAAGATGGGTCTTAAAGTCAGCCTCTGAGTTAAGATCTGTAGAAGCCTAAGAGGGGCTTACCTACCTGTGCAGAATACGTAAGGAAAAAATGCAGGAGGGGAATGAAAACACATCTCTTAACATAGTTTCCTCAGACATCTGTAGGACTTGTATCCATATCCAGGGAGAAGTTCCCACTCTTTATAAGACACTTTGGTCTTTTACAGCTAACATGATGTCATGACACAGGAGCCTGCTCAATCCATGTTTATCCCATGATATTAAACGGGTCACCCAAACTTCTGCTCAGTCACATGAGCAAGAAATGAGGAGCCTATGTATAGCATCTGAAGATGGTTAGGCCTCTATTAATTTGATAGGGAGGTCTTTGGTGCACATTTTCTCAGACTCAGCTGTAAGCAACAGGCAATGTCATAAGTAGAGGCTGCAAATCTTAAACCCAGTGAGCACTGATTAAGAGAATGGGGAGAAGGCATTGAAAACCAAAACCAAGATGTGAAAACAAATACAGGCCAGGTCAACTTTGTTGTACAGAGAAAAAAGCACGTGGATTTCAGAAGTCAGAAAGACCTGGCTTTAAACCGCAGCCTGTGAATAAAATGCTGAGCCTCTCTGATCCCATTTTCTCATCTGTGAAGTAAGGAGAAAACCTTGAGTGTTTCCAAACAGCATGTGTTACCTGGCTCAAAGGAGGGTGGACAGCACAAAGACTGACATAAGAAAGCAACACAGGGCCCTCTGACCAGGAGTTGGTAGATTCTACAGGAAATATTTATTTCCCCTTCTACTTTTCCTTCTCCTATGATTTACTCTGAACTTGGGCACCTATTCAGCACAGGACACTGTCAAAATGACTGCCTTTCGATTCAACCTTTCTGATTAACACTTTAAGTATCAGAACCAGCATTTCCCATTGAGATGAACCCAACAGTCATCAATAGAGTAATTCCTCCTATCTCTGGGCACTTTCCCTTGGATGTTCCAGAACCTCCTGAAAATCACCTCTAAAATTAACCTGAGTTTAATTAAGCATCCTCTTCATCAAAACCCTCTCCTTGAATTCTCCTTATGTCTCTTGGTTCCCCCTGGCTTCAGAAACATTCACCTGGGTTTTCTCCCAGCCCCAGGCACTAGGCCTGCCCATTTTTTCCTTCCTAAAGCATCGCCCTGTTACCCATTCTGCTCATTTCCTTCTACCACATCCTGAGTACCCAATCCCTTCACCTCATAACTACAGTGTTGCTAAAGCTTCTTCATCGCTTTGCTCATAATGACGCCTGATTTGAGAACTGTCTTTCACCATGTTCAAGTCTTTGCACCTCGTCAGAACAAAGGAAAAGTGTCTTTTATGTTTCCTCTGCATCTACCAAGTGCAAGAGCATTTGGTGCCTCAAAAATACCTGATGGGTTGGTATCACTGTTCGACCCGTGTGATGTCAGAAATGCACTGCAACTGGGGAGCTGGGCTTGTAGGAAGCAGTGCTTTTGGTTTGCATCACGGTTGTTCCGGAAGTTTGTTCACTAGGCCAGAAGCACACCTTCCAAATAATGCATTCTTTTTTTTTTTATGAAGAATGTTTTGTAATTTTTATTTGCAAATTCCATATTTTTCCCTATTTTTTTACGCAATTTATTGTCATACTGGTTACCATACAACACCCAGTGCTCATCCCAACAGGTGCCCTCCTCAATGCCCATCACCCACCCCCCATCAACCCTCAGTTTGTTCTCCCTTTTTAAGAGTCTCTTATGCTTTGGCTCTCTCCAACTCTAACCTCTTTTTTTTTTTTCCCTTCCCCTCCCCCATGGGTTTCTGTTAAGTTTCTCAGGATCCACATAAGAGTGAAACCATATGGTATCTGTCTTTCTCTGTATGGCTTATTTCACTTAGCATCACACTCTCCAGTTCCATCCACGTTGCTACAAAAGTCCATATTTGATTCTTTCTCATTGCCAAGTAGTATTCCATTGTGTATATAAACCACAATTTCTTTATCCATTCATCAGTTGATGGACATTTAGGCTCTTTCCATAATTTGGCTATTGTTGAGAGTGCTGCTATAAACATTGGGGTACAAATGCCCCTATGCATCAGCACTCCTGTATCCCTTGGATAAATTCCTAGCAGTGCTATTGCTGGGTCATAGGGTAGGTCTATTTTTAATTTTTTGAGGAACCTCCACACTCTTTTCCAGAGTGGCTGGACCAGTTTGCATTTCCACCAACACTGCAAGAGGGTTCCCATTTCTCCACATCCTCACCAGGATCTATAGTCTCCTGATTTGTTCACTGTAGCCACTCTGACCAGTGTGAGGTGGTATCTCAGTGCGGTTTTGATTTGTATTTCCCTGATGAGGAGTGATGTTGAGCATCTTTTCAAGTGCTTGTTGGCCATCTGGATGTCTTCTTTAGAGAAGTCTATTCATGTTTTCTGCCCATTTCTTCACTGGATTATCTGTTTTTCGGGTGTGGAGTTTGGTGAGTTCTTTACAGCTTTTGGATACTAGCCCTTTGTCCGATGTGTCATTTGCAAATATCTTTTCCCATTCCATTGGTTGCCTTTTAGTTTTGTTGATTGTGTCCTTTGCAGTGCAGAAGCTTTTTACCTTCATGAGGTCCCAATATTTCATTTTTGCTTTTAATTCCTTTGCCTTTGGAGATGTGTCAAGTAAGAAATTGCTGCAGCTGAGGTCAGAGAGGTGTTTTCCTGCTTTCTCCTCTAGGGTGTTTGACAAAGCAGGAAAGAGTATCCAATGGAAAAAAGACAGTCTCTGTAACAAATGGTGCTGGGAGAATGGAACAGCAACATGCAGAAGAATGAAACTAGACCACTTTCTTACACCATTCACAAAAATAAATTCAAAATGGATAAATGACCTGAATATGAGACAGGAAACCAATGCATTCTTTTCAAAATAAATGCACCTTTCTTTTGTTTAACAATCGATTCACATTAACTTTAAAAAACAAATCTCCTGGGGCGCCTGGGTGGTTCAGTTGGTTCAGCGCCTGACTTCGGCTCAAGTCATGATCTTATGGTTCATGGATTCAAGCCCCACATCGGGCTCTGTGCTGAGAACTCAGAGCCTGGAACCTGTTTCAGATTCTGTGTCTCCCTCTCTCTCTCGGCCCCTCCCCCACTTGAGCTCTGTCTCTGTCCTTCAAAAATAAACAAACATGTAAAAAAATTAATAAAAAAATAAAAATAAATAAAATGTGAAAATGGTACTGCTGAAAAAGTCAGGTTCTCCCAAAAACATGGGCATAGTTTCACTTCTTCATCTCCTTTTGTCCCTCAACACAAAGTCTGACCAACTTCGTTATCTACTTCATGTAGTGTTTCAGAGAAAAATATTTGGGCAAGTTTGCTCTGTAAACAGTACTTTGTGAACAACTTTAAAAAAGAGCTTAATGTCTATCCATAAACACCTCCTCTGTGATTGAAACAAGGGTCACGGTTGTAAACAGTTTATGGTCAATTACTTGATCAACAGTTCTTGAAATAAAAGGTATCCTGGTCCCTTTTTGTGCCTCTGCACACCACAGAATGCTCGCTTCCTCGGCAGAAAAATGCCTTTTAACCAACTGCAGAAAGACTTGTTCACAAGTGTTTCTAATTCAGCTAAACATCTTGATAGGAAATATCATAAATTATATGTATAAGCCTGTCAGTACAAGTTTCAACAGGAGTAACATGAGTTCAGTTTGAAATAAAATGAAAACTTCAGACCCATTTTTGAACTTGCTACCCTAAATTTTAATCCAAAACCCATTTGTGTAGGAAGAGAAGGCAAAATACTAGTCCTCTTGGATAAAAACCTACCACTGAAAAAGATGCTCAAGGTACAGTCAATCTATTTTTCATATTTTTCCGGTCACTAGAGGAAAAATACGCAAAAGCACATAAATGTTAACATGGAAAACCAGATCCAGCAAGACCTTCGGTGTGCTTAAGTATCACTGCATTACTTAAGTTCAGGCTTGGCTTCCATTAAAGGGATCCTTTGGACTTTCTCCATCCTAGACAATTAGAAAAGGGTCACCAAAGGGCAACAGTGTGACCCTACTGAACACTAAATATGGAAAAAGGAAGGGACAGGGTAGATTAAGACTGATGATCTTGAATATTAATTCCTTTTTCAAATTTATTTGCATTAACACAGCACAGTCAGCATATAGGAATCTCTTTGTTGCCGGACTGTCTAGAAAGAAAAGGAGCATAAAAACAGCTGCTTCTATAGAGCAAATTCAACTTAACCAAAAAAGCAGTGTAATATATAAACACAGGAAATACACACTTTCTCTTTTTGGTTCCTAGTGCAAAGTTGACATGCTTCTTTTTATTTATGCATGAGGTAAACAAGACTTCCTTCAACTCCCTATTCCTAGAAAAATAAAGCTATATAAATGAATTTCTTTTTTAAGATGTAATGAAAGAAAGGTTCAGATAGACAGGTTGTGACCAAACAATTTCTCTTCCACTTTCACTCACAGACAAAACCTAGCTTAGAAATCATTTGGGGGCCATTAAACTAAAAGGCTAAGATTATATAACCAAAAAAATCCATCCAAGAAGATTCAGTATAATTGATCCCAATATTTTCCTTCTTCAAAAGAACAGTTTACATTAACTTTGGAATTCCAATCCCACAAGTTCAATGTAACCATATGGACCACAGCCCAGATAACCATGGAAATTAGATTTGACCTTAATTATATAATGTTTGTTGCATGTAGAGTAAAAACTCATCAATTAAGATTTCATTGGCATCTAAACCGCAGTTGGGGGTGGGGACTGAAATGTACTGTAAAATACCTATTACACCCTGTGTGATTCTATTTCTGTGACATTCTTGAAAAGGCGAAACCATAGGAACAGAACACACATCAGTTATGGCCAGGGGCCAAAGAGGGGGAAAGACAACTGACCACAAAAGGGCAGGAGGGAAATTTTGGGGTGTGGGAACTGTCCTATGTCTTTGTGGTGACAGTGAAGTGAATGAACACTTTTGTCAAAACTCCTGGATCTATAAACCCTCATAATGTATGAAAATCAGACCTTAATAAACCTGGCTTTCAAGAGTGTCTATTGAGAAAACAAGTATTGACAGTATTAATAGATTATAAAAGAAAAAATTACCCAAGTTTCTCGAGCAGATAAGAAACAGTGCTTGCATACTAATCGTGCAATTCACTGAAACGTGAGAGTAAGGAACAAAGATTAGACTATTACTGATACGTGCTGATGGTGATGCTCCCTTCACGAAGGAACTCTGCCAACAACCAGTGATAAACATAATCTCCCTTGGCGCACATAACTGGAAGTGAAGATAATTTCAATTTAGAATACACCGCAATTGGGGTGCCTGGGTGGCTCCATCAGTTAAACGTCAGACTCTCGAGTTTGGCTCAGGTCATTATCTCACAGTTCTCGAGTTCAAGCTCCACATTGGGCTCTGTGCTGCCAGTTCAGAGCCTGCCCGGGACTCTCTCTCTCCCTCTCTCTGCCCCTCCCCAGCATGCTCTCTCTCTCTAAATAATAAAAATTTTAAAAAATTAAATAAAATTCACTGCAATCAAGTTTACCTTTTCCTCACTTGCATGAATCAGTGGGGTCTTAGTGTATGCCAGAAGTTGGCAAACTTTTTCTGTAAATGGGCTGAATGGGTAATTTTGCAACTATCCACCGAAAGAGCCACAGAAAATAACAAAGGAATGAGTGTCACTGTGTTTTCAGAAGACTTTATTTATGGACAGTGAAATTTGAATTTCACCTCATTTTCATGTGTCACAAAATTTTCTTCTTTTGGTTCTTCACAGCCTGTTAAAAATATAAAAACCTTTCTTAGTTCCCAAGCTGTGCAAAAAACAGGCAAGGCCTAGAGTTGACCAAGGCTATTCGTGGTAATTATAAGGTCTTCTTGGATGCACAACTCTCTCATGCACGATGAACTTCTTTCTGTTAAGGCTGTCCACCCCAAGAGCCACTGTTGTAGAATCACAAAACTGTACACATACACAACTACCCAGCTCGCCTTGGCTTAAGTATCAGAGAAGACAAAAGGTGAGGAGCCTCTAGAAACATATGGACCATGAAAAAGACATTCTGTAAAAAAAGGAAGCAAAAAAAAAAAAAAAAAAGAGTGGATCCACACCCTTCCAACTAAGGGTTTTCAAATTCTAAACTAAAAATGCCTAAGGAGAGCAGGTCTGCTTTGCCTGCCTCCCCCACCCAGGGTAAGGGCTTAATGTCACCTGTTTGAGTAATGAATTGTTGATGTTAATATTCTTTCAAACAGTGTTTAGACTGACTATAACTTATGAACATGTATTTTTAGATATACAAGATGGTTTGGGAGGGGTTGAGGGGGGGAGGGTTCTGTCCTAGTGAGGACAGGAACAGGGCACATTTATCCGAAACACATTTGTGTGATGGAAACATTTCCAGCTGCACAAATGCTGTAACATCTACACCCAAATTAGCTCAGGAGTCAACACATCTCGTTTGGGTATTACATTTATTGCATCTATTATCTACAAATGAAATACAGCTGCGTCGTCAGTATCCCAGCAGCCAAGCATCTGCTTAATGAGCTTGCAAGGTAGGGCAGATCGGGAGCACATGGCCGACAACAAATCGGGGAAACACAATCCTCCGGCCCTGGACAGACACTGCCCAGCTGAAATCCCTTTCCTTTATGGGCAGCAGGAGTCATATTTTAAGAGACTCTCATCAGGTATTTATCCTAAACACAAACAGCAGTACATTCGATTTATTTGCTAAATAGAAATTGGGTAAGTCTGGCGTCCAAATCACAGTCACCGCTTTGCCCGCCCTGCTTACAGTCCAAGGTCACTTGGGTTGCCTTGGGGCATGGGAGGTTTGGGGAGGGGCGGACACGAGGCTGAGGACAAAAGCCACATTTCCAGCTGCGCAATGCCCAGTCTGACGTTTTGACAGAGTCTCTAATCTTTTTCACATTTCTTTCTACAGGACGGGATGGGGGAACCAGATGCTCCCGGTCTCCCTGCAAGTTTTTTGGATTATGTTTTTTTTAAGAGAGATGAGGCTGGAGGCCTGGGTCCAGGCAGAGTCAGAGTTGGGAATTGTCTCCATACTTCGACCAGGCAAAAGAACCTCCAAGGATCTCCCCCATTGCCAGTATATATTTTATAGGCACTGGGTAGACACCTGTTTTCAATCACACCTTCACATCAGAGGAACCCTCGAGGAGTGGCCTGCAAGCACAGGCCTGGCTGAGAGCAAAAGCAACAGTTGCCTGCCCAGGGCTGTCTTTTCTGTTTGCTTTGTAAATGATTTCTGAGCCACGTGTGGGAGAAAGGCCTGCCCGGGCTCTCGCTGACATCATGCGTGTGGAACTCGAGTCTCGCCATAGGAATGCTACAGCAGCGGACATGTGTTTAAGCCGCTGGTCAGCCGGGGTCTTCCTCATTGCAAATGGATTTGGGCTCATAAACTACGGGAGATTAGTTTTAAGCCCTCACAGTAGACCTTGCTGAGCAGACTCCAGGTGACATGAAAGGCAAAGGAGAGGCAGCCAGCCGAGCCCAGCCCCACACCCCTTCCAGATGTCTGGACTCAGAACCCAGGGTGTGGAGACAGACGTGCAGGGAGGTTGGATTGCGAAGATGTAGCCAGGGCAGGTCCCATCTAATGGCACCATGGGTAACATGCCTCCTCCCAAAGCAATTCACTGAAAACCAAAACCTTTCCTCTCAAGGTCTAGATGGGATTGCCATCAAGGAGCCAGGCCTCTGCCTCTGGTGGGATCTGAACGCTAAAGCACACAATGAGAGACTCCCTAGCCATCAAGTCTCTGAGGATCAGGGAATAGGATTAAATTACCTTTGCCCAGATTTAGAGAAACCTGGGTTCACATCTCACTTTCTAGGTCTCTGACCAAAGAGAAGCCAACTTTATGATGTCTATACGAGTACACTAACGTCAATTCCTTACTGCAGACTTTCCATAAATGGGGAGTCTAGGGTGCGCTTGGAGCTCTCAGACTCCCTGAACAGATCCCAGCAGAAGTTGGACTTGCATTACGTGCCATGACATGTGGGAGCTTGGGGAGTGGGTTACCCTTTCCTTCTCCCCACCTTCCAAACTCTCCTGTTGCCAAACCCTGGACTTGACCATCTCTGTTCCCCACAGTGGAACTCAGCTTCTCAGCTTGGGTTAGCCTCTATACCGGAAAGCCTCAGATAAACCCATCCTGTACTTGTCTGAGAAGAGCTGAATAGGACCTTTACAGTAGACCAAGAGAACGGCTGAAGTTCAATAGTGAACACGATTATAGCTTCAACCTTCAACCATAGGTGGAAGGGGACATGGAGAGGGAGTCCAAACCTGTCCTGATAGCTTTTTGTGGGTCCCATGTTATCTTTTAGAGAAGTCAAGGACAAAACATTATCAGAGACTCAATTTGAGAGCGGTCAAGACAGGAAAACACGTACATGCTAAAAGCCCCTGAACCAAACAAAGCATCTTCGCCATATCGAGGTCTTCCTCTTGCAATCCTTCCGGACTCAGGAGGGCTGGAGAGTCAACAAGCGGCAGTATTGGAAGGGGTGAGAGACCTGCCACCCGGATACCCCAAATCCAGATGCTACAGCAGAAATGACTGCTGCTGCCACCTGCTCTCTGCCTCACTCTTTCAGATGCTTCAGAATGCTTTCAGCTTTGGATGATTTAAGCCATTTTCCCTTCCCCATCCCCCACCCCAGTCTTTCACTTCTCTTCCTTGCTGCCACCAAGGAAGAGGAGGACCCGAGCCTGGGATGGATGAACTATTGATCGTCTGCGTCCACCACCCCCCAGAATTCCTATGGTGAAACCTAACCCCCAGTGTGATGGCACTAGGAGGCGGGCCTTTGGGAGGGGATTAGGTCCTGCATGGGACTAGTGCCCTTAGAAAAGAGACCCCAGAGAGGTCACTGCAAAAGGACACTGTCCGTGAGCCAGAATGTGCAGTGTCACCGGTCACTGAATCTGCCAGTACCTTGACCGTGGACTTATCCTCCAGAACTGTAAGAAAATTTCAGTTGTTGGTCAGGCACCTCAACTACAATATTTCTGTTACAGCGGCCTGAACGGACTAAAATAGGAGGTGAACGTGGCAACTGAGCTGATGGGAATTGAGCCCCTAGCGTTAGAATCTGCCTTCTCTGCCCAGGCTTCCCTCATGCTCTTCTTGGCAGGGTTTCATTTTGGTTTTGCCCAAAATGGGAAAGAAAAGCTCCATGCCAGAAGGCTCAGTAAACTTGAGAGGCCATGGCTCAGAGTAAAGTATGTATGTGGTTTTCACTGACACCCATTTTCAAAGTGTCGGTTACTGATAGCAAAACACCCACACGGTTTACATTCCTGCTCACAAAGGGTTTCACACATGAAACCCATGGTGTTTTCCTTCCTATTATCATCTTTTCATAGCATGTAATCCCACTCAACTTTAAAAAAAGTTATTTTGCCTTCATTTGATCTGTCATCATGGGGTGGTTTTGCTTCTCTCTCACACACCAAAGCAACCCCTTCTTTCTCTCTCTCTCACTACACACACACACACACACACACACACACACACACACACACACACTTCAATGTGGGCTTGCCCTTCAAAAGCCAAAAACAACAAGATCAAAAAGTTGTTAGTGGAGCAGATGTCAAGTGGTCCCCCTGGACTCCTACTTAACCCCTTCCAGAGATCTGACTGGACCCTGACAAGGAATTGATTTGGTGAGGAAAGCAGAGGGCTTGGTAAACATGGCCCCACCTCTCCTTATAAATCTCCAAAAGGACGGCCTGCCATGATTCTACACAACTGCCATCTTCTCCCAGGGAAATGTGCACACAAACTGCTTATCAAAAGGACACTTTAACTGTGAACATGCTTTGCTAACTGGAGTTGTTTATGACTCAACGTAATAAAACTTGATGTTGCAAACTGGAAGCATTTTCCTTGTTTTGTTTCCTTAGACCTTCCTCTCTTCCTACTCTAGAATTGTTACCTAAAACCAGGTGTGTGAAATGTATGATTGGAAGTTAAGCAATCGGGGCCTTTTATGTACATGACAGAGATATATGGGGAATTTTAAGACCTAATGATTACAAATGGGCAGGAAATTAGCATGAAGGGACTTTTCCTTATCTTACCTCTAAACACAGCATGTATCACCGAGATATCATATTAGACTAGGGCCATATTGCGATGATCTGTAACTCTTTCATACAGTTAAAAAAAAATTGCCAGCTGTTGTGAAGGTCCTCACCGGCATCATCTCAAATTGCAGCTCTTTCCAAAACTAGGGGGTTATTAACCAAGTTGCATATATACAATTAGAGGAAAAGATGGCCATTTTATGAAGGTGCTTTGTTGGAACAAGCTTCCCAAATACTGACAGTAATCAGAATGATCAAGTTATTTTCCTATAATCAGATAACTTTGGCTTCAAATGAGTGACCACTTGGTGAAGTAGCAACTATGTTTCTAAGTAAAATATGCACTGTGACGTAGCATGGGACCGATTTCCAATTCCCTGAACCAAAAGTTCTGTGGTCACTGCATAGCCCTCAAAGATGTAAGCAACCTCCTTGCCTTAAAAAAAGAAAGTCACCTTCCATGTGGCTTTAGATTCATGCTCTTTTTAATCAAAAGCATTTGATGGTCATTAATTGCATGTTTGTCACAAACTCCAGACTGTTTCAAACAATGTTCTTTGAACTGGAGGATCATGTTCAAGTGCACTTCCAGTCGACACTGGGTTTTATTGTGCTTTTACTTCACCTTTTCCCCAGTGTCAAGCGATTCAGGTTGCAAAGGGGATGAAAAGCGTCAGCAGTAGGAAGTCTGTGGGGGATGATGGACAGTGGGGTTTGTAACTTTCCAAGATGTGGGCTGCCATATTTCAGGGGGTAGGCCCCAATGACAGGTCTGCTTTCATTTACTTGTGCATGAATGCTTTGGTCCCGGAGCTCAGTTATGGAGTTTGACATCTCCCGAGGTGCTCCAGAAAGCCATTTTCAGGCCAAAATGGGCCAAATGACAACTTAATCATAACCAGGAGATGCGGCATGACGATGCAGTTGGCCACCATGAGCACCCCTTTCCTGAAACCCAGTCTGCCACCACTGGTCTTTGTTGGAGGCAGAACATAAGCCCGTAGGAGCAAGACTAACATGAAAGAGGCCACAACAGTGCAACAGAAAGGTACGAACCACCCACACGTAAGGGAGACTACAACCTAGAATCCTGGGTTCTGTCCTAACACCAGGCCATGTCACGTTCAGTGTCTGCTGTTCCCTTAGCCAGACCTGTGGCAAACAGCGAGCATGGCTACTGATGATGACAGTAACAGCGCCCTACAGCTTCTGTCCTCTGTGCCTTTGCTCAAGCGCATTCCTCCTCCTGGAATCCCCTCCTCTTTCTCCTGTCTAAATCCAACCTGTATGTCTAGGTCCCAGCTCTCTCCCAAGAGCTTTCTTAACATCACCCACATGTCCTCTGGGGTCTCTTTCTCCTCAGGGGCATAGTTAGACTTGACCCAGTGCCTAGTTCCCTATCTTGGGTTGGCATGAAGTTCTCCTCCTGATAGCCACCAGTTCCCATCACTCAGATCTTCCCACTTCACCCTCCTGGTTGTGCACTGCCTCCAGGATATCTCCATCCTGCCTCACTTAGAGCCAGAACATACAACTCAGTCCAGTAAACATATGTTCATGAAGCATTTAAGCACATGTGTAGGCATTACTGTAGGTTCAGCAGTTCTCAGGGAAGAATTACATTCAGAAGCATGCAACCTTGGGTTCCTCCTGGGTCCAAGTCAAGCTCTCTCTCCTTCCCTCCTTCCTTCCCCCACTCTTCCCCTGTCCCACAACCAACACATTTTTTGCTTTCTCCTACATAGGGCAATTCATTCAGGACACCTGTGATCCCAGTTTCCACCCACAATTATTTGTCAAGAATCTTGGAAAAGTAACATTCTTGAAAGAGAAAGCAATTACCCTGAACAAAATTCCTCTGAAAACCATTTTTACCACTGTGTTGCCTTCAGATTGAGTATCCCTCCCAACGTCCCATGTTGTATGCCTGTATGCCACTGACCTTTATCTAACAATATATCATCTATTTTGTATCTGAGCTTTTTATACGTGCATCTTGTGCTTCTGTTATTTTCAGAGTTCTGGGAAGTACAAACCCTGCACACTCATTTTTGTATTTCTTTAGAGTACCTAAAGCACATTGTTTTAGCCCTATAGGATTCTCAGAAATTTGTGGAATTATACCAAAGTGTAAAACGGTGCATCATTCTTCCCAGTAACCACCAAATAGTTGAGTTTTCTTAAAGTGGCATTCTTAGAAAGTAAGCTCAAATACCACCCACCACCACCGCCATATAATTAGAATCCAAATAGAACAGACATAGATGTGGTTTGGAGAAACTAGTCAAATATGCTATTAAAAACAATAATAAAGTTTTTCATTTCAAATAATTCATCTTTCAGATTCGATCTAAATCTAATTATCCTCTATGGTTTAATATTCCCTCCACAAGTTTTTAAATTGACCTTTAATTTCTTTATGATAAACACTTCTATTTATATATTTTATATAAGTTTATATATTATATGATATATATGATATATATTATATATTTACATACCTAAAAACATGAGTATCTGAAGTTTTTCTGCTATATGTTGTTTCCACTCATTCTTACTTACAATGACTTTCTCCCTAAAATGTTTAGTGAATAATGACAGTAAGTTGCTTATTTTGCTAAATGGAATGAAAGTGGTTTTCTCAAGGCAGGATTTACATTTGCTTCTATCAGAAGATTGGGGTAAGGGGACCTACTATATTGTTACCACTTTAAACTGAATTCTTAGGTGTTGGTCAGACCATGCAAGTAGTGTGAATTTAGGCTGCAAATACGACTGAGGGGCACTGTGGTTACAACTTCTCAGGAATTTTTATTTTTCTTCCTCTGCTGAACAATTGAGAAATTTCCTTCCAGTTCTCAGTGGAGGGATGTGAGGTGGATTGGGAGCAAGGTTTGTTTTTAGTTCCTCCTAACGCTGAAGGTCAACAAGTCCCAAGCAGGATAATTAAAAAGAAACCCCCATTGAGGTACTTCAGAACACCTAAGTCTAAAGGAAGATCTTAAAAGCAATCAGAGAAAAAAGACTAATTGTATTCAAGGGTGTGGCTGTTTGGCTGAAAGCTACAAAGGAGGCTGAACAAAAGTAACCGATGTTCAATGTTCTGGAAGTCAAAAAATTGCCAACCTCAAATTCCATACCTGACAAACTATCCATGAAGAATGAAGCATGAAGAATGAAGACACTTTCAGGCAAACAAAAACTTAGAGAACTTGCAACTAGCTTAGGTAAATTCTAAAGGATGTAATTCAGGTAGAAGTAAAGTGATTCCAGATGGCAGATTAGAGATACAGCAAGAATGAAAAGCAAAGAATATAACAAATATATGGGTAAAGTTAAATGAACATGAGTCATATTAAATAAAAATGATAATATCTTTTGATAAAAAATAAAATATCCAATCATAGTATATAATTCAGGAATAGGGTAAATGGAGTTAATGTCTTCTAAAGGACTTTTTCCTGTTTGAAAAGAAGATATGGATTGATTTACCTTAGTAAATGAAACATGAATATACTAATTTCACAACTAATCACTACAAGAGCAGAGAGAGTCTAGTAAAAGATAAAATGAAAACATGAACTCAAAAAGGCCAGTGAAGAAAATAAGAGAGACATATCGTGGCTCAGTCAGTTAAACCTCCAACTCTTGATTTCAGCTCATGTCATGATCTCATGGTTTGTGAGATTGAGCTCTGTGTTGTGCTCTGCACTAACAGAGCAGAGCCTGCTTGGGATTCTCTCTCTCTCTGCCTCTCCCTGCCTCTCCTCTGCTCACACTCCCTTTCTCTCCTTCTCTCTCAAAATTAGTAAACATTTTTTAAAATGCCTTTAAAAAAGAGAACAAAAGATCATACTAATGGACCAAATAAAACCTACAAAATATGATATAAATTCAAATGTAATAATTACAGGGGAGCCTGGGTGGCTCAGTCGGTTAAGCAGGTGATTTCAGCTCAGGTCATGATCTCACAGTTCAGGAGTTCAAGCCCTGCATCAGGCTCTGTGCTGACAGCTCAGAGCCTAGAGCCTGCTTTCCATTGTATTGTCTCACCCTCTCTCTCTGCTCCTCCCTCGGGTGTGCTCTCTCTCAAAAATAAACATTTAAAAAAAGAAATAATAACAATAATAATTACAATACATGTAAATGGACTATATGATCCAATTAAATCAAGATTTACAGACCAGATTTTTAAAGCAAAAATAAAGGAGTTTTCTCACCCATTATATTGTCAAAAGGAGAACTAAAATCGATCTACAATTACACTTGTCAGAGAAACCATACTCAACATTTTGTTTTTCCTTTTAACTTTTTTCACAAAGACAAACATACATCTTTCTATATTATAGTATATAAACATTTTCTGACTTTTTTCTCTTAAAAGCATCATGAATATATTTTCATATAGTTAAAACTTTCTCAAAAGTTTTATACTGAGATTAATGTATGTAAAATAAATACAGAAAGGCTGTACATTTATTGCCATGTGCATAATATTTTATGATATAGTTATAACTATTTAACCAGCTTCCTATCATTGGACATTTTGGTTGTTTCCAATGTCTCATTAAAATATATACATATATTAATATTTTATTTTTATATAATTTTATTATATAAATTTATATTATATTTTATATAATATATAAAATACTATATTTTTATTATATAAACTTATATTTTATATATATTATATGTTATATATTTTTATATAATTATATTGATATATAATATTTATATGTATTTTATTTAATTAATTATATATGTATATATCCTATATATATATATCCTCAAGGAACATACTGACAAACATACTTTTAGATCTATATCCTTTAGCTACATTTCCTACTATACACATTGGATGCCTATTGCAAAATCACTCTCCAAAATGTTTATACAAATGTTTACAAAATGTTTACAAAAATTTAGTCTTCAACAAGAAATGTGTCCATTTCCCCTTGTCTAAAAGGAGAGATTATTTCCCTTACATTGCCCACAAATTAAAGAGGCAAATACAGAAAATTTTTTAGATCACTGGATTTATTTAACCCCTCTAGTTTGTCCAAACCTTTAGGAGTCAAAAGCAATAGACACAAAAGAACTGTCAAAAAGGAGCAAACTCTCTTTCTCCTTCAAAAAAACTTTCAAAATATGATTGCCAACTTTACTTTCCTACTTAATCTCCTCATACTCACCTCAATTTAAACATATTTTGAACTTAAAAAATCAAGATGAGCTTACCTTTATTTGTGCATTAGAGTCTTGTCTAAGCAAAGCCAAGAAGCCAAGTTTCAAAACTGATAGTTTACATCTCAGAGTTCCATGGACAAAACTCCAACTGGCATAAGCCCTTTGTCCTGGTGGTTACCTTTTCTTTCTTTCTATTCATCACCCTATTCTATTCTGTGAGGTGATCTGTCAGGAGCATGGTCTTCAATTAGAGGAAAATCTAAGTCCCTGCTCTACCAGTTTCTAGTTGGGAAGGCTTGAGTAACTTAACCTCTTCATTTCAGTTTCTTCCATACAGCCTACTGTTTATAAGCAGACTCAAGAGTCAAAGATAGGTAGTCATAATCACAGGTCTATCATCTACAGCAGTGTGCCCTTGGGCAAGATTAATTATTCCACACCTGCTTCATCTGACAAATGAGTTTATTATTAGGTTATTAGAAATCAATTTCTTTTTTTTTTTAATTTTTTTTAACGTTTTTATTTATTTTTGAGACATAGAGAGACAAAGCATGAACGGGGGAGGGGCAGAGAGAGAGGGAGACACAGAATCGGAAGCAGGCTCCAGGCTCTGAGCCATCAGCCCAGAGCCCGACGCGGGGCTCGAACCCACGGACCGTGAGATCGTGACCTGAGCTGAAGTCGGCCGCTTAACCGACTGAGCCACCCAGGCGCCCCAGAAATCAATTTCTTAATTCAGTACTTGACTCACAAGAAAGTACCCAGAAAATGCTATACAAGTGATCTTTAAGGGCGCCTGGAGTTCAGGTGGTTGAGCGTCCGACTTCAGCTCAGGTCATGATCTCATGGTTTGTGAGTACGACCCCCATGTCTGGCTCTGTGCTGACAGCTCAGAGCCTGCTTCAGATTCTGTGTCTCCCTCTCTCTCTGCCCCTCCCCTGCTTATGCTCTCTCTCTCTCAAAAATACATAAACATTAAAAAAAAAAATTTAACAAGTTTTCTTCATTATTTGTGAATTTTGTACTTGCAAACTTACCCACTCAATAAATTTTTTTTTTTGTAACTTCAAAATCAGTACTCATGGTGCTTTCGGAGTCATTCACAGACATGTGCAACCCAGTGAAAAATGTGAGTCAAATCGCATATTCTCAGCTCAGGCCATGCTCAGCCCTCTTGTTTCAGCTCTTATACTATAGATACAACTCCTTTTCACAGTCTAGCACCATGTTTTTCACATTTTTAATGCTTTTTCTTTGCAATTCTGCTGTTCAAAATGTTCCCCCCAAGCTCAATGCTGAAGTGCTGTCTAGTATTCCTATGCACAAGGTTTTCATATATATTATGGAGAAAATACATGTGTTCATGAAAACTATTAGATATTAAAGCAACTAAACACTACACAAATAAGTGTTAATATATTACATGTTCACAGATTGGAAGAATATGGTTAAAATATCCATACTACATAAAGCCACCTATAGATCCAATGCCATCCCTACTGAAATTTTAATGGCATTTTTCACAGAAATAGAATAATCCTAAAATTTATATGGAACCACAGAAGACCCCAAGGAGCCAAAGCAATGTTGAAAAAGAAGAACAAAGCATCACACTCCCTGATTTCAAATTGTATCACAAAACTATAGCAATCAAAAAGTATGGTATTGGCCTAAGAACAGACACATAGAACAAAACAGGAAGCCCAGAAGTAAACCCACTCATACACAGTCAATTTATTACAAAGGAGGCAAAAATATACAAGACAGAAAAGATGGTCTCTTCAGTAAATCGTATTGGGAAAACTAGAGAGCCACTCGCAAACAAGTAAAACTGGACTCTGACACCATACACAAAAAGTAACTTAAACTGGATTAAAGGCTTGAATTTGAGACCTGAAACCATAAAATTCCTAGAAGAAAACATAGGCAATAAGCTCCTTGACATCAATTTTGATAAGGATTTTTTGGATATGACACAAAAAGCAAAAATAATCAAGAGGAACTATGTCAAATTAAAAAGCTTGTGCATGGCAAAGAAAACCAACCACAAAATGAAAAGGCAACCTGTTGAATGGGATAAAGTATTTTCAAAACATTTATCTGAAAAAGGGTTAATATCCAAAATATATAGAAGAATGTATAGAAATCAGTATCAAAAAAAACAATCTGATTAGAAAATGGGCAGAGGATCTAAACAGACATTTTTCCAAAAAAGGCTACAGATGACCAATAGGTACATGAAAAAATGCTCAACATCCCTAACCATCTGAGAAATGCAAATCAAAAACAATAAGATATCACCTCACACCTGTTAAGATGGCTATTACCAAAAAGACAATAAATAACAAGCATTGGTGAGGATGTAATGAAAAGCAAACATGGGGCGCCTGGGTGGCTCAGTCAGTTAAGCAGGCAACTTCACCTCTGATCATTATCTCACGATTTTTTAGTTCAAGCCCTGCATTGGGCTCTGTGCTGACAACTCAGAACCTAAAGTCTGCTTCAGACTTTGTGTCCCTCTCTCTCTGTCCCTTCCCTGCTCACACTCTGTCTCAGTCTCTCTCAAAAATAAACATAAAAAAATTTTTTTAGTAATAAAGAAAAGGGAATACCTGGACGCTATTTGTAGGAATGTAAATTGATGAAGTCACCATGGAAAACTGTATGGAGTTTCTTCAAAAAATTAAAAATTGCCAGAGACCATGGGGGAGGGGAAAGGGAAAAAAAAGTTACAGAGGGAGGGAGGCAAACCATAAAAGACTCTAAAAACTGAGAATAAACTGAGGGTTGATGGGAGGGAGGGGAAAGTGGGTGATGGGCATGGAGGAGGGCAACTGTTGGGATGAGCACTGGGTGTTGGATGGAAACCAATTTGACAATAAATTTCATATTTTTTTAAAAAAGAAAAAATTGGAGGAAAAAGATAATAAAAAATCTAGAGCTAACTACTTTTAACATCTTGTAGTAAAAATCATATATATCCATATTTGCTCATAAAAAGATATAAAGCAAAAAAAAAATTAAAAATTATACCATATGATCCAGCAATTCCACTTATGGGTATTCATCTAAAGAAAACAAAAACACCAACTTAGAAGGATACTTGCACCCCAATGCTCACTGCAGCATTATTTACAATAGTCAAGGCATGGAAACGACCTCAATGTCCATCTATAGATGAATGGTTAAGGAAGAGTTGGATATACACACAATGGAATATCATTCAGCCATGTCAAAGAATGAAACCTTGCCATTTGACAACATGGATAGACCTTGAAGGAATTATGCTAAGTGAAATATGTCAGACGGAGGAAGACAAATACCATACGATCTCACTTGTATGCAGAATCTAAAAGCAATTTTTTAAAGAAATTTTTAAAAAGATCATAGATCAGCTTGATGGATGCCCAAGGAAGGGTAGAGAGTGGGCAAAATGAATCCAGTGGGTCAAACGGTATAAACTTCCAGTTATAAAATAAATGAGTCATGAGAATGTAACATACAATATGATGGCAATAGTAATGATACAGCATTGTATATTTAAAAGTTTGCTGTCACGCAACTTGCAGATGGGTGCACTATGACCACCACAGTCAAAAGGAGTCCATCCTTCATCTTGTGTTGAGACTTCATGGTGGTGCTAGGTACTCATCTTCTACTCCCAAAGAAAGTAAGTGTAAGAGATAGAAGGATAAGTTGGCGGTCCTGAAATATTCTAATATAGAGGAGAACGGCAAGATCAATTGCCTTCCTCATACATACCCCTTCAGATCAATGGGGTGCTCAGCCCTTTATCCGCAGCCATTTTGACCGCACTGTGGTGAATGCCTGACTTACTGCCTCAACAAACCGGAAAACAAGTCACTGTCTATGTGTTAATAAAATAAATGAATTTAGGAAAAAGGCAGCCTTCATTATCAACATGTTCCTCTACCTCAATGATAAAACCCAGACGTGCTGGTTTAAGCTGACCACAAAATAGCTGCAGCCTACCCATCCCTCCACACCCCTATATGAGTCCTGATACAGCCACATAATCTCATCATCGGTCCCCAGGTACCTGTCTCCCTCCCCTCATTTAGTAACCATTTTCCTCCCTTTATGTTTTCTCTTCATTCTGTCTAAATTCTTCCCATCCATCAAGGTCAAGTTCAAGTCCCCATTTCCTCCATAAAACAGCTTTCCGATTACACCAATACACTTACTGTCAACAGGCAGATCAGGAAAAACTGGAGCAAAAACAAAAACAAAAACAAGAGGGGACCTCTCAATCGATGAAGGGAGCAAGGCAGCAAAACGTAGGAGGGGGGGGAGGGGACAATGTGCCCAATTTAAATTTTCCAGTAAATCTTTGTCTTGCTTCCCAACTTGGCTGTTCATTCTTTCTATCAGTTTTTTCTCCATGGACTGCTCCCTTAATTCTGGGTCTTACAATTGCATACTCTGGTTGTGAATATCCATATTTGCTTTCTGAGTATTCAGGCTGTGTCCCCACTTCCTCATTTTCTACTCTGTGGTCCACTCACTAGGCTACAACCTGACTTCCCCAATCCACTAGTAATAGTTCACAGAACATCAGAAATTTGGTCCATATGGTACCATCATGTATTGTGGAAAAAATACACAAGCTTAACCCGTCTTACCAACTAGATTACAAATTCTTTCAAGGTAGCTTTTTATATGCCCACAGTTTTTAGACGAGGTAATGATAATGATGACATTAATAATAGAATATAAAACATCTGAGTTCTTGCTGTGTCCCTGAAACCATGCCAAGAGTTTTATAAGCATTACCCATTTAGTTCCCATAGCAAATTTTCCCAATATTATTGTTCCTTTGTTTTCTATTCAAGATGAGAAAACTGAAGCCAAAGAGTAAATGATGCCAGTAAGATATTTAAATCTAATTAATAAACATTTACAATGAAATAAGAAATATTATCAATTTTTCTTTCAGATTCCCAAAGACAATACATACAACCCTATAACTTTTTTATCTTTTCTTGACAACTTCATAAAATTATCATAGAGTCAAAAGGGAGGGATTAATCTCAAAGGAATTTCCAGCTTTCTGAAAGAGTCAACTTTACAAAAATGTCCTAAACCCCCAAATACAAGAAAAAAAGGTCTTTAGTCACATAGGGAGCCTTAAAAATCATATACATGTATATTGTCTAAGATTTCATTACTATAGTAAGAGCTTCTGCTTGCCATTGAAATGAAGAAAGGCTGTGCCATATAGTACAGTATTTAGTAAAAATAATTTTAAAGAGATGTCCTCCACATTTCTCAGTGAGTATTAAAGAGGGTTGTTACAGAAAGAATTGGGTCTCCCCCCAACCCCACCAGCTCCTAACTTGCACCTCAAACCATAATGTGACTATATCAGAGACAGGGCCTCCATGGAGCAAACGAAGGTTGAATGAGGTCCCAAGGGTGGGACCCAATTCAATAGGACCAGTGTCCTGATAAGAAGAGGAAAAGGTATCAGGATGTACACAGGCACACACAGAGGAAAGGCCATGTGGGGTACAGCAAAAAGGCATCCGTCTTCAAGACAAAAACACAGACTTCACCAGAAAGCAACCCTGCTGGCAACTTGATCTGGGAATTCCAGCCTCTAGAACTATGAAAAATAAATAAATTTCTGTTGTTTAAGCCAAAGAAAGAAAGGGGTAGAAAGAGAGGGAGGGAGGGAGAAAAGGAGAGAGGGAGGAAGGAAAAAAGAAAGAAAGAAGGAAGGAAGAAGGAAAGGGAGAAAGAAAACTTGAAGACAACAAGAGTATGAGAAAGTACATTCTCTTTTTCTAGGTAATAATAGTCTGTTGACAAAAAAAAAAGTTAGATTCTAGACTTGTACTTCACCTCAAATAAATACTGCACAAGTTAAATTCACAACATTAGCATACCAGAGAAAAACACTATAAAAGTATTCAACACTTATCAGGTGGTTTTTCCGGCAAAGAGAACCAAAATATCTATTTGGTAAGCAATCTATAGCTTTCAGCAATGAAAATGCAATCTAGTCTGTGAAGCTACATAACTCCTTCCCCAAACAGAACTGGACTGCCTACCTACCTACAATACTCATATGTCCTTGGCAAATCATGCTTTTCTTATGTTTGGACAGTACCATATGTTTTTGGTCCAGCACGAAGCTTAGGAAAATTGAGGGGTGGCAGACATCCGTATAGCTAGCCAGTCCACTGCAATTAGCAACAGTGACCACAGCCTCAACGTGACACTGGCTTTGCACTGGATGTTGATTATACAGCCTTCATTATATAGCATTGATTATACTGCTGCCAAAGGGGCTATACTGTTCCCATATGATTTCACTTAAGATGAAGAGTTCTTCCAGGTACTTCTAAAGATAATGTCAGTAAATCCTGGAAAATAACACTTTCAAGTAATTGTGACAGCAAGACCAACAACAAGGTTTCAGAATTTGAAGTGAATAGCAATTCCAGAGTATACGCAGTCCTGACCTACCATATTGCCCCAGTGTACTCCCTTCCAGAATGTAAGATGCCTGCGCTTAGTATTCAGGTGACTGCTGGGAACAGTGAGTCTTAGATGACCTAGGGTGTAACTGTAATTCTCTTCCCACTCAGGAAGGTGGGGGAAAAAACTGAGTAAAATCTGAAGAAAGTCATATCAAGAAAAAAAGCTAGAGATTTTTTTCCTCTATGTTCTAAATCAAAACTCGCCAAGTCAGTTTACTAGTAGGTAAATTCAAAACCCAATTTCAGATTTGGCACTAGCAATGTGAAGTGAACCAGTGAGCTCAGTGAGTGGATAAGTGAGCTGTATTTGGTCTCTCCTCTCCTGAACAAACCTGTATTGGTAGTAAGTCAATGAAATGTGTTCCAGCAAAACAAATCAGCATTTCAATCATCTTCCCAATGTGTGGAACCACCAATTCAATCACCCAATAGCTAATGAGAACTGTCATAAAATTACCCAATGATGCCTATGTCATCATTTGCCTTTTATCATAGCCTACATTTCCTGCCACCAAAATAAGGACAATATCTATTTCTTCAGGACAGCAATAAGCTAGATAGTAATGGTGGAGGTATCTAACAAGCATTTCTTATCTGCAGTGTTTCAAAAAAAAAGAAAGAAAGAAAGAAATTATATAAGTTGTAGAGTTGGCATCAGTGGATTAAATTCCCACCAGATCCAGACAGAGAGTTGGATGCATGTTGCTTCAAATTTAGATTTATTTATTTCACAGAACTCCTCCAGTTCATGTGTTGTGAATGGCGTGACCAGCTCTTTCCAGCTTTCCCGGGACTGTCTTGCTTTTAGTACTCCAAGTCACACATGCTGGGCCCCCAGTTAGGGTGACCACCTTGACCCGGTTTGTCTGAGGCGGGATCAGTTTTAAAACTCCAAGTCCCACCTCCCAGAAATGCCCTCAGTCCTACAAAAATCAGGATGGCTGGTCAACCTAGTTGCAACACACACAAAAATAAATGTATGTTATAGCCCTTCATTTTACCTCTCTTGAAAAATCTGTGCTTTCCTGGTACCTATAAGCATGTATGAACAATGATAATACTAGACAAACAGAATGCACAACAAACCCTAATAGCCCTTTTTGTGTGCGTAATTCGCACAATAAACTTGTAAAGAAGATAAGCAATGTAATTTCCACGTTTTATAGATGAGACAACTAAGGGGCAAAGAAGGAACTTTTTCAAAGTCAACTTATTAATTAGAAAATAAGCTGGAGGAGGTAATGCTGTGACTCAAAGATGAGACAGATCCATTTTCTCCCAGTTAACAGGAAAGAGACAGACAGGTGGGCTGGGATATGAGAACGGCTCTGTACCATGTGAATTCAGAGATGCGGCTTCCTCCTACTTTGCTCCACCATTCTGTATGTTGCAGTCCCCATCTGTGTGATGGGAGTTGGCTCCTCACTGCCACGTCAGTGTTTCAGCCCATAAGAATGAGTACAGGTAAGGGGTGAAAGGCTAGTGATTTCCTTTAATGAGGTGAGGCTGTTATCTCACATGTCACCTCCACCCACATTCCAAATGGTGAGAATTTTGCCATTTGCCCACACCCCAATTTGAAAGGTCTGGGAAATACTGTCCCAAGGTGGAGAGCTATGTGCCTCATTCTTCTACATGCAAAAGAATGAAGGGGAAATAAATATTTGGGGATAATTAATGATCTCCAGCAATTACATACCTGGTGTTTGGGATTGCTGGGATCAGAACCTAGGTCTGTCAGAATCTACAGACCACACTTCCCTTATGCCTTACTACCCCTACAACTATTTTGCTGTTTTGCAAGGAAGTATGTAAGCCAACAAAAGTGCTTCTCAAAGCTTATCTTAAGGAAAACAAGACATTCCAAGCACCCTGAGACCACCTTTCCTTCTAAATTATCCTGAATAAGGCTCAAACAAACTATATCCTTTCACTTAAAATCTGACAGAGCCCTGCGTCCTGAGTGTGAAGTGAAACCCAAGGCCTGTCAACTTTAAAGTGTGACGTTTACACAAAGATGTGAGCAGCAGAGAGCACGGAGGGTCTGCTGGATAAAGAGCAAAATATTGTGGATGGTTTCTCTAGCCGAGTCCCTCAGGAATGAGGAGGTGGGCCTGCCGGTGGGCGTACCGAGGAAACAAATCCTGCCAGTACTATCAATAAGGGAACAGTTTAGGACTCAGCTCTCACTGGGGACGTTACCCGGAAAGAATATGCCTGATGAGAAAGTGGGTTAGGTTGCTTTTTAGATTTTTCAATTACTTTTGAAGGTAACATGAGCCTGAAGATGGAATTTCACTTTGAGTTTATCCTAGCTTCTGTTGCTCTGAACAAACCTAATTTACACAAGACAAAGCTATCTGTTGTCACTGTTATTCTCATCCCACTTGGTTTTCTCATTATTCATAGCAGCTTCCAGCTCCTTCCCTGCACTCTAGACTCATTACTGAACCCCTTAGAATTCCAGCCTCTAACACACCAGCTTTGTAAGATTGCTGTGAAGAAGTAAGGACTCGATAAGGATGGGTCTGCAAAACAGTCACTCCTTTAAAAAGGACAAAGAAAATCAGAGGCTTGTTGCTGGAAAAGGTATCAAGAAAGAATGTCACAGGCTACATTTTTTTTTCCATTTAAAAATAACATTGGTTTCTAGAGCCCCATGGAATAAACATATATTCTTATCATGTTGTACACACACACATGCGCACATAGCATACACCAAGCCAATGACAATTGCACCATGGGATGGTAAAAGGGGAGAAACAGCCTAGTGGAAACCTGTATTACCAAAGAAGTGCTTACCCAAGCTGGCCCAACCACCTTTATCTGAACTATTATGTCAGCAATCCTACTTCTGTTTGCTTGTTTTTGATAACAAGAGAAAATGAGAAGTCTCTGAACCATTTACTTAACATTACTAATAGTAACAAACATTTCCAAGTAGCATACATCCGAATAAATGGGATTCCCTTTATCAGTACTCATGCCTACCTGGACGTGTTTACAGTTTCTGTAGATATCACATACACACATACATACCATCATTTCTTCGTCATTCAAAGCCACATTCAGATTTTTCACACTTACTCCAAGGACCAACGAGCTATCTTTTGACTGGTCTACTAGATAGTGTAAATTCCTTTTCCCATATAATGTTTTCATGATATAGGCTTTTGAAGTCATGGGGAAAAAAAAAAATGTTTTCACATCCCTTAAACAAATGTCTACAGACCCTGTGCCTATGTTTTAAGGTTGGAGCAATTTGTTTTCCTCTAGTAAAGGCATGTAAGAATATAAAAATGGAGAGGCAGAGCAGGAGGATGGTGGCAGAGTAGGAGGACCCTAGGCTCATCTCATCTCACCAACACAATTAGGTAACTATCAAATCACCCTAAATACTTAAATTGACAAAACAAATTACACAACTAAAGGTAGAGAACAGGACACATTGAAAAAGGCAGGAAGTGCAGAAACATAGTTTAGGGGAGAAAGGAATCACAGCTGCAATGGGGGGGGGAAGCAGGCAGGAGCTATTGTCATAGAGAAGGGGAAGAGGGAGGGGGAGAGAGGGAGACAGAGGGGAGGAGAGAGGGAGAGAGAAGAGGAGAGAGAAGAGGAGAGAGAAGAGGAGAGAGAAGAGGAGAGAGAGGGAGGGACAGAGAGGGAGGGACAGAGAGGGAGGGAGGGAGAGAGAGGGAGGGACAGAGAGGGAGGGAGGGAGGGAGGGAGAGAGGGAGAGAGAGAGAGAGAGGGAGGGAGGGAGGGAGGGAGGGAGGGAGGGAAGGAGGGAAGGAGAAACACACAGGAGAACACACAAAGAAAATGTTTCCCCAAAGCCACTGGATTGGAAAAGAAAAAAGGCTAAAATTCATGAGTTCTTGCAAACATCAGGACTCAAGGCCTGGACTTGATCAGCAAGCTTGACTGGGATAGAGACCAGAGTGCATTGTGTTGCTCCAGGAGAGAAGACAAACAACCCAGGGGGTACACAGCATGGAAACAGCCATCAGTATAATGCCTGGGACACACAGGAGAGACATTATTCACTCTCCTCGGAGCACATCCTTGAGAGACAGCATTCAGAGAGACAAAGGAGCATGCTCCAGAAACAAAGAAGCTGGCCAGTGGCATTTCCCTCCCCCACTCCTCAGCATAAACACAAAGCCAAGGCGGAAAGCAGCAAAGTGCTGACACTGGCGGCCTAACTTGCTTACACCAAGCCCAAAGCCCCTGGGCTCCAGTGGAACCGCCCTTTTCAATCATGCTTACCTCAGTCCCAGCCCAGTAGGCCCCTCCCCCAAAAGACCCGCACAAACCTCTGCTTACACCACATTTCCAACCAGAGTTCTACAGGGCCTCAGTTCTGGTGGAGGTAGTATCAGGTCTCATTTCACAAGCAGACCAGAGCACACCTAGTTACAACTCACCACATTCAGGACAGGGACTAAACACTGCCCACAGCAGGCAAGAAGAGCCTCTGCAGATGACTGGCCTGAAGGACAGAACAGCCAGAACACAATAACAGAGCATTATGTGGCATACACCAGAGACACTCCCTGAAGCACCAGACCCTGGGTACTACATGACCTCTTCTTCATAAAACCATTACTTTCAGGAGCAGGGGATATAACTGGCTTTCCTAATACAGAAAAGAGGGCACAGACTTAGACAAAATGTGTAGACAGAGGAATTTACCCCAAATGAAAGAACAGGATAAGGCCATGGCCAGAGATCTAAGTGAAAGAGATATAACTAACATGCCTGATGCAGAATTTAAAGTAACTATCATAAGGATACTCAATTGGGCTTAAGAATACAAGACATCAGAAAAAAAAAAAAAAAAAAAAAGAATACAAGACATCTGTGAGACCCTTACCAGAGAGATAAAGTTAAAAAATATTCATAGGGGCACCTGCATGTAAGCTGGGTAAGAGTCCAACTCTTGATTTAAGTTCAGGTCATGGCCTCATGGTTCATGAGTTTGAGCCCTGCATCCGGCACTGTATTAACAATGCAGAGCCTGCTTCAGATCCTCTGTCTCTCTCTCTGCCCCACCCCAGCTCATGGTGTGTCTGTCTGTCTGTCTCTCTCTCTCTCTCTCTCTCAAAATAAATAAACTTAAAAAATAATAACACAGATGAAGAGTGCAATAAATGATATTAAAAATATGCATGATGCAATCAACAGCAGTCTGGAAGAAACAGAGGAATGAATTAAAGGCCTAGAACACAAAGTAATGGAAAGCAAGAAAGCTGAACAAAAGAAAGAAGAACTATGCAAAATAAAAACAGACTTAGAGAACTCAGCGACAAACATAGTAACTACCAAACATAGTAACATTCTTATTATAGGAGTCCCAGAAGAATAAGAGAGAAAAGGGGGCAGAGTATTTGAAGAAATAATAGCTGAAAACTTCCCTTATCTGGGGAAGGAAATGAATATCCAGATCCAGGAGGCAGAGAACTCCCAACAAAATCAACAAAAGCAGGCCAACACCAAAAGACATTATAATTCAATATGCAAAATAAAGTGATAAAGAAAAAAATCTCAAAATCACAAGACAAAAGAAGTCCTTAACTTACAAGAGAAAAACCCCTAAGGCTAGCTGGAGATTTTTCAACAGAAACTTGGGAAGCCAGAAGGGAGTGGCATGATATATTCAAAGTGCTGAATGGGAAAAATATGCAGCCAAGAGTACTGTATCTTGCAAGGCTATCTTTCAGAATATAAGAGAGATAAAGATTTTCCCAAACAAAAACTAAAGGAGTCCATTACCACTAGACCAGCCCTGCAAAAAATATTAAAGGGGATTCTTAAGTGTAAAGGAGAGACCAAAAAGCACAGTATAAAGGCAAGAAATGCAAAGGCAATAAAAATGAGTATTTCTGTAAAAATCAGTCAAGGAACTCCAAAAAAAGGGGATATAACATGTACCTAAAATGTGGGGAGGACAGGAGAAAAGAATGGGTTCAAACTTGAACAACCATCAGCTTAATATAGATTACTATATGCTTAAGAGATATAAATAAACACAATGGTAACCATATATCAAAAACCACTAATAAACATGCAAAGAATAAAGAGAAAGAAATCCAAACATATCACTCAAGAAAAACACCAAAACATGAAAGGGAGAAAGACAACAAAGGATCAGAGAAAATCTCCAGAAAGAACCACAAAACAATTAATAAAAATGACAATAAAAACAAATATTTATCAATAATTACTTTGAATGTAAATGGACTACACACTCCAATCAAAAGTCTTGGATGTCAGAATGGATTTTAAAAAACAAGACTTATCTATATGCTGCCTTCAAGAGACACATTTTAGACCTAAAGACACCTGCAGGTTGAAAGTCAGGGGATGGAGAAACTGGGTATCAAAAGAAAGCTGGATAGCAATATGTGTATCCAACAAACTAAACTTCAAAACAAAGACTGGGGGCACCTGGCTGGCTCAATTGGTAGAGTATACAACTATTGGTCTCAGGGCTGTGGGTTCAGTCTCCATATTGGGTGTACAGATTACTTTAAAAAAATAAAATCTTTATAATAAATAAATAAATAAATAAATAAATAAATAAATAAATCACTAACGAGACAAAGAAGGGCACTATATAATCGTAAAGGGCACAATCCAACAAGAAGATATAACAATTGTAAATATTTAGGTACCCAACATAGAAGTACCTGAATAGATAAAATAATCAATAATAAATTTGAGGAACTTATTTGATAAGACAATAATACTAGGAGACTTTAACACCACACTTACATCAATAGACAGACCATCTGAATAGAAAATTAAAAAGGAAACAATGGCTCTGAGTGACACACTGGGCCAGGTGGACTTAACTGATAAATTCAGAACGTTCTATCCTAAAAACAACACAATACACATTGTTTTCAAATGCACATAGGACACTCTCCAGAAGAGATCTTATTTTTGGTCACAAAATAGGCCTCAACAAATACAAAAAGACTGAAGTCATACCACGCACCTTTTCTAACCACAGTGCCATGAACTGAAAGTCAACCACAAGGAAAAATCTCAGAAGACCACAAGTACATGAAGGTTAAACAACATGCTACTAAACGATGAATGGGTAAACCAGGAAATCAAAGAAGAAATTAAAATACATGGAAACAGGGGCACCTGGGTGGCTCAGTCGGTTGAACATCCAACTCTTGATTTCAGCTTGGGTCATGGTCCCAGGGTCATCGGATAGAGTTCCTCATCAGGCTCTGCCCTGAGTATGGAGCCTGCTTGGGATATTCTCTGTCTCTGTCTCTCTCTCTCTTGCTCTGCCTCTCTCCCTGCTCATACATATTCTCTTCCTAAAAAAAAAAAAAAAAAAAATAGAGGAAAACAAATGAAAATTAAAATACAATGGTCCAAAACCTTTGTGATACAGCAAAAGTGTCCTTAAGAGGGAAGTATATACCAATACAGGCCTGTATCAAGAAGAAAAATCTCAAATAACCTAATATTACACCTAAGGGAGGTAGAAAAAGAACAACAAATGAAGCCCAAAGCCAGCAGAGGGAAGGAATGATGAACATTAGAGCAGAAATAAATGATATAGAAACTAAAAAAAAAAAAAAAAAAAAAAAAAACAATAGAACAGATCAACGAAACTAGGACTTGCTTCTCTGAAAAAATGATAACCCTCTAGCCAGACTTCTCAAAAAGAAAAGAGAAAGGAATCAAATAAAACCACAAATCAGAGGGGAAAATTAACCAACAACATAGAAACACAATTTTAAGAGAATATTATGAAAAACTATCAATGAATTGTAATGACATGTAAGCTACTCATAGCCACTTACATGCACCATAAACATCTCTGACTCACAGCACTACAGCATTCCAAGACTCCCTCCCTGGAAGTTCTATCACCTCCCAGGTCAAGCATCCAGAAATGTACCCCTTCTCTCTGCCTTCGTGAGCAACTAATTCTTAGCTAAGCCTTCCTCCATAAGAACTATTCAGCAGGGCGCAGGGGTGCACCTGGGCGGTTTAGTTGGTTAAGTGTCCAACTTCGGCTCAGGTCATGGCCTTATAATTGGTGAGTTTGAGCCCCACATCCGGCTCTGTGCTGACAGCTCAGGGCCTGGAGCCTGCTTCGGATTCTGTGTCTCCGTCTCTCTCTCTGACCCTCTTCGACTAGTGCTCTGTCTCTCTCTCAAAAACAAACATTTTAAACATTTTTTTAAAAAAGAACTATCCAATGGGAACCGTGTATACTTTGAGAGTGATTAAAGGATATTTCCCAAGCCAAATGGCTTTGTGAGAAATTATTTATTCTAAAAGAGGCATGGAGCAAAGTCCAGATATATATGGCCAAAGACCTTCCCTTCTTCCCCACCTTCAAGTTCTCTCCACTCTTAATTCCCACACATTCTTGGGGAAACTGAATCTGGAAGTTTCATATTCACTGACAGTTGACTTATGCAAACACCCTTCCATTAAGACTATTGACAGGTAGAAAATCATATGAAGACTCACTTTCAATCAGAAAACTGGATTTGCCTAAGCTATATAAAGGCCACTGAATCTCCCAAAGCTTCTGAGTTCCACCTCCAAAATCAAATCCCAAATGTAACCACTTGCACATATAGCTTGTTTATAAATAAAATATTCTTCTAATATTCTAACTGGATTCTATCTCATTACTCTAAGTAGGAACTATTTTACCTACCATTTTACCATTTTACACATGATATTCCCCAAGGCTCAAAAACTTAAGTAGGCAAACTATGGTCCATGAGCCAAAGTCAGCCCCCTGCACCTGTTTTATAAGGTTTTATTGGAATACAGCTGCATCCATTCATTTACACATTGTCCACGGCTGTTCTGGCTATAATGTCAGAGTTGAGTAGTTGGGACAGAGACCATATCACGCACAAAGCTGAAAATATTATCTGGCCCTTTACAGAAAAAGTTTGCCCACTGCTGCCCAGAGAGATTATCTCACTTTCACAGTCACACATCAGCAATTTTCCTTGAACCTGATAAATTTCCTAGGGGAAGTCAAACAACATCTCTAGTTCAACACATCTGATTCTTTCCATTATGTCACACTGCCTTTTCAGGAGCTGGCCAGTCTCTAGAGGGCTCTCTGGCTGGGCCAGTAGAACCACAGGTCAAATCACCATTATAGAGCATCACACCAAGGAAACACCAGGCCTGTACAGGATACAGAATGAAAAAAGAAGGGTTAATCCATCCGATTATAAAGCTTTTCCTTGCAAGTTGTAGCAAAGATGCACATACCCAAGCCTCTTCTAAACAGCACCCATGACCTTGGCCTGCAGACCTTAGTGGACTTTGCTGGTTCAGCCCTTGAAGAAGAGACCTCTTCAGGTGGTCTCACACAAACCATTACATATCATTCTTAAAACTTCAAGTGTTTGGTTTTCTGTGTTTTTTTCTGTTGTTGATGCTATTGTTGTGGTTTGGTTAGCTTTTATTGGCTTTTAAGTCTACTTAGTGAGTCCTGCATTTACAGGAAAAAATTGATAGCTGCTTATTTAGTATGTGGATGCCACGGCAATGTGGAAAAAGACTACTGGAACTGAAAACTTCCTATTTAAAAGTAATAAAATGCCAGGGTGCCTGGGTGGCTCAGTCAGTTAAGTGTCCAATTTCAGCTCAGGTCATGATCTCATGGTTTGTGAGTTCAAGCCCTGCATTGGGCTCTGTGCTGACAACTCAGAGCCTGCTGCCTGCTTTGGATTCTGTGCCTCCCTCTCTCTCTCTGCCCCTCCCCTACTCACTTTCTGTCTCTCTCTCCTTCAAAAATAAACAAACATTTTTTAAAATGTAAAAATAAATAAACATTTTTAAAAATAAAAAAAATTCTAAAATGCCTATATATGCGTCTAGTAGTTCAAACATTATTTCTTGGGCGGGGGTGGGGGTTGCTTTGTTTTTAAGGAGATGTGCAAGAAACAAAAAGCGGGGGGCGCCTGGGTGGCTCAGTCGGTTGAGCGGCCGACTTCGGCTCAGGTCATGATCTCACGGTCCGTGGGTTCGAGCCCCGCATCGGGCTCTGTGCTGACAGCTCAGAGCCTGGAGCCTGTTTCAGATTCTGTGTCTCCCTCTCTCTGACCCTCCCCCATTCATGCTCTGTGTCTCTCTGTCTCAAAAATAAATAAACATTAAAAAAAATAAAAAAAAAGTAAGAAACAAAAAGTGGGGCCAGGGAGCACTAGACTAACCACTTTAGAATAGATCCATGTTCTCCTAAAGACCAAACCCAACCATTTGACAAAGCCGGGCATCCTCAGTAACTTAAATACATACCCGGTGCTATGGACCACACTACTCCCGATAGTGGAGACTTGATGAGAAAAATATGTATTCGGGGATATGTTGTTCCTGAAAGATTTCTGCCCCAGACACACTTATACTCACTCATTCGGGTTATGGTAAAAGAATTTTCATTGTTGCAACTAGTTTTAAAGGTTACAGGGATTTGTGTTCGAATTTTTGTTTGATCTTGAAGGTCTGGGGTTTGCAGTCTTTTGGTGTATCTTCTGATTATGATGTAGTTATTTGTGTTATAGTAGAGTATATTTGAAGGAATACCCCTTGATAGGTATGGTCAACTGAGAGAGACAAAAAACACAGCTATTTCAATCTCCTAAGGCTATGAATTACATCCTGGGGAGGCTGCTTTCTCCAAAAACTGCATCCCCCCCAAGCATTTAAAAGTGAAACTCTGGCACAAGGAGTCACCTGCTAAGAGGAGACCCAACTAGAATCTCTGTGCCCTGGGATTCATTAATTCTTCTGCCATAACTCTCCCAACACACATTATCTGACATATCAGCAGACAGGGTATCTTATACCTCCAGGTAAATTAGAGCTCACAGGTACTGCTGCACAACTAACCTGTAACGTACAAACTGGACAACTCTCCCAGGAGAGGCAGGAGAAAAGAATAAAGATAAAGTATGAAGGAGCATTTAAAAAATTAAAACATGGGCGCCTGGGTGGCTCAGTCGGTTAAGCGTCCAACTTCAGCTCAGGTCACGATCTCACGGTCCGTGAGTTCGAGCCCTGCGTTGGGCTCTGGGCTGATGGCTCAGAGCCTGGAGCCTGCTTCCGATTCTGTGTCTCCCTCTCTCTCTGCCCCTCACCCGTTCATGCTCTGTCTCTCTCTGTCTCAAAAATAAATTTTAAAAAAAACGTTAAAAAAATCATATGATCCAGTAATTCCACTACTGGGTATTTACCCAACATATACAAAAGCACTAATTCAAAAAGACACATGCTTATGCTTATTGCTACATTACTTAACAAAAGCCAAATTATGGAAGCAGCCCAAGCATTCATGATAGATGCATGGATAAATAAGATGTAAGATCCTGCCATTCATAACAACATGGATGGACTTACAGGGTATTATGTCAAATGAGTCAGAGAAAGACAAACACCACATGATTTCACTCGTATGTGGAATTTAAGAAACAAAACAAATGAGCAAAGGGAAAAAGAGAGAGACAAACCAAGAAACAGAGTCCTAACTATAGAGAACAAATAAACGGTTACCAAAGGGGAGGCAGGTGGGGGTGTGGGTGAAATAGGTGATGGTGATTAAAGAGCATCCTTACAAAGATGAGCACTGAGTAATGCACAGAACTGTTGCATCACTGTATTGTACACCTGAAACTAATGTAACACTGTATGTTCATTATACTGGAAAGTTTATACACACACATACACACATAGTTTTTAAAAAGCATTTTAGAGATGTAGGAGGAAAACCTGCCTTCGCTGGATAATGGGATATTTAGGAAAAAAGACAAAAATAAAGAGGAGAAAATACGTGAAGAAATAATAGAAATAAATTTCCTACAAATATAGCTAAAAGACCTGAAATCTAAAAAGCCCATAGAACACCAAACAGAAGATATAAGTAAAGGTACTCCTCTGTCTAGAGGTAGAAGTTATGACCGTCAAAGGCAAATACAAACTTTTAAAAGCTTGTAGACGGAAGAAGTAGATCACCTACAAAGGAACTGGACTCATATTTTAATTACACCTCTCAACTCTAATGCTAGATCCAAGAAATCAGTGCCTGGGTGGCTCAGTCAGTTGAGTGTCCATCCAACTCTTGATTTCAGCTCAAGTTGTGATTCCAGGGTCGTGGGATTAAGCCCTAAACCAAGCTCAGCACTGAGCATGGAGCCTACTTAAGATTTTCTCTCTCACTCACTCTCTCTCTCTCTCTCTCTCCCTCCCTCTCTTGCCTCTCCCTCTCCCTCTCTACCCACCCCCCCAGCTGCTCAAATTCTTTTAAAAATAAAAAAAAAGAATTAAAGACAGATATATTTAAAACCAGAATTTTCTAGACAAATTGTCATTCCAATGTGAAGACATAATAAAGTAATTGGAACACATACGCTTCTAAAGTTTTGCTACACAAAAACCCACATGACTTATCATGAAGTAATGGGCTGTCAAATTCCCTGATAAAATATCCCATTGTTCTAACTACAAAAGACTTAATAAGAGAAAGTATGTTTGTAATGAACTAGAAATAAAATTTTAGACAATATCAAGATGATGGAGCCAGTGGCAAAGACAAGGTATAGGAGTGAATGTGAATGCACTGCTCTTGCTATGAGTACTATATAAAAATTGATGCATTTAAGGAGGTGATGGAGGTAAATGAACAGGAAGCTTAGGATGAAGGCAACCACCAAAAAGACAAAAAATAGAATATGTAACTTTTCAACAAAAACAAAAATTCCATCTATTCAATGGAAAACAGGAAAGAGGGAGAAGAAACACAGAATGGAGAATCCAAACCCTTGTTCTTTTCAGTTTACCTACAGTAACTCACATAATACTCCAAGGTCATGAAGACATTCTCTTCAGTTAACTTCCCGTAGCTTTTTTGCTTTACTCTTCATACTTAGGACTTTAGTCCACCTAAAAGTATTATTTGTATAGGGAGTGTGGCAAGCATCACTTTTTTACATTTAAAAAAATCACTAATAATTCAAAAGATCATCCGATCCCCACCGCTCTTCAGTGCTACCTTTGTTGTAAATCAAATGGCTACATATAAAAAAATTTTCTAGATGTTCTATTCTGTTCTGGTGGTTTATATGTATGTTTGCACCAATATCATACTCCCTTAGTACTGTAGTTATACAATAAACCTTGATACCTAAGAGCATTAATCTTCCTAATTTAATCTTGAAGAATATCTTGGCTATTTGGGGGCCTTAGCCTTTCTATGTATTTTTAAAATTAGCTTGTCAAGGGGCGCCTGGCTGGCTCAGTAGCAAGAACATGCAACTCTTGATCTCGGGGTCATCAGTTTGAGCCCTATAATGGGGGTAGAGATTATGAAAAAAAATAAACTTCAAAAAAATTTTAAATAATGTTAACTTGTCAGTTTCTACACACACACACACACACACACACACACACACACACACAGGCCTAGCATATTGATAAGGATTCCATCTTCACATTGAGTCTCCCAATTTAAGAATATGGTATATCTTCCCATTATTTAAAACTTCTCTAACTTCTCTTAATATTTTTAGTTTTCAGGGAAAGGGTCTCACAAATTTTGGTGAGATATCTATGTACATAGTTCATATTTTGAAAATTAAATATTTTTTTCTTTTTTTAATGTTTATTTATTTATTTTGAGAGAGAGTACACATTTACGTGGGGGAGGGAGAGAGAAAGAGGAAAGAGAATTGCAAGCAGGCTCCACACTGTCAGCACAGAGCCCGACATGGGGCTTAGTGTCACAAACAATGAGACCATGACCTGAGCTAAAATCAAGAGTCAGACACTCAACTGACTTATTTTTCTAATAATTATTACCAATATGTAAAATATGCAATTGATTTTTTACATTCCCCTTGTGTTTGGCAAATACACTTCTTCATTGAAATTATATAGTATTTTGGATTTTTTATGAATTTTAAGTTTTACTTTATAGGCTTTTTCCTTTATTGTACTGGCTGGCTAGGCTCTCCAATTAAAATATTGGCTATAAAATGGTAATAATGGATATACTTGTCTTATTTCTCATTTCAAAAAGAAAAAGGCACTTTTAATATCTCACCATTGAATATAATGTTTGCTAGATGTTATTTGTGGGTACTCAACCTGATTAAAGAGGTCTCCTTCTTTTTCCAGTTTGTAAGATTTTATTATCTAAGTGGATGTTAATTTTTATTCAATGTGCTTTTCCATCTATGGAGATAATCCTATGACTTTCCTCCTCTGTCCCTTCATCCACGAATTACTTTGATTTTTTTAAATGTTGAATCAGCCTTACATTTCTGGCTCCAAAATTAACTCTGTCCCAAGATAGTATCCTTCTCATGTATTGCTGGATTTGGTTTTCCAATACTTATTTTAGATGTTTTAATCTGCATTCATGATTGAGATTGAACTGTACTTTTACTTTTCTACAATGTCTGTACAAGGCCATGTTATCAAGATTAAGTGGCCTTACAAAGCAAGTTCAGTTGGTTACAGGGAGAAGGCTTCATGCCCCACAGAGGAGCCAACAGCCACCAAGCTGATGCTGCCTGAGAGCCTGAGCCACACCCAGCTGTGCAGCAAACTGGTGGACCCTTGGGCCAGCTGGTGGCATCGAGCAGATGGCCACATAGGTAAGTAACTGTGGGCTGTGGCTACGGGAAGGGGAGGTGGCCAGGGCAGCTGGCTGGGGCACAGACTACTGAGCGCTCACTGTGACCTGTCTCTCCTCTTATCTGTATGGAAGTGCCATATGCCCTGCAGAATGACAGCTTTTGCCTCCTATTCCTGGGCTTTTGTCACAGAACCCAGCAGACTTGCAGTTCTTCAAGTGCCAGTTCTGAGCTAAGAAACTTCCCGCAGAGACTATAAAAATGACAAACTCTGAAACCTTCTGAGGTTATCCGCCAAATTGTCACTTAATTTCCTGTTTTATCCATAGTGAGGCTCATTTAGCATACCATGCCCTACGGATATCCACGTCCCACGGCGTTAGTCAACACCAAGCCCACCACCTTAACTTTGGGTGAAAATGGGCTGTGGCCCAGCAGACAACGGTCCCTCTCTCCCTAGTTAACTTACTGCAGCAGAAACCTATTATGAAAACTGTATAAACCCTCTCGGTTGGAAATAGGAACCAGCCTTTGAGAGCAGTCGGCAATATCAGAGATGATAGTCTCCTATAGAACTAGCTCCCATGTTCAAAGACCATGGCTGGGAGTGAAATTTTTCCATTCTACTTTGAATACCATTCTTGTGAAAGAGACTGTAAACAACATGCAAACAAAGGAGTGCCCTGCTTGACAGTATTTCTTAAACTTGAACCTCACAGGCAAGCAGCCAAGCTGTAACACTCCTAATGACTTCTCTGGCTATTCTTGAATAAGGTGTCCCCTCTGCATATATCTTCTCATTTATGAAGTGATTCCTGAAATTTCTAATGAACTTTTTCAAAGAAAAAGAGAAATTATTAGAGAAATATTAGAGAAATTATTAGAGAAATAATGGTCCAATTGATGCTTCATCTAAAAGACCTTTACTCAAGCTCTGTTGAGCACCAAAATGAGAAACCATATAAAGAATATATGGAGCCTCTTACATTAATAAGGTCTACTACTGGGGCAGCAGGGTGGCTCAGTCAGTTAAGCATTCGACTTCAGCTGGCATCATGATCTCAGAGCTCATGAGTTCGAGCCCCACATGGGGCTCTGTGCTGACAGCTCAGAGCCTGGAGCCTGCTTAGGGTTCTGTGTCTCCCTCTCTCTCTCTCTCTCTCTCTGCCCCTCCCCCGCTCACAGTCTGCCTCTCTCTCAAAAATAAATAAACATTAAAAAAAAATAGGAGCACTTAGGTGGCTCAGTCGGTTAAACATTCAACTTCAGCATCAGGTTATGATCTAACAGCTCTTGAGTTTGAGCCCCGCATCGGGCTCTGTGCTGACAGCTGGAACCTGGTTCTGATTTGTGTTTCCCTCTCTCTCTGCTCCTCCCCCACTCACACTCCATCCTTCTCTCTCTCTCAAAAATAAACATTAAACAAAAAAAAAATTTTGTCTATTACTGCCCTATTTAAGAGTGAAAGCAATGGGATGTCATAGTTCATATTATAAAAGTTGCAAATATTATAAATTAAATGGGTAGTCATCTTGCAGATGAACTGCTTAAGTTACAGTGCTCATTTAAGTATCTTCCAGAAGCTATCACTAAATTAATACATCAAAGGTGTTTTTTTGCTAAAAAAAAAAAAAAAAAAAAAGAACCTCACAGTTTTATATAGGTTATTAATGGAGAAATGTGTCTAATGTTATCTTATCTATTCAAGCAATGAAATATCTTATCTAAAAGGTGAACTACTTGTCATAAATGACTGCCTACCTAGAGGCAGAAAGATGCATTCGTTATTAAAGAAACATTTGTCTCTTACTCAGTTATTGAAACTCGAAATTGTACTTTTAATGGTGTAAGTAACTTTATGGCAGTTTCAGTGAAGAAAGATGTTCCTAGACTACTGTTAATTTACTTGAAAAAAACAATTATTTTTGCTAATCAGAGGGGCTAGAACCATTTTAATACTTAAAATGTCCCAGAACTTATTAAATATTTTCAGATGGTTAAAACTACAAAATAGGGTTTAAATTTTTTAAGTGAATTGATATTTTATTTGCTGGATTTTTAAAACACTGGACATATTAGTTTTCCTTCTTTTTCTACTTATTAAAAAAGATTATATAAAACTGGTATTATTTCTTAAGCAACTGGTCAAACTCATCAGAGAAGCCATCAAAGCCTAGAGTGTTGAGTGAAGGTTTTTACTTATCGATCTAATTTTTTTTCTTTGAATTCCTGTAGAGTTCTTTGGATTTTCTTCTCGTTTTGGTAAGTTGCATTTTTTCCTATGACTTTTCCTTTTCATCCGAATTTGGTACTTTTGTATTTCTAGGAAATTACCCATTTCACCTAAATTTTCCCATGTATTGCCATGAAGTTGTTTATAGCATTGTTATAATTTTATTTCACGTCTATAGAATATATAGCTAAGTCTTATATTTCATCTCTCCCTTTTTGTTCCTCAGTTTGCAAGTGTGTTTATTTATTACCTATTACTCATTTCAAGGAAACTGCTTTGGACTTCAATAATCTCTCTATTATACATTAGGAAATATTTTCATTAATTTCTGCCCTAATCTTTACTATTTTTCCTTCTGTGGATTTAATTTACTGTTCCTTTTTCCTAATGTCTTGAAAGAGATACTTAGATCATTTACCTTTTTCTTTTGTGATTTATGTGACTAGGGCCATAAACTTCCCTTCATGCATAGCTTTAGCTGCATCCCACAAAATGACATCAAAATGTCATCTTTTCATTTTTATTTAGTTGAATACATTTTCTAAATTATATTGTGATTTCATTTTTGACCTATAGATTTTTAGAGGTATAATGTTTAACATCCATTAATATTTGGGGGGTTTTATCTTTTGTTTATTGATTTCTTTCCCTTGGCTTAAATGATACTATTCATATAATTTTAATCCTTTTAAACTTGTTGAGACTCATTTTTTTTTTATTTAAAAGCAAATTTTGGGGGTGGTCTAAGTCACTTAGTTGGTTAAGCTTCCCACTTGGCTCAGGTCATGGTCTTCCCGATTTGTGGGTTCAAGCCCCGCGATGGGCTCTACGCTAACAGATTAGAGCCTAGAGCCTGTTTCAGATTCTGGGTCTCCCTCTCTCTCTGCCCTTCCCCTGCTCTCTCTCTCTCTCTCTCTCTCTCTATCTATCTCTCTCTCTCTGTATCTCTCTCTCTGTATCTCTCTCTGTGTATCTCTCTCTGTGTATCTCTCTCTCTGTATCCATCTCTCTGTGTATCTCTCTCTCTCTGTATCCCTCTTTCTTTCTCTCTCTCTCTCCCGAGCATGAGAGAGGGAGACAGAGAATCCGAAGCAGGCTCCAGGCTCCAAGCTGTCAGCACAGAGCCTGACAAACATGCTCCAACTCACACACACTGAGATCATGATCTGAGCTGAAGTCAGGACTGAACCACCCAGATGTCCCAAGACTCATTTATTTTATGACACAGTGTATGTTCAACTTTGACAAATTCTTCATGTATATTCAGGAAAAAAAAAATGTGGATTTTGCAGCCATAGGGTACAGTGCAGTATACATGCCTATTAAGTTTTTCATTGTGTTGCTCAAATCTTGTACTTTGATTTGTTTTGTGATTTGCGGTTTTTTTTCACGTTCTATCAGTAACTGGGAAAAGATACTAAAAATCTTCCACTATGATGGTAGATGTGACTTTTTCTTTTAACTTTGTCAATTTTTGCTCTATATATTTTGAAGCTAAGTTATTAGGTACATGTACATTTAAAACTATTCTATCTTCCTGTTGAATAAAACTTTTATCATTAATATTTTTCTTTTAAGCAGTATTTTTTGCTTTAAAATGACCTTTCTCTATTTGTATTTTATTAGTTCCCCTGTTCTAAATTCTGATTTCTATCCTTTCTTATCTTCTATTAAGTTAGGTAGTGTGTATTATTCCATTCTTCTTCTCCATTAACTGATTATATATTCTTTTGCTGTTGTTTTAATGATTATCTTAGAGATTGCAATGCATATTTGGCTATCTTTTACCACTTCTCCAATGCAATGACTTTATAACACTTTACCTCTATTTACTACACACTTGACATTTACTTTAACTGCATATATTATATCTCCAACTTTGAAAGACATTTTTAATGAGTATAAAATTTTAAGTTGGCATTTTCCTGCAGTACTTTAATGAGATCGTTCTGTCTCCAATTTTTACCGTTTCTGTTAAAAAAAAAAAATCAACTGTCATTATGCTCCTCTGATGGTAATATACCTTTTTCTTTTGCCTGCCTTTTAGATTTTTTTTGCCTTTGGTTTCCAGCAGTTTTTCTTTAATATGTCAAAACATGCTTTTCTTTTTATTTACCCCGCTTGGTGTTCATACTATTTCTTGGAGCTGTGGCTTCCTATTTTTTTTATTAGATCTGGAAAGTTCACAGCCATTATCTCTTAAATGTTTCTCCTGCTGCATTCACTCTCTCTTCTCCTTTTGGAATTCCAAATTCAGGAATAGGACATCTTTTCATAATAATCCATGTAATTCTTCATCTCTTATTTTCCATCTTTTTGTCTCTCCATGGTTTATCTGGATGATCTTTCTGAGCTATCTTTGAGTTTACTCAAGTTCTCCCTGAGCTTGGTTTAAGCTGCCATTAAATTCAATTCACTGCATCATTCATTTTAAGTATCCTATTTTTTATCCCTGGAATTCCTATTTGGTTCTTTTTCATTTTGGGCTGGAATTTTCAATTCTATCTTAGTTCCTTAAGCATGGTTATTCGCACGTCTATGTCTGACGATTTCATTATCTGATGCCTTAAAATGCCGTTTCTGTTATCTATTATTTCCCTTCATTTATAGTCCAGCCTTGCCCACTTTTATGCCTGGTTGTTTTTGCTCGATTTGTGATCACTAAAAACAGCGAGATGACTTGAACCTTTGCAGAGGTCAGCCTCCTGGAAAACATTTACCTTTCTCCTAGTGAGCAAGGAAGTTGGGGCATCACAATCCTCAATCACTATAATCCAATCAGGGATCGAGATTATTCAAAACTAAACTGCACTTTCTGTAAGGCCTGGTCTATTTCTGGGTGCACCCTTACTCATGTAACAGTGCTACACTCTGTGGCTTTAACCCAATGATTGCAGTATTTGGGGACCCCTTTCTTCCAAGGGCACTCAAATCCAATTTTTGGCATCATAAACCCATGAATCTCTCAAAAGTTCTGTTCAGCTCTTTATCAGCAAGTGAAATAAGCAAATGCCTCCAGGGTAAAATTAGTCCCACATGCCGGACTCTTCTGGATGGCTTCTTTCCCAGATCCTAGCCCTGGAATATTTCAGTGCCTTTCTTATAGATTTACATGGCCTTTAAAAAAGTTATTTAAAAATACTTGCCCAGCCTTTCTAGCTATCCTAAGTAGGAAAGTAAGTCTAAAACAGACCACATGTCATTGTATGCCAGAAGTGGAAGTCTCCCCACTGTATCTTTCAAAGCTCAAATCACTCAATAATATCCTTTGATGCCACTTAATTTTTAAAAGCTTTTATGTATTTCTTGACATCCATTTCTTCACCTTCTACATACAACTCAACCCATTATAATCCTTTGCCTCAATGATCCACCAAAAAATAGGTCTGAAGTCATCAATGACCTCTATTTTGCTGAACCCATATGAGGTTTTTCAGTCCTCTTCTCCTTTGACTTCTCAACAACATTTATCCTATGGGTATCTCCTTTTCCCTTCCTGAAACATTCTCTTTCTCTTGTTCCCATGCTAATTTTCTCCCTTTGCTAACTCATTCTCCTCTGCCTAGAAAGCATTTTGTTACTCAAGTGTTGAAATATCTTGTTCACACTTGACACTCTTAGAGGATCTCATTCATCCAAACAGAGTAACTTATCTATTTGCAGATAACTCTTATGTTTTTATGTCTAATTCAGACGTCTCTTCTGTGCTCAGATGCATAAATCCAAGGATCATAATGGTACTTCAAAATCCAAAGGACCAAAATCAACCTCCTAATTGCCCACAACTAAAAAAAGACGTGTCTTCTATCCAGTTGCTCAAGCATCACATCTACTATTCTCTTTGATACCTTTCTCTCTTACCCACATACTGATTCCACTTCCAGATACAAAGTTATCACTCAATTCCTTCTATTTCTCCTCATCTCTACCACCATCAACCTAGTGCCAATGACCATCCTTTTTCACCTAGACTATTGTAGCAGACTCTTAACCAATCCATCTATGTTCCCTCCTCCCTCCACTAATTCCATTTGGTTACCCACATCGCAGCTGGAAAGATTTATTTTATTGACATGTATTTTCATATCTGATAATGTGTCACACATTCACTGCTTAACTCTTTTAATGGTTTCCCACCTCTCTTAGGAAAAAACATACCCTTTAACATGCCACTGTTGTCAAAAACTTGCCTACCCCTCCAGCCTCATCTTCTGCCTGTGCCCCTTCACCAGCAACCCGTTCAGCCTTTCTCTCCTGCTAGAGAAACTTTCTTTTGCCCCTTTCCAAGGAATGCTCTTTCTTCCCCTTTTCATTAACTACTATTCACCCTTCAGATCTATTGCATTTCTCTCAGGGAAGCCATCCACAATCTCACTAAGTCAAATCATCCTAATACAAGCTCTCTTAGCACCTAGTATCTCTCCTTTAATATAATCTGTCACTGTTCCATTTATTGTTACAATTTTATAATTGTCTGTCCTCTTAAGTAGATTATAAACCCCGTTAAGGACAAGAGACAGGTTTGTTTTTAGTCATCACCTTGTCCTCACATCTAGCTCCATGTCTGGCACATTTTACAAACCCTCAATAGTATTTGTTGGGTGGATAGACGAATCTGAGCAGGTCCAAAGAAGACAGGAGGAAAAAATCTACTGTAACAAAAATTATTACATATGCATAAAACACCTCTGAAAAAAACACCCCAAAACTAGGTAACCTTGGTTATGTTGGTGAGAACTAGGTACCTGAGAGGTAAGAAAGGGACTTCTCAACATATGCTTTTCAAATTTTCAAACAAGTGACCGTACGATCTATTCAAATATAAATAGATTTTATAAAAATAATCCAGTGCAGGGACACCTGGGTGGCTTGGTCAGTTAGGCAGCGGACTTCGGCTCAGGTGATGATCTTACAGTTTGTGAGTTCCAGCCCCGCATCAGGCTCTCTGCTGTCAGCACAGAGCCCTCTTTGGATCCTCTGTCTCCCTCTCTCTCTGCCCCTCCCTGACTTGTTCTCTCTCTCTTTCCCTCCCTCCTTCTCTCATAAATAAACGTTAAAAAAATACAATAATCCAAGGGGCGCCTGGGTGGCTCAATCGGTTGAGCATCCGACTTGGGCTGAGGTCATGATCTTGCAATTCTTGAGTTCAAGCCCTGCATCAGGCTCTGTGCTAACAGCTCAGAGCCTGGAGCCTGCTTCAAATTCTGTGTCTCCCTCTCTCTCTGCTCCTTCCCTGCTCATGCTCTGTCTCTCTCAAAAATGAAATGTTAAAAAAAAATTTTTTTAAATACAGTAATGCAGTATTTGAGCTAAACACATAATGAATTATTGTATTTTTAATGCTTATTTATGCAAATACCGCAGGAAAGTTACAGCAGATCTATGTGCCTTCTGGCTCCCACTATTTCAGCTCACTTGCTAGTGAGACAAAGAGGAGCAAATTTCAAAGTTCAGTTCTGTCTACAACTGCTTTCACTGACGTGTCCTAGAGTAAGAATGCAAGTGTGAGACAGGGATCTGCTGTTGCCTCCTTAGCTCCCACGTGTCTCTCTGGTTACCCGTCCATCGCTCCACATGTAATCCTCATGTTTGAAAATACACCACCTATGCCCTGGACAAATATCCCTAAAATGTAAGCAAGCTAATCCATTCTGTGCAAAGAACTGTTCTAGCTCAGATAAAGAAAAAAATATATCTGTGCTGCACTTCTTGCAAGACAGTGTATCTGTTTACACTCTTTATGATGCCAATATGGATTCAAGGGATTTTCGCTCATGTTAGGGCCATATCCCACAATATAGAACATAATTGCCCCAAAATGACCAGCAATTTGTACACTCAAGTCAACAAATATATACTGACAGCTTAATGTTTGTTAGGGACTTTCTAATATCTGTTAGGGGCCCAGGAAGCACACAAATTTAATGTGAAGCGTAGATACAAAATACAAGTTATAAACCAATGTGATCAGTGCTACAATGGTAGTCTGTAGAAGGCTGCAGGAGGCAGAGACACCCCTGCTGCTGAGGGCTTTTGTTTCCTATTATGGTGAAGCAGCTCACTGCCTTCAAAGATCAAGAAATCAGTCCCAGTTGCCTTCTAAGTTTGGGGAAACCCAATGCTGCATTCCAACATATATAAGAGCCATTGAAATGGGAGACTCACAGAGTAGTACCTGGATTCTGGAGCTCTCAAACCACATGTCAGAGAGCTGCATTAAATATTCTTCCTGAGCTCTCCTGCCATGTGAATCTACAGTGACCAATTTCCTGTTAGGGCCCTCCAAATAAGAGGCCCAGTGGGAAGTCTTCCCTATCAGAGAAGTCTCATAAAATTCGTATTTAATTGCCTTCTCTATGTCTGGCAGCCACCAAGCAGCTATCATGAAGTTACTCTTTTACTGCCCCTTCACCTAACCACTATCAAGCAGGGGATAGTGGATGCTCCTGGGACAGAGACATAAAGGCAGCAGATTTTTAGGCAGGTATTTCTAAGGGTCAACTCTGACCTCACATTTTTTTTTAACATTTATTTTTGAGAGACAGTGTGAGCAGGGGTGGGGCAGAGAAAGAGCGAGACACAGAATCTGAAGCAGGTTCCAGGCTCCAAGCTGTCAGCAGAGAGCCCCACGCGGGGCTTGAACTCACGAACCATGAGATCATGACCTGAGCCGAAGCTAGATGCTTAACCGACTGAGCCACCCAGGCACCCCTGCCCTCACATCTTCACTGAATGGGTCCCTGCTGCTGGGCGGATTTAAATAGACCCAAGTTGGGGCGCCTGGGTGGCTCAGTCGGTTAAGTGGCCGATTTCGGCTCAGGTCATGATCTCGCAGTCCGTGAGTTCGAGCCCCGCGTCGGGCTCTGTGCTGACAGCTCAGAGCCTGGAGCCTGTTTCAGATTCTGTGTCTCCCTCTCTCTGCCCCTCCTCCGTTCATGCTCTGTCTCTCTCTGTCTCAAAAATAAATAAACGTTAAAAAAAATTTTTTTTTAATAAATAAATAAACAGACCCAAATTAACTAGCTCAGATTCCTGATGCCAAAACACATGCTAATATTTGTGCCCTGTGAGGGAGTACAGAGAAAAAAAGTAACTAAATCTCTGGGGAGAGGAGGAGGCATTTTGGGCTCCGAGAGAAGAGGTTTTCTCAGATCGATGTTAAAGATAACTAAGAATTCACAAAGCAGATGGAAATTGGGGAAACAACCTTTCAGGCAAAGTCAAGTCATGGACAAAGGCATGGAAGAATGGTATCAACGAAAAATGCACCTTTTTAGAAAATGCGTATTTCACTTATATTTTATCATTAGGTGAGACAGGGTGGAGGGTAGGCAGGTGAGAGGATGCTTTAGAGAGAAAGATACTGGAGTTCATTTCACCCACTTCTCCTTTTTCCCCAAAGTTCCGCCAGTTCTCCACCCAGGAAGTTCAGCAACATTCCTGACCTGCCCATAATGGACATGTTTCCTGGACATTGGGCTGTAAGTGCTTGCACTGGATCAGTCCTAGGAAAATTAGGACAGTTGGTCACCCAACCATCCAGCCGAAGCCCAAGAGGGCATGACCTCCCAACTCTATTAAAAGCTCGGAATGAAGGACATGGGTGACCTTGTACTAGCAAAAGCTGAATGAATTCCCCACTCAACTTTTCAATTTTCTCAACTGTCCTTCCACTCGCAGCTTTAAGGAAAAAATACCAGATAAACCCGGACAAAGATTCAAAGATAGCAGGATATCTAGCAGAACACAAATAGAGGGAGGAATTAGGGATCCTCCAGGCAAAGTCTTTCTGAATTACTAACAGCAGGTCCCATCATTGATTCTGAGCACTTCCATGTTCTTCCTGATCCCTTCTTGGGGGAGTACAAGTAATTATTTCATTTTTCCCATGAAAAAAAATTCTCATGAAGGGCACCTGGCTGGCTCGGTCAGAAGGGCATGGGAGTCTTCCTCTTGGGGCTGTGAGTTCGAGCCCCATGTTGGGTGGAGAGATGACTTAAAATCTTTAAAAAGGTATCATGAACCAGCAGTTTAGTAACGTACCACTCATATTTTCCAAACCCATAGCGCCCCCCCCCTCCCATTTGCTATTTGGACCATTCATTCTAACACATGGTCCTGCATCTCAGATTGGGATCTCTCCCCAGTATCTCACTTCAAGCAGTTCACTGAATACCAGTTCACTTTCGCCAATGCTCTAGAAAAACAAATCATACACTACAGCTCCTGCTCTCCAGTTTATGATCTCATTGGGAAGGTATGACAAAAACCCCTTCAGGGCTTGAACAAAGCAGCATAAATACAAACATATACTTTCCTTGCTCTGCTATTTAACATTTAGCTTCACGAAGTCCTGTTCAAACTGGCTTGCATTATGCCACTGATGACATTTGTGACAGTTTATTTTTAAAAGTGCCGCTCAGAAAAATGGAAGTTGAACATTCCAAGGACAAGGGAACCTCAAGTTCTACTCTAACACTCTACCAGTTTGCCCAGCTGGAAAAAAAAAGGGGGGGGGGGATGGTGACAACTACCTACAATCAGAGATAATTGAAGGTGATTTCAAATAGAACAAGAAAATAAAGGTATCTTATCTGTCCCTTCCTACGACTCAGTTGGACATGAAAAGTGCAGCAGTCCAGAGCAACAAGGAAAATTATCTGTGTAATGGGAGTGGACCCAGTTGCAGAAAGGTCAGCATTATCAATGGAATACAGTAACCTCAGAATCCAACAGGTGAGGAGCTACTGCTTACTCGGCAAAGATCCAGGAAGCAGGCAGAGGTAAGCAGGTGGATACTGCAAGGAGATACAAGATCCAGGCACTGAAGTTTAGCTCAGTGACAATTCTGTGCATTTGGGGTGGGATAAGACATTTATACTAAGTAGGGGAGAACAACACTAAGAAACAAAATCATTATAAATTGTCTTCAGTATTTTTGGGAAACAGTACCTTTCAGTAAGGTACTGAAAGAAACCTACTTTAGAAATCGTGGTCGGGGGGCACCTGGGTAACTCAGTCAGTTAAACGTCCAACTCTTTATTTCGGCTCAGGTCATGATCGCACAGTCATGAGATGAAGCCTGGCATCTACATAGAGCCTGCTTGGAATTCTATCTCTCTGCCTGTCTCCTGCTCACACACACACATGCACACACATATGTGAGCACTCTCTGTCTCTCTCTCCTCTCTCTGTCTCAAAAGAAATAAACTTTAAAAAAAATATCAGTCAGGGCATGTTCCCATGGGTGGTACCATTTAAGCTGCAGCACAAAGGATGAGAAAGAGCTAGCTAGCCATGTGAAAGGAAGGCATTCCAGACAAAGGTGTAGCATGTGCAAAAGCCCTCAAGTAGGAAAGCAGGTGGTATATTGAGGAGTTAAGACAAGATCGGCATGGGTGAAAACTCCAAGAGTGGCTGTGGGAGTCCAGCAAGGGCCAGCTCATGAAGGGTCTTAGCATGGTAAGGAACTTGGATTTTATTCCAAATTCATTGAAGGAGTTGCCAATAAAGAATTTTATGCAAAAGAGGGATGCAATATAACCTACAAAATGAGAATATCACTTTGGCTGCTGGGGAGAGAACTGACTAGAGGAGAACAGGAATAAAAGTGGAAAAACAAATCAGACAAACGATGGCAGGAGACCAGACTCAAGGAAATGGTGGAGTGCTGCTAAGGGGGCAGATTTAAGATACCTTTTGGAGTCTGAATTGAGGACTTGCAGCTGGGTGGACTTAGAGAAGCCAAGAAATAAGGAGAACTTTTGGATTTCAGGCCAGAACAACCAGATCATTGTTACTGTCGATTTCCATCTTGGAGAACATTAGCAGGGTGAGAGACATTTGGAGGGCAAAACGGATATGCTACCTTTGAAATATCTGTTAAGAACTCCAAGTAGAGGTACCAAAGAGACAGGTTTGTAAATCTGGAGCTCAGGTGAGAGGGCTGGCTAGTGATTCAAATTTGAGGGTTAGTACTCTGAAAGGATATGAACAGGAATGCCATGAGAGAGAATTAAGCAGGGCAGGGGCGGGGGAGGGGGGGGAGTGGTGGTAGGAATTAAGGATCAAGCCCTAAGAAATCCCTTAAGGTAAAGCACAGTCAGCCTGACTTCACATGAGAATCACACAGGAATCCCTGAGAAACGGTCCTGTAGCCATTAGCGCCCTCTTTTGGTAACACCCAGTCCTTGCTCTCAAGTTCTTCTGGATTCTTCTAAATACACTAACGTCCCAATAAATGGACCCCCAAAATAACTGAAGTTGGACAAGGTCTATCTGGAAACATAGATATTTGTAATGACTTCTGCAAGGAGAACTTCAGTCCTTGGCTTTAGAAGATCTGGGTGTTGGGTCGGTTACTGAGAGATCATCCACCCACAGGCCTCAGTTGGTGCCAAGACTTCTGTGTAGTCCTGGAAGCTCCTCAAGCTCCCCAGTCCTAACTGGGGCTCGGGATCTGGTTGTGGAAGTTGGGGAGTTGCCTCAAACATGAAAGAACAAAGAGTATATGGACCAAGAACCACAAGAGTCAACAGGCTTAGAAGAACAGATACACAAATAAGAATGAAATATTAAAGGTCAGTTTCACATCAGAATGGAATTAAAGCACGGAGGAAACAAAATTCTTCTACCCGAAATGGGATTTATGGACCCATTCATTCAACCAATACTTCATTTTCTGAATAGACTGTAGACTCAAAAGTCAGGCTGCCCAATTTAGCAAGCAAACATGCAGGACACTGGTGACCTGGTATGAGTCACCTAGCCAGCCTCGTCGCCAAATGCCAATGCCCTCTTTCTATTAACTACATATTCTTGTTCGCTGTGTTCTTGATGCTCTGGCATCTTGGGTCTCAATATCTGGAAAGACATTACCCCTCCTGTGGTTAGCTAATTCCTAGAGAAAGCCACAGCTCACCAGGGAGCACACCTCTCATATACAAACTAACCAATCTAAAGCCCAAACCCTAACCACCTCCTTTATGGAGCTCTCAGAAGCCAAGCCACCCTCTACGTGCCCTTATCACCCCGGGGGACCAGGTATCAGAGAAGCAGGAACAGATACTCTGTCCAGAACCCACCGAAATTATTCTAACTCACCAATCCTAAGCCTGTTCACTGTGCTGCCTTGCCTTGCCCATGGAACCAACAGTAAAGACTGTTCTCTTGCTCCTTCTGCCCCCCTGGCCAATTTGGGTGTCTCCCAAAGTATCCCTGCAGGGAGTGGCAAGCTTCCTCCTTTTGGGAACAGTGGGGAACCATCTTTTCAGTCATATCCTGAGTTGTTAGCCTCACAACACCTGAAAAATAATAAAACCTCCATTTTAAGACATTCTTCCCCTCTAAGCATTCAAAAACCACCCTGGAGTGATTTAAAAACAATAAAATGTTTTCAATTCTTGGACAAAATGACCACCAAGTTAGGAAATGTTAAACTTCAGTTGCAGTTGAAAAGCAGTTCCTTGGACTCTAAGCAGATACACAGAAAGCAAAGGATTCTCAACAGGGTAATGATTTGGGAAAATGGAGACCCTGTACAAACCTGCCCCCAAGAGGGTTTCAGAAAGGTTTACAGACGTGACCCTCTAAGATCCTCAGTGGCCCTGTGGCTCCACAGCAATGTGTATTGAAATAAAAAGGTGTTAAAAGAGATTTCACCATCATGTTGAAATAAACAGCTAGATCCTAATCAATGTGGAAGAATAATAACTAAAGCTTTGCCTAGACCAAGCACAAACATTTGGCTAAAATTTAAGACCTAAAAACTCTGGATCATTCTGCACAGCAAAACCCAGCTTCGGTGTACGAACACCCCCAGCTACTACTCATCAATGTTTATCATGTGAACGCCCTCTTCTCAGGTGCTTCACCCACATAATTCATCTCATCTTCACAAGTGCCTTTGATAAGTACTATTATAGTTCACCAACAAAGAAACTGAGACACAGAAAGGACGAGTTAATGTCCACAAGTGAATAGAGCTGGTGAGGATCAGAGCCAAGATCAAGGCTGTCAGAACCTGCACATACAACCATGAACTACATTTGTGTCTTGAGAAGGAAGATGCCAAGTTGACTGTGTATGATCCTCACGGCACAAAATTTAAAGTGGACTGAACAGCATCAGACTATTTGCTTTCTTTCTTTAAAAAACAAAACAAACACCAGTCTTCTCTTTGAGACAGCTTGCCTTAAGGTTATGGCTCTCAAACTGTGGTCCCCAGACCAGCAAGATAAGCATTCCTCCAGAAGTTGCTTTCATGCCCATTCTCTACTCAATCAGAAACTTGGGGAATGAAGCCTGCCAATCAGAATCATGATTTTCCAGGGGAGTCTGGTGCATACTGAGAATACCTGTCATAAATGTGCTCAGCTCATGTATTAAGTATGATTTGCACCCTTATCACATAGTTTCTGATAATCTGTTTTTTAATGGACTCTCTGCATACAGTTTAAGAGGGATTTTTCTCAGGAAAACCTAGGGATGGTGGTGGAGAGGGAATTACAGACATTAAAGTATTGTGCTCAAAGACCTTGTGTGGTGCCCAGAGTTCAAATCAATAAAATCTCAAAAAGGATGTAAGACCTCAACAGGAACAATGTCATTCTAGCAATTTAATTGCCTAAAGCCATAAAATACACAAAGTTTAAAATCAAATTCTTGCGTTTTAAATTAGCCGACTTATCCTTTTACGCCCACTCATTGCAACCCCTCCGAATTGACCCAAATATAGCTTCTTTCTCTAGGGTCTTTGGGCTTCCTAAAGACAGTAATCATGACTAGTTTTTTGATGCACCTCTACACCAAAAACAGTGCCTGGCTCATTTTTGGTGTTCAGCAAGTGACTCTCAAACATAATTGCAGCCTCCAGTCACAGATGTTCCACAGCCTGGTGTAAATCAAGCCATGAAATTAGCATTTTTTAAAACCACATCTACCTTTAGTTACTTTCTGTCCCTAGGGAAGGAAGCAACCATAGAATTCACAATTTAACTTGGGGAGGAGACTATTCCTTCACAGGACACAAGTAAAGTTCTGGCCAAAGATCTTGATTTATTGGACACCGGGAGAATATGATTACTACATATTTATAGCAGTAGCTAGAGATAAGTACATTCAGGAAAGTGCTACTGAAATGTGTTTCCTTCATTTCTTTGACAGCAAAAGGAAGCAATGAATGCTTTAAATCACAGAAAATATTTAGAATACAAAAGACAAATGGAAGTCACATCTCCCTCAACCTGCAGAATAGCCAGTATTATACAAGGTTCACCAAGAGTTTGTGGGAAACGGATTCCTCTTCCCTCTGCTTCTAGAAGAATCCATGAAGACCCAGTTCATTTTCCAAGCCCTGGTAAGAAGTTGTCAACTAAAGAGATAAATTGGATATCAAATAGATGGTCACTGCTTAAAAACAGGCTTATTCTTCATGCTTCGCTTATTTTTCAAGGACTTAAGATTTTTAAAACAAACTAGCCACCTGTTCATTTTATTCCCCTTGATTCACCTGTCCAGCCTTTGAAACTACAAATGTTAAAATGGGACTTCATTTTGAGTTCCACTGTTTTAAATATTTTTAAGACAAAAAAAATCAAATATTGAAATATACAAAAAAAAAATCCTGGGCCCCCATCACTTTAGACTCTTCATCTCAAAATCATAAAAACCATACACAAGTTAGAATGTATCTTCCACAATTTTTCTACCAATCTGTTTGTGTATGTATACTTATTCAGACACTGCATATATTTATGTACATTTATTTTCCAAATGCCATTATACTTGTCAACTACCTCACGCTTTTTTCTCACACATTTTATTCTTAAAACAAGACTTTTTACATTGAGTTTTTCCCCAGCTTTGAGATATAATTGACACAAGACACTAAGTTTAAGGTATAGAACATGATAGCTTGTGAAATGACTATAACAACACATCATTCTCAAAGAATTACAATCTTTGTCACTAGAATAGGTAAGATCTACGCTTAGCAACTTTCAAATATTCAATGCAGTATTAACTATGTCACCATACTGTATATTAGGTCCCCAGAACTTATTCATCTCATAACTACAACTTTGTACCTTGTCATCAACATCTCCCCATATCCCCCACCCTTGGCCCCCGGCAACCACCCCTTTACTGTTTCTATGCATTTTTCCCCTAGATTCCACATTATAAATGACCTCATACAGTACTTGCCTTTCTTTAACATTTCACTTAGTATAACCTCCGCAAGGCCCGTCTTTTATGTTGTCACAAAAGGCAGGATTTCATCTTCCTATGCCTGGATAAAATTCCATTGTATATATTTACCCCATCTTCTTTATCCGTTCATCTGTTGATGAACACTAAGGTTGTTTCTGTATCTTGGCTGTCATGAAGGATGCTGTGATCAACACAGGCATAGGGACCTCTTCAAGGTCCAGTTTTCATTTCCTCTGGATATATACACAGAGGTGGGATTGTTGGATGATGTGGCAGGTTTTTTGTTTGTTTGTTTGTCTGTTTTTTTGAGGAGCCTCTACACTCTTTCCAAAATGGCTACACCAGTTTACATTCCCAGTAAGGGACAAGGGTTCCCTTTTCTCCCTACCCTCACCAGCACTCATCTGGAGTATTTCTCTTAGAGGTTGTCCTAACAGGTATGAGGTACTGTCTCCCTATGATTTTGACTTGCATTTCCTCGATGAATTGGATGTTGAGCACTTTTTCATATACCTGGCGATGATCTTTTTGGAAAAAAATGTCTATTCAAGTCTTCTGCTCATTTTCATTAGATCATCTGAGTTGGTTTTTGTTGGTGTTGCTATCGAGTTATACATGGGTTCCTTACCTATTTTGGATATTAACCCCTTACCAGATAAAATTTTCCCATTTTACAGGTTGCCTCTTTATCTGGTTCACTCCTTACAGATGCTTTTTAGTTTAATACACTCCACCTCTTTTTTTTTTTTTTTTTTTTTCGCTTTTGGTGTCATACCCAAGAATCATTGCCAAGGCCAACATCAAGGAGCTTTCTCCCTATATTTTCTGAGGTTTTATTTTTTCAAGTCTTATGTTTAAGTCTTTAAATGATTTAAAGTAACTTTGAGGGGTATAACGTAGGGGTCCAATTGCATTCTTTTGTATAGGAATAACTAGTTTTTCTCACTCATTTAAATCTTAATAACCCTAGTCAAGTTGAATTCCAAAAAGGATATATCCCAGTTTATAGTTCCAAAAACTGTAGATAATTCCCCCTTTCACCCACACTGTCATTATCTGATAAATACATGATAAGTACCTCATTGTTACTTTTAATTTACCTTATCACCTGAACTGTTGGTTTATTTTTCCTGGTAATTTGTGCAAGTTTTCTTATGTCAGGTCTTAGTATTACATGAACCCTCTTGGGGATTTTTGGTATTTTGAGGCTTACTTTGGACAAAAAGTGTATCTATATCTATGTAATATTCTCATCTGAAAATGTATGTTTGTTTTATTCAAGGCTTTTTTTTCTTTCTAGACAATTGTACCATTTTCTTCATGCAAGCCTTACATTTCCAGTTTATGGCAAGATTTGTGAGGGATTTTTTTTTTTTTTGCTGCTTTGAATGGTTTTTTTTTTTCTGCTTCTTTATTAGTTTTAGTTAAAATGTAAGAATGGTATCAGTTTGACATCTTGAACTTCCTCTTATTAATTGTAGTAATTGCTAATTGATTGTCCACGATCTTCTTGCTATATAATTGGCTGATCTGTACATGTAGTTTTCATCTTACTTTTTCCCCCCACCCATTTCACTGACTGGTATCTCCACAAAAATGTTCAATCCTTACCTTATTCTCGACTTTAATGACAGGGTTTCTATTATTTCATTAAGTGTGTTGCTGACTGCAGATTTCTCATAGGTTCCTTTTTTCCAAGTAACATTCCTTCTACTTAGATTACTGGGTATTTGTTTTAATGGGATTGAGTGCTGAATTTTAACAAATGCTTATTTTCTATCTACTGTGGGGAAAAACAGTGAATTACATCAAGAAGTTTCTAATTGTGAAATCTCTCTATATCTTAGGACACATTTGCATTGGCTTCTGACTCACTGTAGATGTCAGTACAGGGTAGACTTGAAAAAAGATCAGGAGAAAATTCTCTTCCCCCCATTTGGAAAAATGCATTCCTCAGGACTCAGTAAAGGATCAGAGTCTGCCATTATTGTATAATTATACTGATTTTGGTTATACTGACTCTTCTAGCTCTGTGTCCTGGATTAAAGCTGAAATAATAGGTCAATGGCATACTAAATAGTGTTATCTTGGAAAAAACAAGAGGGAAAAGTAATTGCCTTTGAATAACACGAACCAACAGAAATCATACCAAGGAAAAAAATCACTCAATTTACAACACTGCTCACTCAACTGTCCTTAGTACTATGGCCAGTACTTGTGAAATCTTATCCCCAGAAACATTCTATCCCATATTATTCCCCATGGGTTCTCCTTTCAATACCAAGCTCCCACTGGACTTAGATCTCTGACCTTAAGAAAACAAAATATAAACTAGTGACAAAGGATGCTGTTAATTTCAAAATGTGATGGGTTCAGATCAGTGGAGACAGAAAAAATGATCCCAGAGTACTTCTTCCCAAAGCCAAGGAGGTGAAACAACCACGGGACAGAGCACCTTGGGACAGACTGGGCTAAAGTAGCGACATTTAGCAAATGAAAACACAGAGTGTCTGTTTTAATTGAGCCATGCAATATTTTGGTCATACTTGTACTAAAGGAAAAATTACATGTTGCTTATCTGAGGCTCAAATTTAACTCAGTGTCCTATATACTGTAGCTCATGCTAGAGTTAACTTGCCTGAATTTCTATCCTGGTCCCACCACCTAGTAGCTATGTGACCCTAACATGTCAGGAACCCACTCTAAGCCCACTTTCCTCAATGGTAAAATGCACTCCTTTGAGGATTAAATGACTTGAAGCACATGAAATGCTCAGCACATCCCCTAGCATTTAGGTAAGAGGCAATTGCAGACAAACCTTAGGGTTGAAGTAATGGTGACACAGAGGATTTCAGGACGTGAAGAGTACTAGAACAGGAGTGGGGAGCCGGGTTTCGGTCCTGACCATGTTTCAGATTAGCTGTGTGCCCTTAAGCAAGTCTTTGAACTTCCCTGGGCTTCAATTTTCTCATCTATAAAATAAGAAGGTTGAATTAAATGGTCTCTTCCCACTCTGAATAGTCTCTGATTCTTGAACCCCTATTGCTTGGACTTTGGAGAGACATCAGTGTTGTCAATTCCCTTTAAATGAATTCTTCCCACAGAGCCGTACATGATTAATATCTTTTGAATACTACTGAGAGTAAAAATATGCTGAGTTGACATTTTAGTAGCGTTTGCTTTGAGGAATACAGGTGCAATTGGTCATACTGATTCTCAGACAAAAGTCCATGTGGTTTCATGGTTTCACCTCAAGTTATAAATCAATTCTGGGAGCCTGAGCCTAATCCAAGACCCTGAATGCACGTTACACTATCTTCAGTGTTAGCACAATGAGCAATATGGAATCTTGGTTGTCACTGCAAAGTGGTTTATGGCAGAAAGAGAAGTCATGGGGTTTTCAAATAAAGAGACATAATATACCTTTCTAACAAATACCATCCTCAAGTTTTACTTTAATTTACAGTTAATTTTCCCCCCTATAAGCCACTAAAAAGCTTTTGATTTTTATGGTGCTATTGTTACTGTTGTTCAGTAGGCCAAGAGGAAAAGAGGATCTATAGGAGCCATTTAAACTCAGGAGCTTCTGATACAGGGAACTAAAAAAACACCTTCCCATATATTATGTCTATAGAGCAAGCCAAACACTCATACATACATGCAATGTCTCCGTGAAAATTATTACTGAAAAGTTTTCATTTTGGGGGATCATGTAATGTTAGCACAAGAAAGAAACAGTGATCTAGTCTGACTCTTATTCTACAGATAACAAAATTCAGATTCAGAACAGTTATATGAATTCTCCAATATCAGAAAGCATAAAGTCCATCTTTTCTATGATGTTCTCTTTACTCTCATTTAAGTTGTTAGAGAAGAGATGACGTAAGAGTTTCGGCTGACCTACCCAGGAAGTCCATGACCCTCTCAGCAACTACTTTATGCTGGACACTATGCTAGGCAACTGGGATATTAATAGTGAGTAACACAAGGTCCTGTCCTTCTTCCTATTAACTGAAAAAAAAAAATCACTAAACCAAGCCACTTGTCCATTTCTTATCCACAGCAATTTCAGGACATGGTCTTAAAGGTTATTATGGCTGTGAGGTTCAGGGGAAACCATTGGAAATAGCCTTCCAATGCATGGTTTGAAATCCTATTCCTGAAAGCCAAGTTTGCTATTTCAATAGTTTCTCCTGAACTTATAACTTATGTTGTTACAGGCATCCATCCAGGTAGCACAGCATAGTGAGAATCAACATGGGTTCTACTCCCAAAAGTGCCACTAACAAACTGGGTCACTCGGAGTAAATGAAAACTTCTTTGGTTACCAGTCTCCCCATCTATAGAATGAGGAACTTGATCAACAGGACCCAAAGCCTCCTGTATATTACAAAACTCTATCTAGGGCACAATAGATACAGTCAAGGCACTAAATGGAGAAGGATCAGCAAGCAATCAGTGGGGGATCAAAATCCAACTAGCCAACCTCAAAAGTCCTAGTTGGGATACTCAGAGTATGACATGTAGTTCCCTTCAAAGCTCATCCCAGAAAGGAGCTCAACAATTAAAGAATGCTCTTAGGTCTCAGCAAGTTGATGTACCTCATTCAAGATCCCAGAAGTGGTTAGGGACTTATTAATGACACAGTTGGTGGGGAGAAGGTCACTCACTCTTCAGACAAACAACCCACTCCATTACATCTCACTTTATCACCTAGCCATCCACCTACCTTCTTCCATTGCGATTTCTGAAGCTATTCTCACAGTTCCGAAGATTTATTTTGATCCAATGGGGAAAAACATTTGCCCTGAACAGCATGCAACACCACTCCAGATTAAAATCAATATGCCATACTGGAAAGGAGCAATCTGCCAGAACGTTTTCTTCCTTACATTAGTATTCCAGGAAAGTACTTGAGATTCCCAGTTCTTACCTGGCCCAGACAAATTCTTTGCATCCTACCTCAAGCAATGCCTAATCTCATTGTGTCAACATGGTGCTGCCTCTACAAATCTGAGACCATTACATTTCATGATAAGGAAGCTGAATTTCCTCCTGGTCATTTTCAGATCCAGGCTAGGAAACCCTGCTGATGGGGAACCAATTTTCCACGCTTCTTAATAAACTTCATCCTCACAATCATTGGTCTGAAGAGAAAAACATACTACTCTCAAGTTGCAAATACCAAATGCTATATAAATAACAAATCAATTCTTTGCCACAAGATTTATAGTCACTTTTGTTAGTAATGGGGCTCAGGGGCAAGAAAAACCAGCATTGGCCTTGAGGTCAGGCAACTTGATTCAAGGCCAGCTCTGGAAGCAAGTAGCTTTGTGACTTTGCAGGAGTCATTTCACCTCTCAGGTCTCAGTTTCATTGTCTGTTAAGAGTTGAGTGACATAAGCTCAAAGACCCTTCCACCACCACCCACTCTAGCACTCATGTCTTATGACCCTATATTCTTTTCTCTCAGTTGTTGGCCAATTACCTGCTTTGGAAGATGTATTAACTCTTCTAGGCCACTAGGGTACAATTTAACACATTCCTGATCAATAAATCAACAATCCTTCTTTCCCTCTGCATTAACCTTGCATTTGTTATATCACTCTGGTCATGGAGGATTACATATGAGCAGGTGTCTCCAATGTTAACAGCAAGGCAAACCCTGGAGCTGGAACCTCTGATATTGGCACCCTCATCAGTTTTCCAGGGGAATTGGAATCATGGTTCTGAACCTTAATTGTCCATAAAGAGAAAACGGACTTAAGTGACATTACTTTACAGGAAGTCTAACACCCAAACAGGGGACGCAAGGATGTGGTGGCTTGGGGTCTACAAAAGGGCTTGGTGTCTTTATTCATTCATTAATTCATCCATCCATTCATTCATCCCTTCTCCCAAGCCTAGGACTGGCTACAGAATTTTTGAGACCCAGTGCAAAGTGAAAATGTCATGTTCCTTGTTTAAAAAAATAAAATAAAATGGGAGAGAGGAGAGAAGAAAATCCATTAACATTTCTAAAATAAACATCTTCTTTCCATGGTCTTTCCCTTGACCTGGCATGATGTTCTCTATTTGCTACTTAAGGTCATGCTCCCTTAGACAGGGAGAGTTCAAGCTCACACAGGCACCAGGGTGACTAAGAGAAGGTGCAGCCTCTGGCTGCCAGTTTTCCCTTCCACCGGCACAGGACTGAAGTGCCACAGTACAGGGAAGTCAAACCAGGCATTCTCCCTTCCCACAACCTGCAACCCCAAACCATGGTAGCTGGGCAACCCCTGGGGCCAGGATATACTAGGTATCTGGCTCAGGGTGGTCAAGAGGCTCACTCCCACCAAGTGACCTGGAAAATGCACTGTGCTGCTGCCACATCAGGGCAGGGATGGCCACCATTATGCCCTACTCCAATACGCAGTAGGGCACATGCACTTACCCAAACATTTGCAGCACCTACACTCAGAGGTCCCTGACTGGCGGGGGAGGCAGAGAGGAGCCAGGCAGGCCACCGAACCAAGAGGTGGGAGGCAGGCGGCCAAGATCGTTCCCTTTTAGGGAGACAGGGTAGTAGGCTGTGAGGCGCAGGACCAAGAGCGAGCCACCACTCCGAGCCTCCAGCACACACTCTTTTGTCCCAATGACTGCGCCTACAGAGCACAAACCCAAAGAAATAATTACCGCCAATCATCCATCAAAACCCTTGAGGGCATCACTTCTCCTGGGAAGTCTTTCCTGCCTGCGCTGCACTAGGCAGCTGGTTACACTCTCACTGGCACCTCCATATATCTCGGGCATACTTCTAATACCATAGTATCACACTTTATTTCAGTTTGCCTGTCTGTTTTCCCCACGAGCCTAAGAAATTTGGAGGCCAAGCCTACAGTTTATTCACTTTTTATGTCCCAAAACATAGTAGGTGCTCAGCAGAGGCACACACAACAGCACCCCACAGCTAGGGATCCCTGCGGAAGTGCTCTCTTAGCCCCTCAGCCATGACTTCTCCATCCATTTGAGGCAAACGGATGCCCGGAGCAGAATAGAGAGCACCAGATATCCCAAGTACTAATAATGTTCTGCTGCACACATTCTCTCATTCACCAGTCAGGAGTTAAACATAATGGCAGAGCAGCATCATGGAATGGTCAAGAACACAGACCCCTAATCCTGCACAACAGGGCTTAATATTAGGAGAACTTGTCGCTATTCTGTAACTAATCTCTTTTTTCATTTTCCACCAAGAAACCAAGAACAGTTTAAAAGGGGAATGGGAGGGGCACCTGGATGGCACAGGTGGTTAAGTGCCCAACTCTTGGTTTGGGCTCAGGTCACGAGCTCCTGGTTTCATGAGTTCAAGCCCCAAGTCAGGCTCTGTGCGGACAGTGCAGAGCCTGCTTGGGATTCTCTCTCTCTTCCTCTCTGCCCTTTCCCCACCTGTGCTGTCTCTGTCTCTCTCAAAATAAATAAACTTGAAAAAAAAATTTTTTAATAAAAGTAAAAGAAGAATTCGATTATTCTGGTAAAAGACCATTTCATCAAGATGTTTACCCAGGACCAGATCTTTCCACGTGAAGGAGATGAAGTCATAAAAGGTAACACAGGAAATTCAAAGACTGTAAGGGTAACTGTGGTCTGACAGGAAGTGCAGACTCTTCCACAGGAACGTGTTGCTACTTCTTTAATTTCCAGATTGCCTGTTGTGATTCCTCCTTATAAAAAGATGGTGACAAGTTGGGACATTCATGCGCCTAGAAAAACTCACTTTGAAACAAATGCAAATGGGTTCTTTTCCCATAAGCCCCAAGGTACAATGTGTCTTGTGCCAGGTGATGGATTAGAATTTTCCAGCATGGGTTTATGTTGTCAGCCCCTATCAGTACGGCACCAATCAGAAGAGATTAGTCTCACATTGTCAGGATTCTTGTACAACAACCATAGCTTAGAACTTAAAAGTGTGCTGTCTTGCCTTCTATCAACTTCGCTGTACAGATACAGTGAATCAAGAGACAACTGTAGTCAGAATAATGTGATATGCAACTTTCAATTTAACAAAGAAAGCCTTTTAAGATGTCACTGCACTGAGATAAGAAAACATGTCTTGTATCACCTTTGACCACGTAGATGTGGACATTTAAGTATTCAAACACCTCCTGGTAAGGTTTCTAATTTCTTCAACGATGACATTATTAACCTATGAAGGAGAAGTATTTCTCTTTTCACCAACTTAATCCACATGGTCTTTAGAGTATTTGATACTTTCATTCATGTTCTTCTTAGTCTCACCTCCACAAAGAGCAAGTAAAGTATGTACCTGTCGCAACAGACCTTGGGGATCTTGTTCCTTGAAGCTCCTTAATCCCTTGGAACTTCAGAAGTTGAACTCTGGCTCCTTGAAGAGGCTTATATAGGCCATTTCACAAACATCTGTCCAGACATACCCAAAAAAAGTATCCTTTATTCTGACTACAAGGAGAGAAGAGCCTTCCCCAGGCTGTTAGCATCCTCACAAAAGATCAGCCCTGGGGTTGCGATCTGGTTCAATGCCATGCAGCATTACAAACTTCTATGGCTTTGGGGCACCTGGGTGGCTCAGTCGGTTAAGTGTCCAACTCTGAATTTCGGCTCAGGTCATGATCTCAAGGTTCTTGAGGGCAGGCTCCACACTGACAGCATGGGGCCTGCTTGGGATTCCCTCTCTCCCTCTCTCTGCCCTTCCCTCGCTTGTGCTCACTCTCTCTCTCAAAACAAATAAACTAAAAAAACTTCCATGGCTTTTTTGCCCACAGGACAGGGTCTAACCTCCACAACCTATTCTAGAATGCCCCTTGTGATCCAATCCCTGCCTCACTCACCTCTCACTGCCTCCCACCTCCATTCTGCCAGAATTCCCACAGTCCAGGCACAGACAACTGATGACCGCTCTCCCAACATCTCCATGGTCTCCGGGGCTTTCTCACTCTTGTTCTCTCTTCCGGAAGTTCCCTTCCTCTACCTCTTCAGCATAAAGGTTATATACTTCTCTGTGAGGACTTCCCTTAACTTCCCTCCCAAGAATATGTGTACACGTGTATGCACACACACACACACACACCCCACTCTCAGGCAGTTAGCTTTAGTGTCCTGTCACCAAAGCTCTTGCCAAAGCCTTTAATATAACCGTTGTCACACTGTGTTATAATTTGTCTCTGCCTCTCTGGAATCATCACTTACTCGTCTTTAACCTCCAGCACCCAAGCTAGTACCACTCAGCTGTTCATTCAAAAACATTTGTTAGCATCTAGGGTCTCCTGGCTGACTCGCTCAGAGGAGTGTGCAGCTCTTGATATTAGGGTCCTGAGTTTGAGCCCTAAACTGGGTGGAGAGATTATGATAATAAATTTAAATTTTTTTTTTTTTTAAATTTTTTTTCAACATTTTTTATTTATTTTTGGGACAGAGAGAGACAGAGCATGAACGGGGGAGGGGCAGAGAGAGAGGGAGACACAGAATCGGAAACAGGCTCCAGGCTCCGAGCCATCAGCCCAGAGCCTGACGCGGGGCTCGAACTCACGGACCGCGAGATCGTGACCTGGCTGAAGTCGGACGCTTAACCGACTGCGCCACCCAGGCGCCCCTAAATTTAAATTTTTTTAAAACATTTCTTAGCATCTATAATATGCCCTGCTCAGTCCCCTCAGGTCATCCTGAGGCTTGTAGGTTCCACAGTGGATTCCATGAATCCCCTCTTCTGGAACATGTTTAGAAGAAACATCTGCATCTGAGCAAGGCAACCATGGAAACCCTCCAGGCTGAAAGTAGCATTAGGGATTACCTAGTATCACCCAACTCACATCATCAAGATGACGAAACCGAAGCCCAGAGGGAGGAAGCAACATCCTCAAGACCAACACAGAGAATTAGGGGCAGTTCCGAGACTACAACACACATCTCTTGAGTCCTAGGAGGCTCAGTGTTTTCTCCCTCATTCAAACAGAATGACTCCTCCCAACATTATTAAGTCACTTGTAAACATCAAATCTGCCCCCCACAGGTGACAACACTCCAGATTTGAAAGACTGTGTTTCCACTTCTACAGTCACTTCCCAACAGGATAACAAACATTAACATGACTATCCATTAAGGTTGCCAGCGGCACATAAAAGAAACTGACCCTGGATGACAAGAGGAGAAGAGATAGGGTAAAGGGTGGCTAAGAGAACGCTCATGAATTGGAAACACTCAGGATCAAAAAAATAGGAGGGAACGATCAGGGCAGAAGACTGCTGCTGGTGCCTGCCACGACCCAGTGCAGCTGGCCCCACTGCTGTCCTTGCTCTGGACACCAGATACTGCTACAGCCACCACGCTTCCCTCAGCTCTCCACTGTCCCCCCACCTTGACACCAACTGCTCCAGATAGGAAATCGAGGTAGAGTGCCTGACAGGCCACGTCTGTGCACACTGGATAAGTCATGCACCCAGGCTGCGTGGCCAGAAGGAGAGGTGCTCCTGTCATCAACTGCTGTACAAATGACTCCTCAGCTCAGTGGCTTAAAAAGAGTTTATGATCTCTCACCTATCTAAGGGTTGACTGGGCTCAGCAGGGCACTTGTCACTCAGAGCCTCTGGAGCAGTCAGAGGTCAGCTTGGGCCAAAGTCATCTGAAGGCAGAGTGGATTGACTTCTAAGGTGGGTCCCCCACATGCTGGCCATGGAGCCTGGTTACCAGCCAGCACAACTGCACACGATCTCTTCAAGGTACTCGGGGTTCTCCTAACATGGCAGCTGGGCTCCCAGAGGAAGTATCCCATAAGCAAGCTTTCCAGAAGATAGAAGCATTCCCATGCTGGGAGGCATGTTTCACTGGGGCTCACCTTGTGAGACTAGCTACCATCGAAACAAAATCGAGATCTGATTCTTACAGGTCTAGGAAGAGCAGGGGGCACACAGGAGAGGTCAGGGCTAGACAACAAAAAATACTGAAAAGCCATTTCATTATGATAAGTATAGAATTTCTTAAGGGCATAAGGGTCCCATTGGATTTGTTGAAAGATCAGCCACAGAAAGTCATTGCACCATCACAGAGAAGCACATTAGGTCCATTTTGAGCAGGAATCAGGAAAAGCCATCTGCACCCCTTCACAACTACTGCCTCCCTGAGGGCTGCCTATTCCCCAACACCACAGATCCCTCCGGGAATCAGGACTCTGAAAAGTGCCCCAACTTGCTCAAAGCAAATCCAGCCCACCAGCAAAGCCCACTGCATCCCCGTGTTTGTTGTGCTTGTCCCGTGGAGTCTGAAAGCATTATTGGGGAAGACCCCACCATCTGCCCGTGGAAGGCAAAGGAAACAAGGAAAAAAAGAACCAAAGAAAAGAAAAATTGGAAAGGGGCAAAAGAAAAATTTCAAGGGCTTACTCGGAAAGAAAGTGGGCCCAGAAAAAGCCAGTTGTCTTCCTGTACTTGTCCCATCCAGGCTTTAATTTTCTTGAATTTTCTATTTCAATTAGAGACCCAATAATAGCCTAATATCTTTGATAAAATTATGGGAACATGGGGCACCTGTGTGGCTCAGTCAGTTCAACGTCTGACTCTTGATTTCAGCTCAAGTCGTGATCTCACAGCTCTGTGGGTTTGAGCCCCACGTCAGGCTCTGTGCTGCTAACGCAGAGTGTGCTTGGGACGCTATCTCACCTCTCTCTCTGCCCTTGCTCTGCTCCTATGCTCACTCTCTCAAAATAAATGAGCTTTTAAAAAAATTATTGGGACATTAGGAGTATTTCTTTCTTGGAATATTATATAATTTTGATCAAAGTCCTCAGGGTGGTAAAAGAAAATTTACGTAGCCCTGTCACTCAGGTAATATTTCCACTCCACTGCCCACTGCAGTGGGATTTCCTGGCCGAAGTGAAACTACATACCCACCTCTGTGATGATGGGTCTATGGTTGTTCATTCAAAGAACATTTATTTGATGAGAGCATCAAATCCAGAGAGCATCTGGATTCCCAGCAGCATTCTGGGTCCAGGAAGCAAAGACTGAAGAGTCAAAAGCCCTCGACACCTGGCTAGAGAAGGGATATCTATTCCAAGGACACTCATGATCGAGATTTCTATTGGGTTTATAGGGGTGCCTGGGTGGTTCAGTCGGTTAAGTGTCTAACTTCAGCTCAGGTCATGATCTCGCAGTTCATGAGTTCAGGCCCCACATCAAGCTCTGTGCTGACAGCTCAGAGCCTGGAGCCCACTTAGGATTCTGTGTCTCCCTCTCTCTCTGCCCCTCCCCTGTCTCTCTGTGTCTCTCAAAAATGAATGTTTAAAAAAAATTTTTTTAAAGATTCCTACTGGGTTTACACAAATCAATGGACACAAACACACAAAAATGCCAATAATAGCCATTTAGGACTACAGAATCATTCATGATACTGCCTTTATCTTTGTTGACAGTTTCTGAAAGAGATCCTGTCTGAAAAGATACTTTTGTTATGGTTTAAATAAGGTCTTCTAAAAAAGATGTCAAAGTCCTGACCACCAGTAACTATAAATGGGATCTTACTTGGAAATACAGTCTTTGCAGATGTTCAAGATAAGATGAGGTAATTAGGATAGACTGTAAGTTAATAGGACCATATCATTATAAGGAGAAGAGATTTTAGCATTCAGTCCAACTTAGACTCAGGTCATGATCTCACAGTTTGTGGGTTCAAGCCCTGTATCAGGCTCTGTACTCATAGCTCAGAGCCTGGAGCCTACTTCAGATCTTCGGTCTCCATTTCTGTCCTTCCCCCACTGGTGTGCTCTCTTTCAAAAAGAAACATTTTTTAAAAGTTTTTTTTTAATTAGAAAAAAAAAGCCCCCTGCGTGGGGCTCTGTGCTGACAGCTCAGAGCCTGGAGCCTGCTCCAGATTGTGTGTGTATGTCTCTCTCTCTCTTTCACTCTCTCTCTCTCTCTCTCTCAAAAATAAAGAGTAACAAAAAAAATAGAAAAAAAAAAAGAAGAGGAAATTTGAACACAAAGACACCAGCATGATGGGAAGACCAAATGAAGACCCAGAGAGAATACTACCTACAAGCCAAGAAGAACCTGAGGCAGCCAGCAGTTAGAAAGGGGCATGAGACGGATTCCCCTCACAGCTCTCAGGAAGAGCCAACCCTCCCAGTATCTTGACCTGGAGCCTCCAGAACCTTGAGAGAATAAAATTCTATTATTCCCAGCCACCCAGTTTGTGGTACTTTGTTATGACAGCCCTAGGAAACTTCTAGAGTTTTCACGATTAAATTTTGTTAAATCTTGGTAAAGGTGAGTTTTTATTGGCTTACTCAACAAATAGCTACTAAGAAAGCATTTTGAGGGGCACCTGGGTGGCTCAGTTGGTTAAGCATCTGACTCTTTATTTTCAGCTCATCTGATTGTCTTCATTTCAGGTGATGATCTCATGGTGGTGGGACTGAGCCCCAGGTCAGGCTCCATGCACAACATAGAAGCAGGAGTGGGAGGATTCTCTCTCTCCCTCTCAAAAAAAGGAAAAAATTAAAAAATTTAAAAAAGGAAACATCTTGAGAAGCAGAATGGGCTGAGAAAGTCAAAGAGCAGAAAATTTTGTAGTTTACACTAGAAGGGTTTTTTTTTTAATGTCTAGCTATTTTTGAGAGAGAGAGAGAGACAGAGATAGAGACATAGTGTGAGTGGGGGAGGGGCAGAGAGAGAGGGAGACACAGAATGTGAAGCAGACTCCAGGCTCTGAGCTGTCAGCACAGAGCCCAGTGCAAAGCTCGAACCCACAAACCGTGAGATCATGACCTGAGCCCAAGTCGGATGCTTAGCCAACTGAACCACCCAGGCATCGCTATACTAGAAGTGTTCTGAAGGCAGAACAGTTTCAAGATTATCACAAGGCATACAGCCTCATTGGATTTCGGTTTTGGAAAAATCAGTCTGTAGAAGGAACAGATTCAAGAAAAAGAAGCCTAAAGACAGGAAGGCCAGTCAGGAGACTACAAAAATGGACTAGACAAGCCGTGGTGATGGTTTGGATAGGGTGGAGCCAAAGAAAAGGATAAGTAAATAAATACGAAATATACTTAGAAAGGTGAATTAATACAACTCAGTGACTGATAGGTCATGAGGAGGAGAATGACGAAAATGATACACAAATTTGTAGTTCTCATAGGTGGTTGGGCACGAAACCGCCTTTTCTATGACCATTTCTGTACAACCAGGATGCTCTCTGGTTCAATGCACATGAGGAGATCTTAGCCTGACCCAACCTGTCACAGTCAGGGTCCAAGGCTCGCCCTCTGACACACACTAGTGAACCTCATTTTTCACTCTCCCTAACAAAACCAATTCTGAGTAAGAGCTACATCTCTTAATCCATCACAGTCTGAGGGCACGTTTGAGCCATCCTGCCCCAGCATTTGCAGCAGGTTAGGGCACACATGCTGGCTCCAGAACTCTGAGTTTGGGTTCCTGGCTCTACCAGTATAGGACCCTAGGCAAGCTACCCAAATTCTTTGTGCCTCAGTTTTCTCCACTGTAGAACTATGGTAATTGTATTCACCTCACAGCTGATGTTAGTCAGTCAGTATCCACAGAGTACTTAGAACAATGCTTGACTCACACTTAATATTCAGTAAATACAATTAGTTGTTGTTGGTAATGATGACCAATTTGGTATTGCTTACGTAAACTTAAAATTCCCAAATACTGATCTGTGATGAAGTTTATCAGTCTCCCAGTGAATGGTCAGTTTAACACTTACAGCTATCGGCTCTTCAGGAAGAAGTGTTCTGTCTCTGTGATCATGGCCTTTCTATCTGGTCAGAGTTGGAGTGGTAAAACTATCTTTTAAAAAAGGACAACGATAGTAGAAGATAGTTGGTTTTAAGAATGGACATTAAAAAAATACCCCAAGTCAAAATTAATAGCCCTAGGTCAATTACCAAAATAAATTTGCTATCTTATTCTATGAAATCCAGAAATCGGAGAATCCCTGATGAAGGTAGCAATAGCGTAAGGCAGTGAATGTCACCAAAGCTGTATTGTACTGAGGAAGTGACGCCAGATGGTAACTCAAAATCAGATAAAGAAATAAAGATCAGAAATAGTTTAAAAAAAAAAAGTGAAAAGACTCAACTATCTATCTTCCCTTTCTTCTCTCAGCTTTTTTCCAAGGCATAAGATTATATAAAATAATTATAACATGTATCATTAGATTAACTTCCATAGACATAGTAGTATTATCAATAACATTGTCAAGTATGTTTTACTTGAATTAAATCTCAAGTAGGGGTACCTGAGTGGCTCAGTCAGTTAAGTGTCCAACTCTTGGTTTCAGCTCAGGTCATGGTCTCATGTTTTGGGAGTTCAAGCCCCACATCGGTCTTCACAAGGACAGTGTGGAGCCTGCTTGGGATTCTCTCCCTGCCTCTCTCCCTCTCTCTTGCTCTCTGCCCCTCACCCCTCCCTGCTTGCTCTCTCTCAGAATGAATAAATTTAAAATATATAAAGTTAAAAAAATTGAAAGTAGATTTAAATAATTTAATATGCATATGTTAAGCCATAGAGCAACAGATAGCAAAACAATGCAAAAAACCTGTAATAAGGAGCACCAGCGTGGCTCAGTTGGTTAAGCATCCAGCTCTTGATTTAGGCTCAGGGCAAGGTCTCACATTTCATCATTGCAAGCCCCATGTCAGGCTCTGCATGGTCAGTTTGAAATTCTCTCCTCTCTCTCTCTGCTCCTTCCCCACTCACACTCTCTCTCCTTCTCTCTCAAAAAATAGATTTTTAAGAAACCCTACAATTAAAAAATTAAATGAACTACAATGCTACACTAGGAAAAAAAAAAACCCCACTTAACACAAAAGAAGGAGGTAAAGAATGAACAGAGGAACAAACTTGACATGAGGTACATAGGAAACAAAAGAAAAATAGCAGATGTAAATCTAACCGTATTAATAACATTAAGTGGAATTGAACTCAACTGTCTCATCAAAAGGTAGAGATTACCAGGGACGCCTGGGTGGCTCAGTCGGTTAAGCACCCGACTTCACCTCAGGTCATGATCTCACACTCAGTGAGTTCCAGCCCTGCTTCGGGCTCTGTGCTGACAGCTCAGAGCCTGGAGCCTGCTTCAGATTCTGTTTCTCCCTCCCTCTGGCCCTCCCCCATTCATGCTCTGTCTCTCTCTGTCTCAAAAATAAATAAACATTAAAAAAAAATTTTTAATAAAAAATAATTTTTTTAAAGGTAGAGATTGCCAGATTGGGGGGAGAAGGGGAATTACAATCCATGTATATGATGTCTACAGGAGATGCACATTACTTTCAAAAATACAAATAGAAAGAAAGCTAAATAATGGAAAAAGGTGGGGCGCCTGGGTGGCTCAGTCGGTTGGGCGTCCGACTTCAGCTCAGGTCACGATCTCACGGTCCGTGAGTTCGAGCTGCGCATCGGGCTCTGGGCTGATGGCTCAGAGCCTGGAGCCTGCTTCTGATTCTGTGTCTCCCTCTCTCTCTGTCCCTCCCCCATTCATGCTCTGTCTCTCTCTGTCTCAAAAATAAATAAATGTTAAAAAAAAATTTTTTTTTAAATAATGGAAAAAGGTATACCATATAAACAGGAATCATAGAAGAATCTAAGTAGATACACTATTAGCAGACAAAGTAAACCTTAAGACCAATTTTACTAGAGATAAAAACATTTCCTAATAAAAGTTAATCCAACAGGAAGATATAACAATTACGGACCTATGTGCACCTCTCAGGCCCAAAAATACATCCAACAGAAGACAGAAATGAAGGTAGACATAGACAATGAAACAGTAAGAGTTGAAGATTTCAGTACTTGAGTTTCAGTAATGGGTAGAATAAGTCATTTGAATATTGAAGTGGAAAAAGACTTCTAAGTCATTATAAACCAACTAAACCAACAGATGTCTAGAGACATCTACAGCACTCTAGGCAACAACCACAGAATACACATTATTCTCAAACATACCTGGAACACATGCAAATGAATAAAACAGTCTTCAGTAAGCTTAAAAGGATTAAAATCATACAAAGTATCTATTCTAACCACAATGAAATTAGAAATCAACAACAACAAAAAGAAGTTTGAGAAATCCACCGTTGTGGAAATATAACACCACACTCCTAAAATCAACAATGGTTCAAAGAAGAAATCCCAAGAGAAAATAGAAAATATTTTGAGATGAAAGGAAACAAAGATACAGCATGAAAATGTAAGGGATGCTAGTGAAGCAGTGCTTAAGGGCAAATGCATAGTTGTAACAGACTGTATTGAAAAAGAAAAAAATCGCACATCAACAGTGTTAGCTTCCACGTCAAGAAACTGGAAGTAGAGCAAACTAAAGCCAAATTCAGTAGAATGAATAAAGACTAGTATAGACACAAGTAAAAAAAATTTTTAAATATGGCAAGATCAATGATATTAAAAAATATTTGAAAAGGACAGATTTTACAAAGAACCCTTCAGCTAGACTGACCAAGAAAAAATACTGAAGACTTTCACTACTAAAATTAGAAAGGAAAAAGGAAAAAGCATTACAGACAAAAATAAAGAGGAATTTAAGGGGATACTATGAACAGCATGCCAATAAACTAGACAACTTAGATAAAATGGACAAATTCTTGCAAAGATTCCAACTACCTAAACTTTTTCAAGAATCAGAAAATCTGAGCAACGTGAATTATTAATTTTAAAACAACCCACAAAGAAAAGCCCAATCCCTGATGGCTTCAATGATGAAATCAAATATCTAAGAAGTATACCAATCCTTCACAAACCCTTCCAAAAATAAAGAGAAAACAATGACCAATTAAGTCTAGAAGCCAATATACCCAGAAATAGGTATCACAAAAAAGAGAACTTCAGGCCAATATTCCTTATGAATATAGACATAAAAATCTTCAACAAAATACTAGCAAAATGAACCCAACATATAAAAAGGATTATACACAGTAACCAAGTGGATTTATCCCATGAATACAAGGTTGTTTAACATCCAAAAGTCAATTAATGTAACACCACTATCAATAAAGAAAAAAATGCATGACCATCTCAGATGCAGAAAAAGAACTGACAAAATTCAACATGTCTTCATGTTAAAAACAGCCAACAAATTAGGAATATAATGGAACTTCCTCGACCTTATAAAGGACATTTCCACCCCCCCAAAACAAAACCCACAAGGTGTCTATTTTACTTCTTCATACTTAATGGTGAAGAACTTAATCCTTTCCCTCCAAGATTAAAAGTAAGACAAAAATGGTGAACAACTTCTATTTAACACTGTAATGGAAAGTCTAGTGAAGGCACTTCAACAAGAAAATGAAATAAAAGGCAGCCATATTGGAAAGGAAAAATTAGATGTATTCATAGAGGACATTATCTTGTGGACATGACTAATCCTTAGAATCCACTAAAACTCTATTTGAACCAATGAATGAGTTCAGTAAGATCGCAGGATATAAGATCAATATGTAAAAATAAACTGTATTTCTACACAGTAGCAATATGCAATCCAAACATGAAATGAAGAAAGTAATTCCATTTACAATAGCATCAAAATAAAAACACATTTTAATCAAAAAAGTACACAAATATTGTGAAAACCAACACTGTTTAAAGAAATTTAAGAAGATATAAATAAGGGGAAAGACATTTAAGATCAGAAGACGTAATATTGGGGCGCCTGGGTGGTGCAGTCGGTTAAGCGGCCGACTTCAGCCAGGTCACGATCTCGCGGTCTGTGAGTTCGAGCCCCGCGTCGGGCTCTGTGCTGACAGCTCGGAGCCTGGAGCCTGTTTCCAAATCTGTGTCTCCCTTTCTCTCTGCCCCTCCCCCGTTCATGCTCTGTGTCTCTCTGTCCCAAAAAATAAATAAAAAACGTTGAAAAAAAAAAAAAAAAAAAAAGAAGACGTAATATTGTTACAGTGGAAATACTCTCCAAATTTATGAATGGACTCAACACAATCTCTATCAAAATTCCAGCTGGTTGCTTAGCAGAAACCCACAACTGATTCTAACATTCATTTGGAAATGCCAGGGACTCGGAATAGCCAAAAGAATCTTAAATAATAGTTGGGAGACTCACACTTACTAGTTTCAAAACTTACTACCAAGCTACAATAATCAGTGTGGTACTAGCATAGGGCAAACATACAGTTCAATCGAACAGTATTCATAGTCCATAAATGAAAGCTCACATTTATGGTCAACTGATCTTAAACAGGAGCACCATGTCAATTCAACAGAAGAAGGATAATCTTCAAAGAATGGTACAGAGAAAACATGAAAAAGAAGGAAGCTGGGCCCTTACCTCACACCGTATAAATAAAACATATCCAATTAGAAAATGCTTTAAGTGGGGCACCTGGGTGGCTCAGTTGGTTAAGCAACTGACTTCACCTCAGGTCAGGATCTCAGGGTCCATGAGTTTGAGCCCTCATCAGGCTCTGTGCTGACAGCTCAGAGCCTGGAGCCTGCTACAGATTCTGTGTCTCCCTCTCTCTCTGCCTGTCTCTAAATAAACATTAAAAAAATTTTTTAAGAAAATGCTTTAATTGCTCATTTCATTAGCCTTTAAGGCAATGTAAATCAAAAGCACATCACACCTATTAGGATGACTAAAATTTAAAAAGATACAACACTAGTATGTGTCAGCAAGGATACAAAGAAATTAAAACCCCCAGTCATTGTCAGTGGGAAGGTAAAATGGCAGAGTCATTTTAAAAGACAATCTGGAAGTTCTTCAAATTGTTAAACACAGTCACCATATGATGCAACAATTTCACTTCCAGGTATACATCCAAGAGACATGAAAACATATGTCCACAAGAGCCAAAAGATAGATACTTGGGTAGTTCCTACCATCTGATGAACGGATCAAATGTGGCACATACATACAAAGGAATATTTGGCAATGAATAGCAAGAACATGCTGGTACATTCTACAACTTGGATGAACCTTCACAACATTACACTGGGGTGAATGAAGACAATCTCAAAGGCCATTTATCGTATAATTCCATTCCTATGAAACGTCCTAAAAATAGGCCAATCTATAAAGGAATTATGTATCTAGATATAGATAGATCTCAATATAGCCTGCTAATGGGTACAGGGTTTCTTGTTGGGGGGATGCAAATGTTCTAAACTTAAACTGTGGTGATGGGTACTCACTGAATATACTTTAAAAAATGGAATTATACACTTTAAATTGGAAAATTGTATGGTATGAGAGTGTTAGGGACTGTCTGTGTCCCCTCAACATTCCTATGTTAAAGTCCTAACCCCCAATAATGGTATCTGAAGGTGGAGTCTTTGGGAAGGACTTAGGTTTCCATGAGGTCATGAGGGTGACCTCATCCCTTCAGCGTGGGATCTGTGCCTCCTAGGAAGAGATCCCAGAGTGTGCACGCTCCCTCTGCTACGGGAGGACACAGCAAGGAAGCTGTCGTCTGACAGCCAGAAGGAGAGCTCTCACCAGGGACAGAATCTGCAAACACTGTGGTCTTCCAGCCTTCGAAACTGTGAGAAAGAAATGTCTGTTGTGTGAGCCACTCAGTCTGTAGTATGTGTTGTAGCAGCCTAAGCTATGACAGGGAGTTATCTCCATAAAGACATTTTTAATGGGCAAGAACCACTTGAGCAGAGAGGAAGGAAGAGAAATGTATCCTATGGAGACAGGTTTTAAGCAAAGAAGCAGAACAGAAATACCCAAGAGACCCATGTAACTAGTGGGCAATTAGTAAGGAAGACCAGTCAGAGATAAGGTTGAAAATGTAAGTCAGTGTCAGACGTGGAAGCCTTCCAATAGGCAGAGATGTTTTGTGTGTTTTCCTATCAGTAACAAGGACATGTGGCTTGTCGCCTTGTCTCTGTAATATTTCCTCCCCCAAATAAACGGAACCCTTTGCTTTTGAAGGCCTAAGACCAAACGCTGTAACAGGGTCAGAGGGTCTTTCAGAAATAGAGTATAGAGTAAAACAATTTGCCTACGAACAAGTACCTTCCTGTAGTTGTTTTGGATTTATCTTCCTTTTACCCAGCTGCCCACTGTCTGCCCACTGTACTGTTCCCATATGGACCACACTCCTAAACCCTTTGCTTTGAGCACCACAGATTGTATTTGCACTGAAAATGGTGGAAACAAAGTATGTGGGTGAGTGAAACAAATTTTGCTATCTTCCCTGCCCCCATGTACTAAGCTCAACTATATTGGCTTCATTTTCTTTTACCTCCCCTAAGAAATACCACCAGTCGTAAATATTGTAGCTGTCCCCGAGAATCTGGCTGACATTTCATGCAAAATTCATTTTAGAGAACATCCACCTTTTAGTGATTTATAACCAGGGTGTTAGGGATTTCAGAAAGCCCAAGATTTGAAATACTACCAAACAAAGACCTCACCTTGTCAGTCACTGTGTGCTCTTTTTCCGGTGGGTGGTGGTGCATCAGAAACTTATTGTTCTGAAATTAGAAACAGAACAGAACAAAACCTCTATGTTCTTATGGAAAGGATTTCACGGTTATTATGTGAAAGATAGAGAGGAAAATGCCTGCCTGCCTTTCTATCAATCTGAGCGCTATTTCAGTATAGGAGGGAAATCCAGGATCTTAATGGTACCCCAACTTTATAACTGGGCGTAAGATACAACCAGAGCAAACCTGGTGGAGGCTTCCCCAAGAGTCGCTTTAAAGAAGCCAGGTGGAGGGGCGCCCAGGTGGCTCAGGAGGTTAAGCATCTGACTCCTGATTTCAGCTCAGGTCACGATCCCAGGGCCATGGGATCAAGCCCCGTATTGGGCTCTACATTGAGCCTGGAGTCTGCTTGAGATTCTCTCTCTCTCCTTCTCTCTCTGTCTCTCCCCAAAATAAATAATTTTTTCTTTTAAAGAAAGGAGTCAGGTAGAAAAGAGGGGTGGAAGGGGGAGAGGAATCCTGGAACCTTAAGTCTAGGATGACTTCTTTCCAGTTTGGATCCTAAACCACCTAACTTTTTTGGCTTAAACTTTAACTGCCCTGGACCACAGCACTCAATTGTGGAATGGAAACCATCAAACTAACCTATCTTGTACTGCACAGAACACTTAGGAAAAATTAAAAAAAGAACAAACATTCAAAAAAAAAAACTGTAGGAATAAGCTAGCCCACATAAGGATGCTTTGAGCAATGCTGACACACACTTCAGGAGTAGTTTGGGTGTAATGGGATTATTTGTGTATACCCCCACACACCCACTCTCACCCCGTATGAAGAACCAAAGGAGTTCCAATTAGGACATTCAGAAAGAAACCACTGGCTAAGAATGTACGCTCACATAATCTCCCTACCCTTGACTTGACTGTCACTTTAACTGTTTAGCCATTTAAAAAAAAAAAAAAAAAGTGCTTCAACACCTGCGGTAGAGAGAGAACATTTCATTTCCCTACCAGAAAACAATCAAGCAAATTTAAATAGATCACCTCCATGTATCTCAAACAATGGCCCCGCTGCCTGGTTATTTGTCCCTGACTTGCCATGAGATTTAACTTATCCCTGCCTGGCCGATACATCTAAACGAAAGCACCAAGTGCTGCTACACACGTTGCATCTGAAAGGCTGCACGAGGCGGGGAAGGACTTGGCAAGAAGGGAGACACAATCTCTCTTTACACACATCCCTAGTTGGGTGTCCCCCTAGCCCATGCCCAGTGGCCCAGCTCCCAGCCCCCAGGCCTCTGTCCACACATTTTCTCTCACCCACATACTCTCAAAAATGCTGTCAAAGAGGGGTTCTCGAGCGAGGTTCCCCAAAAACAGGAGCATTAACATCACCTGGGAACCTGTATAGAAATGCAAATTCTCAGACCTCACCCAAGACTTACTAAACCAGGATCTCTGAGTAAGACCCAAAAATCCATAGCTTAACAATCCCTTCAAGTGACTGTGATGTGCCTTCAGTACAGGAACCACTGGTACGAAAGAAGAAAGAAAGAAAGAAAGAAAGAAAGAAAGAAAGAAAGAAAGAAAGAAAGAAAGAAAGAGAGAGAGAGAGAGAGAGAGAGAGAGAGAGAGAGAGAGAAAGAAAGAAAGAAAGAAAGAAAGAAAGAAAGAAAGAAAGAAAGAAAGAGAAAGACATCACACCTGCCTCCAACCCTCCTTCCAGAATGCTCACATATTACGTTCGCCACCCTGAGACCATTGTAAATCACCTTCGCTGGGAGAATTTTGTTGGCACCTATAAAGCAGTTGTACACCTGCCCAGAAGTCTAAAGCTGTTTGGGTTATGCAGGGTTTGGGGCTGTTTTCCTGCTTCTGTACATGAATCATCACAGACACCAAGCAGAGATACCAATATCCTGTGATAAGAGAGCGGCTGACTGAGATCCTCACATGCCCTCTCGCTTGAGCATTAGGCACAGAGACCTTTCTTCAGATGCCTGCCACTTAAGCATCTTCTCGGCCAGAAGTGGGCCTGGGAAAGGGAAGAACAGAGGAAGCCTGTACTCTGGAAAGCCTGTTTCATTCACAGGCGTCACCTAGTGGGCATTGCTGAGAGGGAAGTGGCCTCTGAGGCAGGCACACGTTGACGTCTGGTGACCCGGCTTCAACCATGGACATTTTACTCCCCAGCAAAGCAACTCCAGGCCCAGCTGGCTACAAAGGGGGTCTGGGGGTTCTAACCAAACAGCACTAAGTTTCTTGGATACAAACGGAAAAGAAGAAAAAGAATTTGAGGACACATTTAAAGTTCCATATTTAAACACAAGATCTGAGGGGCGCCTGGGTGCCTCAGTCGGTTAAGGGTCCGACTTTGGCTCAGGTCATAACCTCACAGCTGGTGAGTTCCAGCCCCGTTTCAGGCTCTGTACTGACAGCTCAGAGCCTGGAGCCTGTTTTGGATTCTGGGTCTCCCTCTCTCTCTGCCCCTTCCCCACTCACACTCTCTCTCTCAAAAAAAATAAACATTTAAAAAAATTTTTCAAAGAAAGTTCTGAGAAGTTTTGCATCCCAACTTGGGTTTCAGAAGGAAAAATCAACACACACCTCGTTTGACTCTAGCCCACGGACACAGCCCTGCTTTCCTATCAGTGTTTGTCCTGTAAAAACTATTAGGTTGGACTAGTCACTCTGTTCTTGACTTTTTTTTTTTTTAATTTTTTTTTCCAACATTTTTTATTTATTTTTGGGACAGAGAGAGACAGAGCATGAACGGGGGAGGGGCAGAGAGAGAGGGAGACACAGAATCGGAAGCAGTCTCCAGGCTCCGAGCCATCAGCCCAGAGCCTGACGCGGGGCTCGAACTCACGGACCGCGAGATCGTGACCTGGCTGAAGTCGGACGCTTAACCGACTGCGCCACCCAGGCGCCCCTGTTCTTGACTTTTTAGGATGCTCTGACTGCACCTCCCAACACCAGGGTGCACTGACGTGGGTGTCAACCCAGGATTCCTAGGCCCTTATGACCCCTAAACCGTGGGCTCCACCTTCTACCTCTTTACCTGGTTCTGTTGCTGGCTCACTTCTGCCCAGGCCTCTCCTCCTCCGTGACCCGTCAGTGCTATAAACTCAGTTTTAAGGTGCCACTCAGACCCGACTCCAACCGTGTGGATGAGGCCGGAACATTCTTGAGTGATACAGCACGGGTTTAAAGGAAACTGGGGTGACTCTTACTCACAGAGGTGAAGAGGGGACTCCCACATGCCAGAGGCATGCCCAGTGACGGGGGTGGGAGTCTGTGTGCACTGCAGTTTGTTTTCACCAGGGATAGGCATGCCCATTAAAGGGGCTACCAAGTTTAATTTTCAGAGTTTTCCCTTCCCCAGATTTGCAAGTTAGGAGGAACTGAATGGCCAGGTTTATGATTTGAGAATTTTGTCATATTTGAAGGAAAGCCAAACACACACACACACACACACACACACACACACACACAAAACAATACTCTCCTAAAGAGATGGCTAGATTTTAGCAAGCTGCAGCAGAGTTGTGACAACCCATTACTGGGGTGACAGGGAGAACTCCAGAATGATCAGCAGGAGCCCTGGAAACCCGTGACCCAAACTGCCTCACGCCTCCACGAACGGAGTGCAGACTAGGACAGAGCCAACTGGGCACAAAGTCTGGCGGGACGCTCACACAAAGGACGCCTCCCAAGTCCCACGTCCTTACTTCTGAGAAAGGGAGAAAGTTACCTTGCAGCAGTCTTGAGAGGAAAAGGAGATGCTTGAATAATGTCATCAGTTATTCTACAGTTGTTACACATTGACTATGATCAAATACAAGGCCTTTTAAGTATTAAAATAGCAATAAAATAAATACTAGTGTTCAGCCTAAGAAAAAGACCAGCAATACCTTCGAAACGCTTGGAACCGTTCTCCATCCTCCACCGAGAAAACATGCGCTGTTTTACTCACACCCTGAAGTCAACCCCATCAGACGTGTTAACCAATTTAGCACTTGAAAGACGGGCACCTGTGTTTTTTGTTTTTTGGGTTTGTTTTTTTTTTTTCTTTTTTTTTTTTTTTTTTTGCTGACCCAGCAGAAGTCACAAGAGGCTTCAAAGATTGGCCTCACTTCAGCTGTGAACTCTCCCACCCTGGGCACTTCATCCCCAGCCTTTCCCAATCTCTCTGACCTCCTGCCTCATTTTGAGCCCCAGGGTCAATGGGTTCCTTGGTTTCTGCCCTAGGCTCTAGGCCCTTCTTGGTCTAGCCCATGCCTGGGTCTGTCTTCTCTTTCATTCCCATCCCTGCCTCAGTTTTCCCTGTGTTGAATCCAGGACCTCTAGCCAAGGTCTCAAGATAATGTGTATCAGAGATGGGTGAGCTCTGGCCCCATGCTGAATGGACAGGTGATGATGACATGGGACAGGGTGGGAGAAATAATCCTTGGAGAACCCAGGAGCATAGGGATACCCCCTGCCTCTTTAGGGTCTGCTGGTGTGAAGACAGTAAAAAGTTAAGCCTTCCCCAACAGGAGTAAGGCCATCCCATCTCTCCCCACTCTCCATCCACCTGCCCCAAGCCAACAATTCACGAGTATGTCCTCAGAGCCATTTACATGGCGCAAAGCCCACAGAGCCAAATGAAATCATCTGGTCCACAGTAATGAGAAGCCTGTTCTTAGCATCCCAGAACACGCCAAAGGAAGGGGGAGATCTGGCCTGTGCCCAACAGACGTTTGCAACACACCAGAGATATACGTCTCACTAAATATGGGTGAGGACACAATTATGGAGGTAATACTTTTTATGAGACCAGTCACAGTTGTGTAGTTGTTAAACCTATGGCTAGTGTTCTCGAAATGTGGCTCCCAGACCAGCAGCATTGCCATCACCTGAAAACTTGTTAGAAATGCAAATTCTCAGTCTCCTCCCAGACTTACTAAACCAGAAATTTGGTGGAGGGTGGGGGTGATCTTTGGTTTAACAAGCCTTCCAGGTGATTTTGATGACCAGTAAAAATTAAAAACTCCCCCACTCTGCAGCCAGGTTTCTCAAACTCAGCACTGTGGACATTTCAGGCCACATAATTCTTGCGAAGAGTGCTTCCTTTGTATCGTGGCATTCTGAGCAGCATCCCTGGCCAATCCCCACTAGATGCCAGTAGCAACCCACACCCCAGTCACGACAAGAAAAAACTGTCTCCAGACATTGTGAAATGTTCCTGGAAGGCAGAATTACCCCTGGTTGAGAACTATTGCTTTATGGTACAGTGTTCCCTCGTGTGAGTGGAATTATTAGACGATGAAGTTATAGAGTATCAGTAACAGTGCACAATGCAAGAGCATACAGTGGAGCTTTTCTACAACACCGAGGGGAGACAAAAGTCTGCACTGACTCCCCGGAAACATCAAGTCATCCCCAGCTCCTGGAAAAGCTCTAGTTCCTGCTTATCTTTGTATTACCAGAATACAGGTGACTTACTTTATCCTCTGTAAGTCTGTTTTCAAGTGTTCCACTCCACATGTGCTTTAGAATTGTAGCAAAACGAAGCGCTTAAACACTAGGATGTTTTTTCACCCAAATATTCCTTCCTTTACTTCAGTTTAGCAAATAAGAGTATGAGTCTGGAATGACATGTGTACTTTCTTGCCAAACCTGCTCTCATCTGACATCTAAAGAGATGACTAATGTTTGTACACAGTGTTTTATAAGCTACCCACTGTGTTCACATGTCTCATCGTGAGGGTTATCACAACAATTCTTCTAAAAAGAGTTTGGAGCCCCAAGTTCCCTCTACCACTAAGTTTCAAATCTTTAAAGTCTAATAATTATTTCAACCATTTTCTATGCCCAAAACCAGGATCATTTTCTCCATCATAACAACTAAAAAGCTTTGCCATTTTTGGCTGTCCAGCCCCTGGAACAGATTCAGAGCATGGTCCCCAGAGCAACAGCACCAGCACCCCCTCAGGACCACCCGGGATCTAGTCAATTTCTACACACACTCAGGCTGGAGGATCACTGACTTGGACCACTAAGCTGGTAATCTAGTAATCCTTTAAAGGCAAGCATCAGTATCTTATTCACCTCTGTATTCCCCCATCATCAACACATTTGGTATTTGTTCAATAGGTCAGTTCATTGCTACCGTTGAGAATTACCCAAGCTTTGTGGCTTTAACCAAAAAATGAACCTGCCCCCTTTTTCCTTTTGGATTCTAGAAGCCAACTGCATTCCTTGACTTGTGGCCCACTAGCTCCAATTTCAATGCTCTCGGGAGTCTTGTGCTCATCCTTGTAAGGACGCTGTGGTTGCTTTGGGTCTCTTGGGATAACCCAAAATAGTCTCCCCATTTCCACATCATTAATTTAATTACATCAGCAAAGTATAAAGTAGCACATTCACAGGTTCTGGGGATGAGGACATGGAGGAAAAAAGGGGGGTGAGGAAGGTATATAGGGAGTCGTATACCTATGACAATAAATGTTCGCTCAATTGGATTCAAGTGGAGTAATCTATGGTGACTCACTTCTTCCCAGACTCCTACTTTCTCAGGAACATCATATCTTCTCCCTTCTGGGTACTCTGTACTCCCCACAAGTCCGTCTACCTTTCTGTCTCCTTTTCTGCTCTCCTGCCTAGACCACAGCACCTAGAGCCAGCCCCCTTAAGCTGCCATTCACACCCTTCCACCCATCTTTAGAGACTGTCACTGTCAGCACCCATTCCCTCCCAGTGCTATTCCACCTGCCAAGGTGTGCTCACTCACCACTGCCTCTATCTCTTTCTTCTTCCCCTGCTTCCCACTGTCTTCCTCATGATGCCTGTGCCTGCCACCAGCCTGGTGGCCCAACTACACCTTCTCCTCTTTCAAATCTCCCTGGATATTCACTTCTGCAAAAGGACTTTTAATGTTAACTCTCTGGTAAGACACTTGGTCACCACATAGTTCCTGGGGGCAACAGGACATAGGAGAAGCTGGGATTTTCACTAGGAAATTTGGAAAGAATGCCCTTTTCTGGGAGAGGCCAAAGTGTGATGACAGGCTACAGAAAGTTAGAGGTACAGTGGATACTCAAGGCATACAAAGGGAGAGCAAGCCACGATCCCCATACATACAGCAGAAAGGGCCTCCTAACATGACTCAAAGAAACAACTGAGCCAAAGTAAGTGAAACCAATCTCAAGTTTCAATCTTCCGTAACACATTAAAATAATGACACTAACCACAAAAAAGAACACTGAGTTATTTAAGAAGGATAAGAGAATGCAGACTAACAGTTTTGCCCATGGTGGCCTCACTACCTTACTCTGAAATCAGAGGCAGAAAAAAATTACAAAACTGGAGCAGACCTATTCCACCTTACTAACATAATCCTAATTTAGTTTGGGGTAGCAATGCACCCAACTGAGACATCTTTCAGCCATGCTTGAAGCTGTGAATGCCTAAGGGACATCTCTGGACATTGAGGTATGAATAGAAGCCTGCTGAAATCTTCTGGGAAAGTTTTGCTTTTCTGGCAAAGACACTGACCTTTCCTCCTTGTCTTTTTCCATTTATACCTGTGTGGACAGCAGATGTCATGTCTAGACCTGCAGCAGCTACATTGTGCACATGACTGAAAAGGGCAAGAAATTGCAGATCTCAGTACTGAAATCTCTGAGCCACTGAATCAATGCCAGTAACTTTCTACCTCTCGGTTTCTTGTTGCATGAGGAAAAAGCAACTGTTTAAGCAGTTATTTTGCCCATTAAGAGTTCTTCCTTGCAGCCAAAGAGAATTCTTTACTGACAGAGAAGCCTCAAAGAGGAGCTAGAATGGTCGTGGGCAAGCTTGCATTAATATTAGGTAAAATGACTTACTGACATTTTGCCAGCTTTACTCCCAAAGTCCATCTCCTTCTTTGTGATATCTCTCCTCACTGGCCCACTTCTCCGAATGCTTCAGCCTCAAAGATTTTAGTGCAGTTCCAGAAAAGGACCACGCTGTTAGATTGCACTGCCTACTTCGGGGCAGCTTTCTGTCCTCGCATGATTAAATTAAGCTCTGGCATTTCACAGTGTCCAACAAGCATAGGCAAGTATTTCACTTATATTATCTCACTCCTAAAACAAGTCCATAGAGCAGTCAAGTGTGGTCCTTGGTCTGGCAACATCAGCGTCACATGTAGAAATGCAAAGTCCTGGGACACACCCAACATTCACTGAATCCAAACTCTGAGGGGTAGGTGCAGTGACGTCTGCTTTATCAAGCCCTGCAGGTGACTCAGATGTGTGCTCCAGTTTGAGAAACCTTCCTGTAGAGGATTACGCACATTCTTCGAATCAAGAAATTGAGGCTTTTGTGGGTTGTATTGACTTATCAAAGGCCTCACTGTAATGTGTTGGAGACAGGCCTTCTGGCTCTAAGCTCGGGCTGTTTTTACCACATACAAGTATTTTCCATGCAGACACACGTGTTAACTGCCTCATTCTAGCGGGAGCTGTCCTTCTGAGAAAAGGAGAAAATCTTACAAATTAATTCACTGTAGAGTATTTACATCTGATAACATGTCTGTTTGTCCTTCTCAAGGGAATTTTACACAACTGTGCTATTCCAAGGAATCCTGATAGGTTAAGGGGGGAATTGGACATTACAGGCAGATTCCAAAGAACAAGACTGGGACGCATAACCTGCAGTTCTCCAGGGTTTCATAGGAAGCGTTGAAGGGGTTGTGAGAGGAAAAGAGGTGCATTAAAATTGTACAATATTGTGACTAAAAGAGTAAAAAGTAATCTAAATTTATTGAATATTTACTATGTGTCAGGCTCTGAGGCAGGCAATTTAAAAATTGGGCATTTTAAAGCTATTGTTTCTCTTAAGCCTTGTAATAGTGCTTTGAGGTAAATCTTTTCCCTCCTGTTTCAAAGATGAGGGCACCTGGGTGGCTCAGTGTGTTGAGCAGCCGACTCTTGATTTCGGCTCAGGTCATGATCCCAGGTTTGTGGGATCGAGCCCCATATAAGGCTCTGTGCTGAGTGTGGAGCGTGCTTAGGATTCTCTCTCCCTCTGCCCCTCTCCCCTGCTTGCATGCACTCCCTCTTTAAAAAAAAAAAAAAAAAAAAAAAAACATAAAGAAATAAATGCTTGAAGAAGTTAAATAACTATCCTGAGTTCTTAAAGCTAGCAAGTGATAGAGCCAGTGATCAAACTCGGGTCTCTTTCCAAAGCTCATGTCTTTCCTACATACTGAATTATATCCCTTAAAAGATCTTTAATGATAATATGAAAAAGATATGAAAATGAAAGCCAGTCAGTCATCAGAAACAAAACAAAGCTATTCCATCTCAATAGGTTACATTTGGGAGAAAGGACAATGAACTAGAAATGAGTGATTCCAGGACTGGAACAGTATATGTACGGGTGAGCTTGGAACATGTTATTAGGCCAGAAAGTGAAGGAGTCCTCATAAAACATGACAGAAATTAGTAAGTATGGCCCCTTTTCAAAAACCACTGACAAATTGAGGCAACCAACATTGGACCCGGGCCATCTCTGTTTTCCCAAAAGAGTGGATTAATAGCACTCCTGAAGGGAATATTTGTCCCCACGTCAGACTCATTAGAGTAGAGACCTCCTTGTTGGCTTAACTGCCATCTCTTGTTTGTAAGTTTAGAAACATTATTATAAGACAGTGAGGTGTTTTATCTTTATCTTTCCTCAAAATGGTATATGCCAGCTTAATAGCTGCATCCTTACTAAGAGTCATATCTCTGTTTCCCAACTTAATGTATTTATAATAAAACTCTCTAAGAAATCACCCCTCAGTGGCACCCTGAACCTGAGGGGACTTAAAAACCACTTGATCTTTGGTTTAATCTCCAACTGTTTTCTAAAATTTTGTGTGGAGTTCAGAGTCACCTTTGGGATGTGGCTTAGGTGGTACCAAGGAAGTCACCCTGATTGTACTGTATCTAATACTTTGCTTATCAGAAGCGAATAGGGATTTTATAAGTTCTCTCTCTCTCTCTCTCTCTGTCTGTCTTTTTTGCTTGAAAATACATTTTAAAATGATGTTAAAATACACATCACATAAAATTTTCCACCTTAATGATTTTTAAGTGTACAGCTCAGTGGCATTGAGTACATCCAGAATGTGTGTTACCACCACCATTTACCCATAGAATTCTTTTCATCTTGAAAAACTGAATCTCTGTGCCTGTTGAACAATAACTCCCTACTTCCCTCCCTGCCCCAGACCCTGGGAGCCACCATTCTATCTTCTGTCTCTATGAATTTGACTATTTTGGGTACTGCATACAACTGGAATCATACTGTAGTTGCCCTTTTGTGACTGGTTTATTTCACTTAGCATAATGTCCTCAAGGTTCATTCATCTTGTAGCAGGTGTCACATTTTTTTTCAGGGCGCCTGGGTGGCTCAGTCGATTGAGCATCTGACTCTTGATTTCGGGTCAGGTCACAGTCTCAGTTTGTGAGTTCGAGCCCCGTGTTGGGCTCTGTGCTGACAGTGCTCTCTCTCTCTCTGCCCCAAATCTGCTATCTCTATCTCTCTCAAATTAAATAACCTTGATTTTTTTTTTCTTTTCAAGGCTGAACAATATTCCACTGTATACATATGCCACGTTGTGTTCATCCATTCATCCATTGATGAACGTGTGGGGTGTGCTCACCTTCTGGCTCTTGTGAATAATGCTGGTATGAACAATGGTGTGCACACATCTCTTCAAGTCCCTGTTTGCAGTTCTTTTGGGTGTATATCCAGAAGTGGAGTTGCATATAGTAATTCCCACCTTCTCTTGCCTTCCTTTTGTTCCTTACATTGAGAGGCAATGTGGTGCTGAGGATTAAATTCCCTTGATTATGGAAAACTGTGGAGACAAAGCGTACTATGCCAGAGTCATGAACTAGAAAGAAAGATGCCATTCACAAGAGTCACAAAAATGATAAAGTATCTAGAAATTAACAAGAAATGTATATGGCCTTTATAGAACAAAACACTAAAAATATTCTATTAAAGGACATAAAGGAAAGTCTGAATAAATGGACAAATTGTAATTATTCAAGTAGAGAATGACATATGGAAGTAATGATGTCAACGCTCCCCAAACTAACCTATAGATTCATGGCAAACCCATCAAATTTCCAATGGGACTTTTAAGAGAATTCCATGAACTCATCCTAAAATTTATATGGGAGAATAAAGTTCCACAAAGAGCTATGGCCGTTTAGAAAGAGATAACAAGGAGGGATATTCAACACACCAGACACTGAGACATATTATGAATCCATAAAAACCAGCATGGTTCTGAATCAGGAATCGGCAAATGGGCCAGTGGAAAAGTACAGAGTTCTTAGAAGTAGGACCACAGATATATGGGAACTCCAACTCATATAAAGTTGGTACCATACACGATAGGCAAAGGATGGGTGTTCGTAAACTGCGATGGGAAAGTAGATCACTATGATGAGGCAAACTGAGGCTGGACCTTCCAACTTCTATGAAACTATAAAAAGGTCCGCTTCACATGGATTTCAACACAAACATGAGAGGTAAACTTATATAGAAAACGTAGAATAAATATGAAGAAACTAAAAGACACATAAAGATTTTTTTTTTAACGTTTATTTATTTTTGAGACAGAGAGAGACAGAGCATGAATGGGGGAGGGTCAGAGAGAGAGGGAGGCACAGAATCTGAAACAGGCTCCAGGCTCTGAGCTGTCAGCACAGAGCCCGACGCAGGGCTCGAGCTCACGGACTGTGAGATCATGACCTGAGCCGAAGTCGGACGCTTAACCGACTGAGCCACCCAGGCGCCCCAAGACACATAAAGATTTTAAAGAAAATATGTAATAGTATGTTTTTTATATATGGGAGGAGGGAGAACTTCTGAACAAGTGCCTAAAAACACAAATGCTAAGACAAAACTTAACGAATTTGAATCTGTCAAGATAAAGGACACCATACACAACAGAGCTAACAGAAGAGAGTTTGGGGGGAAATATTTGTGACATAAAAAAACAGCAAGAACTTAATGCCCATAATATGCAAACATCTCCTGAAAATCAATAAGGAAAAAAGTGGGAAACCTACTTTTAGGTAAAGTATTGGGCACCTGGGTGGCTCAGTCAGTTGAGCTTCTGTCTCTTGATTTCGGCTCGGGTCATGATCTCATGGTTTGTAGGATCCAGCCCTGTGACAGGCTCTGTGCTGAGTGTGGAGCCTAAGATTCTCTCTCTCTCCCTCTCTCTCTCTCTCTCTCTCTCTCTCTCCTTCTAACCCTCTCTCCTGCTCGCTCTCTCTCTCTCTCTTTCTAAAATTAAAAAAAAAACAAACTTGTTTTAATGAGTAAAGTATTGAACAGGCAATTCTCAAAAGGGAAACCCAAGTAACCAATAAGAATCTAAAGAAACTCCAGTAAACAAAGAAAGTCAAATGAAAACGAGACTATTAGCCTGGAAAAAATGAAAAGGGAGGTAAGTCCAGCCAGAGATGACAGAATGTAGCACAATAGAAACTCTGGTATCCTGGTGAGGAAACTGTAAGCTGTACTATCATTCTAGAAAATTGTGTGTCCTCTATGACTCCAAGATCCTCCTCAAGTTCTAGATATCAGAGAAATTCTTCCACAGCTCCATGAGGGATCAATATAAAGTCATTTTCTGTTCCTGGGACTTGAAGACAACCTCAGTGTCCATCAGTAGGGGAACGATGCAGTGGTGGTTTCTGGGGGTGGAGGGGAAGGGGAAATGAGGAGTCAGTGTTTACCAGTTGGAGAGTTTGGGTTAGGAAGAGGCAAAAGTTCTAGAGAATAGTGGTTATGGTTGTGGAACAGTGTGGAGTGTGAATGTTGCTAATGCCAACACTAAAAAATGGTTAAAATGGTAAATTTTATGTTATGTATATTTTACCACAAATTTTTAATTATTTTTAAAATAGACTGGATGTACACTCTAAAATACTTAGCAGAAGTTAAAAATATTGAGCTGACTATTGTAGCCTCATGATATTAATAACAGGATTGAGTGACAAATTAAAAACACAAACATGTTCCAACCAATGCTCCATAATTTGCTAGGACATACACATCTTTAAAGACCCATTATCATCACATTAGTTTGGAAACTTATTAGTTCAGAGAGAAAACTAGGAACAGAGGCTGGGGATTAAGGGGAAAAATAATAAACCAAGAGGGGTGTTACATGGACCAATGATGAACGACAATAAGACATTATGAACTGAGAAGTTTGCACCTTCAGCTAAAACGAAATGACATCATACACGTGAAAACACTTTGAAAGAACATAAAGTTTAACAGTTTATAGTTTATTATTTCCTTCATTTGAAAAGGAGTGAAATGAGCCAAAGAAGATTTGACTCCCAATTTTTTGGATCTTCATTGAATTCTGAAAAATGGTGATTTACACATTGGCTAAGCATCACACGTTGGAAGTTCATCTGTATTTTATGAGCTTTTAAATATTTCCAGTGATCTCTCATTACCACAAATTTCTTCTTTCCTCTTTTTTATATTCTATTCCATACCGAGCCAGATTAAGGAGTGGGTCAGACAGGAGTTGCCTGGAGTGCTAGAATTTAAGAGGTGCTAAAAATATCGCTAGAATTATGGCAAGATGGAAAACATTATTTTTTCTAGCACTCCTGTTACAGAGACTGCTTTGCAAGATTAGAAAGAATCAGTTATAGATGGTGTGGGGTGGGGCTCTGCGTGTGTGGCTCCTCTCCCAGGGAAATACACAAATAATAAGAGGAGTTATTTAAATTCCGGGCCACAAGGCCACACTGTAGAGTTGTGCACAACTCCAGAAGATGTCTTTTACGAATGACTGCCAAGACTGTCCATGGTGACCTGTTTAAACTACCTCCTTAGGAGGGTTACTTAACCATGTAGGTGAACAAATGTCCCACTCAATCAGAATGCAAGGCTTTTGTATCATACATTGGGTAAGTATGCTGGGGGCTAGAGTTGAATTGCTTAGGAAGAGCAAGGACAAGCTGAGTGCTATCAAGGCACCAAGATTTTAACACCTGTTCCTGTCACCCGCTCTATCTGGCTCTACTTCTGTGACAGAATCACAGAAGTTCCTTCTTTTTAGGATGCTGAAGCCTGACCGTCACTCCCATCCTGCCAGGCCTTCAGAATTTAATCATACTTTTCATCTGGCCACCCTTTCTTAAATGGCAGGAAGGGGTGAGAGCAGCTGATGGCAGATGGCACAGGGCTGTCAAGGGATCCTCTGTGGATTCCACTGGCTAGTAGAAAGAAGTTGGCAAGGCTGTGCGTAAAACCGAGCCGAGAATTTTAACCTGACCCTACAGGAGGGCCTTTTTGAGAAGAGGGACAAGTGTCTTTATTTAACCCTAATTCTTAGGGAAGAGGGATGGAGCACTACTAATTTCTAAAGGCATTTGAGGAGGGGGGGTGGGCACCTGTGTGGCTCAGCTGTTTGAGCATCCAACTCTTGATTTCTGCTCAGGTCATGATCTCATGTTCCTGGGATAGAGCCCTGCATTGGGCTCCTCGCTGACAGTGCAGAGCCTGCTTGGGATTCTCTTGCTCTCTGTCTCTCTCCCATTTGCACACACATGTGCTCTCAGTCTCTCTCTCTCTCTCTCTCAAAATAAATAAACTCTAAAACTTTAAAGGTATTATCAAGAGAATTGTTATTAGTTTGAGGATAATTTTGTGGGATGTTTGGCAACAATAACTCTTTAACTTTAATTCAACTTAATCTCACACAATTTTTTAAAATGTTTATTTGTTTTTGAGAGAGAGAGAGAGAGTGAGCGAGGGAGGTGCAGAGAGAGGAGGACAGGGGATCTGAAGCTGGCTCTGCACCGACAGCACAGAGCCCAACTCGGGGCTTGAAACCCACAACCTGTGAGATCACGACCTGAGCCGAAGCCATCTAGGCACTCCTAAACCCGCACAATGTAATCCAAGATGTGAGGTAGGCACTTTAAAAAGTATTTTCTGGCTGCTGAAGAATGAATTAGAACTGTAATTTCATACATCAATTAGCAGTTCTTTTTTTGGTTTTTGCTCAGTTCATATATTAAGGTACTTAATAACTTGTGTCATGCACTAAGCAGGTCACAATATTATGCTCATTGACTCTTCAAAAAGACCTAGATACTGAAGCACAAAGCAAAAACCTATCTCTTCTGGTGACATGTCTGACATGCCAGAGTTTCATTGCAAACTGAACAAATCAGTGAGTGCCAGGCACCGTAGCAGGTGCTGAATACACCTTTTGGGTCCCTGCCCCGGTGGAGTCTGTAGTGGTACGATTTAGCAGAAACAGCACTCAGCAAGGACTGAAACGTGTACCCTTCCAGCCCCCTCTGCCAGTCATCCCTTGGGGAAAGCCACTGCCCACCTCAAAATGGGGAAGATGGGCCAGATCACTTCAAAGGTCCTTAACTTCCAGCTTTTTAACTGGACATTTTGAACGAAACTTTAATAAATACTTTACCAGCTTTCCTATACGAAATGAGTTCTTAAAAAAAAAAAAAAAAGACACCTACATTGGAACACGAGCTAAGTATTTTACACACATTATTGTCTTCTCAATCCACCCAACAGTCCTGTAAAGTAGGCATGGAAATGCCCAGTGTTCAGAGCACAAAACTAAGTACGTTCCCTGTGGTCAAATAACTAGCAGAGGCTGGGTGGAACACAATCTGGGTCTTCTGGGACAGAACTGGAGACCTCACACTGTCTCTACCTTTTTTTTTTTTTTTTACATTTATTTATTTACTTCGAGAAAGAGAGAAAGCAAGCAAGGGAGGGGCGGAGAGACAGAGGGAGAGAGAGAATCCCAAGCAGGCTCCACACTGTCAGCACCGAGCTGACATGGGGCTGGAACTCAGGAATCATGAGATCACGACCTGAGCCGAAACCAAGAGTCAGACACTTAACCAACTGAGCCACTCGGGCGCCCCTGTCTTCACTTTTTAAAACTGCCTCTGACTTTTGTCCCTAGTTATCTGCAGCATCTTTTCCAGGCCCTGCCTGTGACCCACCAGCTGTCAAATCTTGGTATTTTAGGTCTGTGCGTTTCAACCACTTTTTTCCACTCTGAGTAACGAACAGCCTTCCACAGGGCATCTGTTCGCACCATGCTCCAGCCAACCGAGCCAGCCAGCCAGGAGAGAGGCTGTTTCCCAGGATGGGCAGAACGCCTGGATGATGGACAGCCATGCCATGAATGCTCCTCGAGGCTCCTCCCCACTGAGCCACAAGAGGCGCTCTCGTAATTTACATGCTCCATTTGAAATCTAGATGCCGAGGCGCCTGGGTGGCGCAGTCGGTTAAGCGTCCGATTTCAGCCAGGTCACGATCTCACGCACGGTCCGTGAGTTTGAGCCCCGCGTCAGGCTCTGGGCTGACGGCTCAGAGCCTGGAGCCTGTTTCCGATTCTGTGTCTCCCTCTCTCTCTGTCCCTCCCCCGTTCATGCTCTGTCTCTCTCTGTCCCAAAAAATAAAATAAACGTTGAAAAGAAAAAAATTTAAAAAAAATAATAATAAAATTAAAAAAATAAATAAAAAAAGAAATCTAGATGCTGAAGCACCAGAATTATACATCTGTTCCCTTGACTTTTTAACCAAAGAGTGTTAGTTTATTGCTGAGCTTAAGGATAAAAGAAGCAAGAAATGAAAGTTGGGTTGTTGTGGTATTTTTTTTTTAAGTTTCCTTCCCAGTAAGTACAATCAGATGTTGGATTCTCAGAGCCTGGTGCTGGGTGGGTGTTCACTTCACTTTGCCTCTCCGTTTATCAGCTCGTTTTTTTGAGGTAACACTTTTCATCACAGAAGAAAACCGAATGGCTCTGAACACATATTTGCAGTGAAATGCATCAAACAGCCCCAATGTTGTGGTGCCAGAAAAAATAAAATAAAACAAAACAGGGATGATATCGAAACTGATTTATGAGGCTTTATAGGGAAACAACTGTCCTTTCATCTCTGGATACAGTTTACCTCTGGCCCTGGAGAAGTCACTAGAATTCCGGGTGAAGGGCACCTATTCAGAAATAATCTATCCAAGACCTGAGGAGCTCCATCACGAACCAGAGATCAAACGCCTTTTACATCCTTTCTGGTCCAGGATTAAAACAGCAGACCTACTCTATTTTAATGCACAAATAAAGAATCGATCAGGGGAATCTGCTGCCTCAGCAAACCCTTTCATCCAAAAGAACAAATTATTTGTGATATAAAATCCAATGAGTGTCTCTGTTGGGCATCTCAAAGACGGAGAGGCAGAATGAGTCTTTTCAAAGGTAATAAGGTAAATGAATGAGTTAGCCCTTTGACATGTCTTTCCGAGGGAAAAGAAACTGTCAAAGTGCTCATGTTCACTCCTGGCTCTAAGAAATGGGTGTTCCTTTAGGATGCATGGCACAAGAAATTTCTCTGCACCTTTCCCACACTTTCTCCTGTGGCCAAGAGAATCTTTTGCCCTGGGGCCAAGATTTAGATGTGGTCTCCAGGTGTTTTCACCCAGAGTCCCACCATGTTTCTGCATCTGGAGGTCAGCACAGAAGCATATCAGGCACATAGGGTGTTTTGCAGGAAATACAGAGATGCCTGGGCACCTGGAGAGTCCTAGGACCAGGTCACTGTGATGGGCACCAAATGGGAGTCTGCCTGGCTCAGGAGTCTCTCTTCTGGTCTCCAGGAGGCTTACCTTTGCTTTGTGTCTTCACCTTCCTGGCCAAGGTTTGCTGGTTTGGGGATAGTACTCCACCCAAGCCTGACCACTCAGAGGATTTTAACTGAGGTAGGAGCAGGGATTCAGTATTCTCGGGGGTAAAAGCTATGGAATACAATTCTTGGGAGGGACCTGGTCTGCAATCAGAGAGAATGGAGAAATGTGGCAAGAAGAGATGACAGATTAAAAAGAATCCTGCAGAGATACAGGTTCTGGTTCTAATAATTTCTGAAGCTCAGATGTTTCCTTGCTTTTTCTGAGATTTTATTTATAAATCCTTCTTCAATTCGATAAGAAATCCTTGCATTCCACAAATTCTCCATTTCTACTTCAAGTACACACTTACGGGTTGGGTTTCTGTCACTTGCAACCCAAAGCATTCGTTTTGTTCCAAGTGTTTATTTATATCCGTTAGTTAACATACAGTGTAATATTAGTTTCAGGTATACAATTTAGTGATTCAACAATTCTGTACATCACCGGGTACTCATCACAACAAGTTCATTCCTTCATCCCCATCACCTATGTAACCCTTCTGCCCACCTCCTCTCTGGGAACTATCAGTTCATTCTCTATAGTTAAGAGTCTGTTTCTTGGTTTTCCTCTCCTCCCCCCCTCCCATGTTCATCTGTTGTGTTTCTTAAATTCCACATATGAATGAAATCATATGGTATTTGTCTCTGACTGACTTATTTCGCTTAGTATAATACTCTCTAGCTCCATCCATGGTGTTGCAAATGGCAAGAGTTCACTGTCTTTTAGGGCTGAGTAATGTTCCATTGTATATACACACCACATCTTCTTTTGATAAGTTAATAGATATTTGGACTTTTTCCATAATTTGGCTCTTGTTGATAGTGCTGTTATAAACATCAGGGTGCATGTATCCCTTCAAATTAGTACTTTTGTATCCTCTTGGTAAATACCTAGTAGGGCAATTCCTGGATCATAGTGTAGTTCTATTTTTAACTTTTGGAGGAAACTCCATTCTGTGTTCCAGAGTGGCTGCACCAGTCGGCATTTCCTCCAATAGTGTAAAAGGTTGCCCTTTCTCCACATTCTCGCCAACACCTGTTGTTTCCTGTGTTGTAAATTTTAGCCATTATAGTTTTGATTTGTATTTCCCTGATCAATCCAAAGTATTTCTAACACATCACCCAATAAAGAATCCCATAAGTAGAAGTTGGAGCATAGATATTCTTCTCCCAGGCTCATACCAACTTATGGAAGGTAGTGGTGTTTCTACAAAGCTGAACTTCCAGTCTGCACCATGATAGTAAATAAAGTTGCCCTAAATCTGTGGGACTCACAGTCAAAATTTTTCAAACTACACTGAATTTTGAGAATAAGCATGAATGGACCATGACAATGCCTTCCTCATACCCACCTTCATTTCAGTGAAGTTTATTCTGTATAATCAGGGTTTGGGTCTTCTCATGAGTAAAACACCTAAAGATTACAGCAGTAGTCTGGATAAAAGGCATACTTCCATCTGTCCCCACTTGGGAATATTTAATATCTGGCATTCTAATCCTCAGTGGGCTTCACCTTGAGTGTAATCCATTTTCAGTTATTAATTCATCAGCAAAAAGTTAGGTACTGAAAATATGGAGTTGTTCTTGGGAGTGCAACCTTGTGTAGCCACTCTGGAAAACAGTATGGAGATTCCTCAAAAAACTGAAAATAGAACTACCCTACGACCCAGCAATTGCACTACTAGGCATTTACCCAAGGGATACAGGTGTGCTGTTTCGAAGGGACACATGCACCCCCATGTTGATAGCAGCACTATCAACAATAGCAAAATTATGGAAAAAGCCCAAATGTCCATCGATGGATGAATGGATAAAGAAGATGTTGTGTATACATACAATGGAGTATTACTGGGCAATCAAAAAGAATGAAATCTTGCCATTTGCAACTATGTGGATGGAACTAGAGGGTTATGCTAAGTGAAATTAGTCAGAGAAAGACAAAAATCATACGACTTCACTCATATGAGGACTTTAAGAGACAAAACAGATGAACGTAAGGGAAGGGAAACAAAAATAATATAAAAACAGGGAGGGGAACATAACAGAAGAGACTTATGGAGAACAAACTGAGGGTTACAGGAGGGGTTGTGGGAGGGGTGATGGGCTAAACAGGTAAGGGGCAGTAAGGAATCTACTCCTGAAATCATTGTTGCATTATATGCTAACTAATTTGGATGTAAATTTTAAAAAAATAAAAAATAAAGCAAGTTAAAAAAATATGGAGTTGTTCTTATGCTCTTAAAGATCAAGTTTTCTTGTAATGCATTGTGTAAAAAAAATGCATCCTATATTCTCTCAGAAAGAATGCTGGATTCTGATTAAGTATTTTGAAATAGTGTAGTCTAGGAAAATATGTCTTGTTTAAAAATCAGTAGTATGTTTGGAAGGGAGATTGGAGATGGTGGACATCCATGTTATAAAAATCTTCCCTGGGGCACCTGGGTGGCTCAGTCAGTTAAGCGTCCGACTCATGTTAAGGTCATGATCTCACAGTTCATGAGTTCGAGCCCCGTGTCATGCTCTGTGCTGACAGCTCAGAGCCTGGAGCCTGCTTTGGATTCTGTGTCTCCCTCTCTTTCTGCCCCTTCCCTACTTATGCTCTATCTCTCTCTCTCTCTCAACAATAAACATTAAAAAAAAAAAAAAAACTTCCTTGATCACAAAGGTGGGTTGTGAATTGAAAGACTTTTTCATAAAAAGGACAGGTTAGAACATAAAATATAGCTACCAGGAAATCCATTTTTGGAAAATCACAGACATGGTAAACTATTAACTATTTAAAGGTAACTTATACTTATTGAGTACATGCAATATAGGAGATAATATAATACGTGTGACACATCCCTGTTACGTGTATATAAGTATTTCCACTTTATAGACAAGAACAAAAAAGCATAGACTATTAGCAGCTTGCACGAAATTTTACAAAAGCTGTATGCATCCTAGCGAAAGGTTTATGAAACTTTTTCCCTTGGTTACCTTCTCACAGAACAGCGTGCTAATCCGTATTCTCAGTAGCTATCTGATCTATGAGACCGTAACTGATCACCACTACCTGGTAGCAGAAGTATCAGAAGGGAAGCAGGACTTGGAAGTTAAATTCGCTGTCTCCAACTCAATGGTTTTCCAATGATGGGGGAAAGCAGCAAAAGTTGAGTGATGAGGATCTCAATTTAGAAAGGAGTTAGATGCCATAACTGAACTTAAATATGGCCACTGTATCTAATTAGGAATTAGCACAATAACAGGACCAGATGCTAAATTTTTGGAATATTGCATGAGTTGGCCTTTCTCTCTAAAGTCTGTGATGGCTACTTCTCTAGAAGTACCTCTGAGGATAACTGAGCATTTCTCACTTTGGAGGAGTATAGGAAAAAATAACAGCAGTGACCTGTTACTCCTGAAAAATCTGTCTTTGATTTGGCCCAATGGGAAAATACCAAGGCTCCTTTTTCTTAAAATCAGCTCTATCGAGATATAATTTACATGCAACAAAACTCACTAGTTTTAAGCGTACAATTCAGTGTATACACTTTTATGACCACTATCACAATTATGATATACAACATTTTCCATCCCCTCCAAAATTTCCTTTGTGTCCTTTTTCAGTGAATCAACTCCCACCACCTTGACCCCTGACAACCATGGATCTGTTTTCAGTCACTATAGTTTTGCCCACAGCTTGGGTAAGCATCAAGTAACATCTAATAACCTGCCATAATACTTCCAAGAGACTCATGATTTTTTTTTTCAGTTACGCTAATCAAGAGCCCTTGTTGTTGAACTCTGTACATTTTCAACCCTAAAAATACCTAATGACCAAAAGTATGTGATATTGGTTTCCAGTGTGGACATGAGGACACCACCAACTGGGAATCACTTAAGTTACTCAAGAATGTGTTGATCATCCTGCAAAATGATGCCAACATTCTAGATCCCTATCAATAGTGGACCATTTAAATAAATTGTAGCACTTCCAAATAAAAGAAAGAGACTAGCTATACTGATTCTGAATGTTCTTGAAGATATATTATTTAATGAAAAAACAAGATGAAGGAGAGAGAGTCATTTGCTACCATTTGCATTAAAGAGGAGGAAGAAAAACGTCTACATGTATTTTCTGTATATACTTTAAATTTTTCTCTGGAAAAAATACAGTGATTGCGCCTGCTAGAATAAACTGGGTGGCCAAGGAACACGGGTAGAAAGGCAAATTTTCATTGTATACACTTTCTTATGCTTTGGAGTTTGAACTATGAGAATGTACTACATATTCAAATTTTTTAATTAAATTTTAAAAAGCATGTCTTGAGGGGCACTTGGATGGCTCAGTCAGTTAAGCCTCCGACTTCAGCTCAGGTCATGATCTCATGGCTCATGGGTTTAAGCCCTGCATCAGGCTCTGTACTGACAGCTCAGAGTCTGGAGCCTACTTAGGATTCTGTGTCTCCCTCTCTCTCTGCCTGTCCAATGCCTTCTCTCGCTCTCTCTCTCTCGCTCTTTTTCTCTATCGCTCAGAAATAAACATTTAAAAACTTTTTTTTAATTAAAAAAAAGTTTTGACACAAGACAGTGTATCAAATCTTGTTCTAGAATTTGCTGACCTGTTGGAATAACCTATTTTCTTATTCCATTCTATTTCTCTATCACTTTTTGTCTGTACCATTTATTTGGATATTAATCATATTTTGCCTCATATCTTCTCTTGTAATTGCCCAGAGTGGTTTAGGACACTTAAAAAGTGTTTATTATTTAATACTTTAAATACTTAGATCTTACCTATTAAAGTAGCTTCTTGATTCCTACAAACAGATATCATTTTACTATTTAAAATTTTATGCTTTGCTTTAGGTCAAAATTGCTTCTATATTCTTTAAAGAAATGTCAGTTTTTTTTTTTTTTTAATTTTTTTTCAACGTTTTTTATTTATTTTTGGGACAGAGAGAGACAGAGCATGAACAGGGGAGGGGCAGAGAGAGAGGGAGACACAGAATCGGAAACAGGCTCCAGGCTCCGAGCCATCAGCCCAGAGCCTGACGCGGGGCTCGAACTCACGGACCGCGAGATCGTGACCTGGCTGAAGTCGGACGCTTAACCGACTGCGCCACCCAGGCGCCCCAAAGAAATGTCAGTTTTAAATTCACTAAGAATCCACGAGTGGTTTTTCCTTGTAAAACAAAAGGGTATATTGCAGTCAAGGTTAAAATTCCACTGCCTCACTCACCTTGGCCCTGAGTGAAATGTGGTAACTATTACCAGGTTAGGATGTGTCCTTCAACACCTTTTCCTGTGCTTCTACATCCACATATATGTAATCTAGCAAATATACAGCACTGTGAGGATATGTTTTTTTAACCTGTATGTCACAATCTATGTCCTTGTCCTGCATTATTTTTATTCAGTACTATCTTCTCATGCTTGTACACATATATCAAGCTTGATTTTTTTTAAAAAGTCTGCCCTGCCCAGTATCTCATGGTTTGGATGAACTATATTTTTCTCCATTTCTTATTTATGGACATGTGGATTTTTTTCCTCAGTTGCTCTGGTTTTAAATAATGCTGCAGTAAACATCCTTCTGCGTGCCTCCCTGTGTCCATGGATATACCTCCCTCTGTATTCCATAGTGTATGGTCTACTGTTAGCAACCTAGTAGATATTCAATATGCATTTGCTGATTTGGTGACATTTCTCTGATATATTGATCTGAACTTAGGTACCAAAAAAGTAGCCAATAATTGGTTTACGATTATTCGTTAAGTTTATTTCTTTAAGAGAAAGAGCATGAGTCAAGGAGTGGCAGAGAGAAAGAGAGAGACAATTCCAAGCAGGATCTGCACTGTCAGTATGGAGCCCAACACAGGGCTCAAACCCACGAATTGTGAGATCATGACCTAAGCCAAAATCAAGAGCCAGACACTTAACTGACCGAGCCACCCAGGTGCCGCTAAAATGATTATACATTTTCACTTTAGTATGATTCTGTATTTTACGAGGTATTAGAGTGCTATAGAATCCTAGTTATATAGTAATATTTCTCCTATGAAAACAAACAGGATTTCAGATCAGGTGGGTTACATGTTGAATATTAGTCATAATATCACTGGTGGAACAGGTTATGCTTTGTTGACATTACTCCTACTGAATGGTACCATTACTTTGAAAAGTTCCTCATGGCTTTTCATCAGAACACATTCAACCAGACTCAAATGTTCTCCTCACTCTCAATTCCCTAACTTCTCATTTACCCATTTAAAAGTCCAGTCAACAAAGTATAGTCCTTTACATATGTTAACTATTCCCAACAGTCATGTGTTAGCAAAGAAGGCCTTTTTACCCAGATCTGAGAAAACTTGTCTTCTTCTCGGAGAACAGAAAATGCTGGAACACCATACACAGGCAGTTTAGGCCAAGACTCGGGTCATGCAGGGGAATGGTGAGTGAAGGGCTCAGGCAGGGGAGAGGATAGAGAAGTGGATTGGGGAAGGGCAGTTTGAGTGGAGCAGACTTGTCTGGAATGGATAGCCCCAACGAACCACCAGGTAGCTCATTTCTCTGGGGAATTTAACTGTGCCCATGGGATTACAAAGCAAGGGTGGAGGCTGGCACCCAACAGAGAGGTTCATAACAGGGGCCTCTCTGTATAATTTACCCTAATTGATTGTTCTAGAAAGCCAACCAGAGCAGGGCTCTGATGTGTTCAGACTATGGGCATTTCTTCTTAGGACTGTGTAGTATAATCTTGACACCCTGTTTGAGGGGTCACAATCTCTGGTCTTGGAAAGTGGCAGCAAAAGTGCAACACAGGGAAAGAGAAGTAACATTCTTGCAGGAAATTCTTATTTCCAACCTCCCAGATGCTTGGGATCACAAGGTCTTATATAGAGACCTAGGGCTCTTGGAAAGAGGTCTCAAGAAATGGTGTTGTGGATACTGAAGAGAAATGAAAACACAGGTTCACACAAAAACTAGCTCATGAATGTTCATACATAATAGAAAGTGGCAACAGCCCAAATATCTACCAACTGATGAATAAACTAAATGTCTTATGTTTATACAATGAAATTTTATTCTTCCATAACAAGGAATCAAGTACTGATAGATGCTACAACATGGATGAACCTTGAAAACGTCAGGCTAGATGAAAGAAGACAGTCACAAAGGACCACACATTGCATGAATACATTTATATGAAATGTCCTGAATGCACAAATCTATACCAACAGAAGTAGATTCATGGTTGACCAGGGCTCAGGGAATGCAAAAGTTGAGAATGACATATTAGGGATGCAGGGCTTCTCTGGGGGGCAATGACAATGCTCTAGAATTGATGGTGGGGATGGTTGCACAACTTTGAATAATACTAAAAGCCAATGCATTATACACTTCAAGTGGGTGAATTGTATGGTATATGAACTACATCTCAACAAAGCTGTAAAAAAAATTAAAGTGCAGATCACCTGACTTCAAATTCACCATGTTCTCTATCACCCCGACTTGATTCTTGGGTCCTGACCCCTGCAAGGGCTGCTTTGCAACATTAGATGCACAATCCTAATGCAGAGTGGACTATGAACGGTGACGATGTGAAAATGTGGCCACAGCTGCAGCAGCTGGCCACCTCTGGCTGGCGTCTGCCTTTTTCTGGCAGGTTGAAGGTAGCCCTCCCTGTTCATAGGTAGTGTCATGAATATTTCCACCTTCCACTCATTTTGGTATGAGTACATTTGTGTGTATACATATATGTAGATATCATCTTTGTTTTCCTTCCTCTCTTACTCCCTTATCATGTAACATAAGATGGACTGGTTTTATATCATAGTAGTTAAGTATTGCTAATTTTACATCATGGCAGTATTTCAGTTACAGGATATCAAGAAGAGTAATCAGCACTCAAGGACTTCACCTCCTCTCCTAAGGAAGGGGCTAGTCCATTTTTGGTTGTACGCAGGATAGATGTATCATGTTAGGCACAATTAGGACCTTGTTATTAACTTCATTTGGAGATTAAGTGGGTGCCAAACTGACAGGGGCAGATTTGCAATGGTTAATTTTGTCAACTTGGCTAGGCCACGGGGTGCCCAGATTAAACAGTATTTCTGGGTATGTCTCTGTGAGGGTGTTTCCCAATGAGATCAGTGCTTGAATCTGTGGACTCAGTCCACTGCCTTCCCAATGTAGGTGGACATCATCCAATCCATTAAGGACCTGAGGAGAAGAAAAGGCAGAGGAAGGAAAAACCTGCTCCTTCTTTCCTGCCTCTGCTTGACCTGGGACGTTCCATCTCATCTTCTCCTGCCTTCAGACTGAGATTTATACCATTGGCTCCCCTGGTTCACTGGCCTTCAGACTCAGATTAAATTATACCACCAGCTTTCCCGGGTTTCCAGCTTGCAGCTGGCAGATCATGGGACTTCTTAGCATCCATAATCACATCAACGAATTCATAATAAATTTCCACATAAGCATGTATAGATATAGGTAGACAGATGTGGATGTATCTCCTACCAGTTCTGCTTCTCTGGAGAACTCAGACTAGTACATGCCCATACGCATTCCAGTTTGCTATGCTGCCTCCTGGAAGCAATCTAGGGAACAGGTTCACATTAAGAACACTGGTCACTTACGTGAGTAGGGAAAGGAGGGGAAATACCATATAAAAGGTGGACTAGAGCTGACCTAGTTGCCAAGAGCCTTGTCTGCCTCCAGGTGTGGGCTGTTCAGCATCATGGTAAGTTTCTTGTAACACATCTTCTGGTTCATGCCTCAGATGTCCCCTGGACAATGTAGATCTATTCTACATGAAGTGGATTTTTTAAAGAGTCTCTTCCCAGAGGATTAATGCTACACTTGGAGCCCAAGCTGAATAGAGTGGCCAGAGCCTCCATGGCTCTGATGGTTCTGAGGCTCTTCGTGCCATGTGACAAGCATGAGGCCCAGCCAGGATTTAAACTCAAACCCATTTCATCTACTCCCCCTGTCTTACAGATGGAAAAAGATCTGAGGTCCAGAGAAGGAAAAAGACAGAGAAAGCGGTGCATCAGAACTGAGATCTTCCACCTCTCCATCCTGTATCCTTCCTCCTACACCAAGATGTGGCCATGTAAAAATGAGCCATTTTTCATTTCTGGGAGATGGCACAAGGCACTGGTTCCAGTGACTTGATATTCTTCTCTACCTATTCACTCCCCAGATGTATGGTACTCAGCTAGCTGCTTCACTTCTCCAAGCCTGTATCCTTACATGTAAATGGAGAGGAACTATTTTACCTACTTCCCAAGTTAAACTTTGTGTGGATGAAGTGAAATAATGCATGCAAAATGTCAGACAAAAACCAAAGAACACAATAAATGTGAGCTGTTTTGACTGTTGTTATTATCTGACTTGTAGTTGGAAATGGATTTTAACGGTATGGGTGCTTCTCCTGAAGCAGGCTCTGAGCTCTTAGAGTGCAGGGACCATGCCGTACTCATCTATGAAATTAATTTGGGAGAAATATTTATTATATTCCAAGAGCCTACTACATCCAGGACTCCACTGAGGGGTTTCATACGAGAGACTGCCATGGTTTATACCATGTGGCTCCCCACAGAGACCAGGTACAGATAACTCACCTATAAAACTTGGCTGAAAGAAGACAACAGGAATTAACTGAATTCATCAGATCCCACTCTCAGGCTTTAATGAAAGGCTTAGAGTATGAGGGGACAACAGATGATAAAGAAAGAAGCCAAAAGATGCACACAGAGATATAGTAAAGAGAAGCCATGATGGGAAGAAAAAGATTTAGAAATTAGAGTAGGAACCAGAGGAAAAGCAGATATAGACAGCAGACACCTCTTCATCAGAACACAAGAGCCCTCCCCTATCAGCAGAAATTACACTCAGATGTTAATAACCAAGAGCCAATGACAATAGCTCATGCACATAAAGAGATATTGACTCCCATAAAAGATGATCGAACTGAGGAAAACAATCCAGAGCTAGAATAGTAGATCCTCATGTGAACAGGCATCCTGGTTCCTTTGGTTTCTCTGCTCCAACCTCCTTTGAACATGGTTGCCAACCACAAGGTCATAAGATGCTACTAGACTTTCAAATTCCAGGAATAAAGATAGCAAAAGAGAAAAAATCCAAAGGTTCTCCTTCCTGTTGTTCTAGTCCCCCATGGTAGAGATTTCCTGACGTCATCCAAGGTTGTGCACCTGCATCTAAATGGCCACACCAATATGCACATGAGGTTGGGAAATGTTGCCTTTTAGCTGGGTGTGTCACCAGTCTGAATAAAACCAGGGCTCTGTTATTAAAGAAGAGAGTGGATATCAAACAATTAGTACTTTCTGGTACTCTCCATAGGTCACGCCTTTCCCTGCCAAGAGAACAACAAGGATGTCAGTCTGCTCCACCAGGCTGAACCACCTTCCAGTGCCCAGGCCATGTTCCCGTCTTCATGAGACCCGCTAAGGATCAAGAGTCTCACCTTCCTTATTTATCTCTTCTCAAACTGTTATTTTTAAAAATAAGTAGGCCTCTGGAGCCTGGGGTGGTTTTATTCTACCTAAACAACACACGAGCCCAGCATCTGGCATGTATCTGGCATGCAGAAATTTCTCAGTAAATGTTCACTCAACTGAAGTACATTCCATGAACAATCACACAATCACGTGGCTCTATCCTCTACCCACCGGCTATCTGCCCATCCTGAATCTTCAGTTGCATTATCTCAGAAGACAGTGCTGGGTTTTTTTATGTTTATTTTTCACTCGAATTTTGCCAGTATTTCATGCATTAAGCGTTTGGGTGTTTTCTGGCTTGTGGATCATAGTGGGTCCTTCATTGTGTTAGTGTGTGCATTGAAGAATGATGGTCCTTTGTTGATTTTAGGGCCGTTGTCACCAAGCTTGAGTCTTATAGGAAATTGGGAAAATTGAGGCCAAACCCACTATTTTCCTGCAGGGAACTCCTGAGTCTACAAGGTTCATTTAAAAAGCTCTGACTGAAATAAAAAATAGAGAGTGAGAATAAAACAGAGCTGAGTCACATCCAAACAATCTGTGCCTGAAATGACAGGAAATAGCTGTGGATTCTCTCCAAGGAGGGGATAGAGGAAACAAGGATGCAGAAGGGCTACTTGCATTCACAAAATATAATAGAGAAATTGTGAACATATCTAAATTAATCTTGAGATATCAGTTTTTGAAAGCTATGTCTTAGTCGTCTCCTCTCTAAGAGCTCAACATTACTCAGCCCACTGTAGGTGCTTAGTAAATGTTTACTGAATTAAATAAAACCAGTACTTGGGGCGCCTGGGTGGCTCAGTTGGTTGAGCATCTGACTTTGGCTCATGACATGAACTTGTTCCCAAGTTCGAGCCCCACTTCAGGCTCTGTGCTGACAGCTCAGAGCCTGGAGCCTGTTTCAGATTCTGTGTGTCTCCCTCTTTCTCTGCCCCTCCCCCACTCATGCTCTGTCTCTCTCTCTCTCTCTCTCTCTCTCTCTCTTTCAAAAATAAATAAAACATTTTAAAAAATTTATAAATAAATAAATAACCTGATTTATCCATACAATACAAAGTAGAACTGAATTTCTACTTCACTATGCTTGAACAGACTCAGACTTGATCTAAATCAATCTCAAATCCCTTTTGTTTTTTTAACCATATTGAATATAGTTTTCAATCAAAATTGACCAGTTATCAAAGTAGCTACAACAGAGAAGCCACTTTTGAATTATTATCATATAGACAATAATCTTAATCCAATTAATCCCAAGAATTCATATGTAAAATTAATTTCATTCAAAAACAAACCAATTGCTTATTTATAATGGGTCTTCCATTGTCACAAAACCTCAAAAAACACTTAATAAATGCTTCTGGAATGAAAAAGAAAAAAGACTTAAAAAATATCATATGAGGAAAAAAAATCAACTACGTTAGGGTATTTATCCAATCTAGATATTTTTGAGACTTTTCATTTCTCAAATTGCGATTATACAGAATAAAGCTACAATGTTCTTATTCATAGTGATGTCTGATTTAAGATAGTCAGTGAGTCATTTCTTTGTGCCATCTTTTAAATTAAAAGAACAAATTGATGGTGTGATAGTCTAAAGAGTTTGGCTGGGAGAGAAAAAAAATACTTTCATCTAATCCTGTTTATAGGTGATGTCATAAAATCAGGAATTACTGGAGTTGAAAAATATTCACCTCATTCACCAAACACTCAATGGTGTGGTAGGACATGGGACACAAAGATAAATGAAGCAGGGTCTCTGCTGGCTAACTCAATGTCATGCCCAATGCAAGGCTTCCTTCTGTGTCCAACATGAAGGCCTCCGAGTACGCTCGTTACAAGGCACACCAGTCTATTCATGGACAACTCAAATTGAAAGACGGTCTCCCTTTTACTTAGCTGTATCTCACTCACTATAACATACTCAGCCCTGATTCCTTCTTCTAGAGACTCCCAATGGAACTGAATTGATGAATAGATTAATATGAAGCCACAAATTGAGCACTTTTCCCTTAAGATATCTCTTATCCAGCACATCATGGTGTCTCTAGGACACCAGTGTCCTTACTGTCTATAGTTAGACAAGATGTGAAGGTCTTTCACTGTCCTTATCCTTGGTTCAACTCCTATGGAATTAAGTCCATCAATATCCCCATTTAAGAAATAATGTCCAGAAGTGGACATAAATTCCCAGATGTGCTCTGACCAAGGGCAGTGGTGGGGCAAAGTGGGGTGGAGTGGGGTGGGGAGAAATATACGTTAGCATTCCCTTTCATCTTGGGAGACTCTATTAACAGAATCCAAGTTTGCATTAGTAATTTCTTACAGCCATGATTCATTCTTGCTTCCTTTTGAGCTTTGTGATCCCCTAGGACTCCCAGATCATTTTCACAGAAACTAATGTCAAGTTAACTCCCCTTCAGAATACAGTTTCATAATTAGGTGTCAGTTGCTTGTAAAAGTCAAATACAAGATTTTCCATTTGATGTATAGTTCCAGTAGAAGCCATCAGATAATGGTCAGATCTCCCAACCCAATGTCTTCTACATATTGATAATACACCCATTATATCTTCATTTGCTAACCAAGATCAAAAACAAGAAGACCTACAGATCACAAGACTAAAAGCCTTCCTCAAAATTGGCATTGACTTACTACTCAATGCCTTTTGAAAGTATCTGTTCAAATAGCTACAAATCTACCTGACTTCACCGTTTTCCAACCACAATTCTCTACCATGAAAGATTTTGTTAAATGCCTTGCTAAAATGAGATACATTTGGTCTATGGCATTCCCTTGATTCCTCTCTAAAAAACCCTGTCAAAAAGGAAATGATAGGGGCACCTGGGTGGCTCAATTGATTGAGCGTCCGACTTCAGCTCAGGTCATGATCTCACAGTTCGTGAGTTCGAGCCCCGCTTCGGGCTCTGTGCTAACAGCTCAGAGGCTGGAGCCTGCTTCAGATTCTGTGTCTCCCTCTCTCTCTGCCCCATCCCCACTCATGTTCTGTCTCTCTCTGTCTTAAAAATAAAATAAAAACATTTTTAAAAATTATTTTAAAAGGAAATGGTATTAGTTGTGCTTCATGGCTTCACATCTCAAGTACATTCCTATGATAACTTTTCATGATGATATTCTATTAAAACAATATGATGGTGGTTGATAGAAACCCTTTGGGCCATGCTACTGAACAATATCAAATGATATACTCATTAGTGAAATACTTCAATGCTTGCCAGAATGTTATATGTAATGCCCTAGGTTCCATCTGGGGTAAACTAAGTCATTTCTCATGGTTTCTTTTTTGTTCTAAAAAATGCATATAGCTGTTAGCCTACTTGCACATATGAAGTAATCACACCATTTCCCATCCCCTAGCTTGTATCTTCAGCAACGACTTAAACTCTGATTGCAGTCCTCAAACTCAAGGGTATGTGTTCTTTGGATTGACCTCAATCCAAAACAAAGAAGGTAACAAAATGTATGTTAAATCAAAAGGTGGAAGGAGAGTAATATACCTGATTGGCAAGTTTGGGATAGAGAAAGAGGGATGGGGATCTCTGCCTACTCCTCTTCCCTTCCTTTTAAGAGCCAACGTGGATCAGGGAATAGAGATACTCAGTTACTCTCTGCATGCAGGGGAGGTGTGGGGGCCACTGCTGACTGTATCTAGGTAGGTAGGTCTAATTAATCCTGGAGCTATTAGAGATCAGTCCCAAAGGTTAGTTTTAAAGATGTCCTTGCTCCTGAATATAAATCCTTCTTGGTATAATCATAATCAGTAATAAAGGTAGGTAAGGTATATTCTAATCTCCAAACACCAACTCTTTTGTCTTATTTCTTGATTGAATCCCAGGCATGTAACAGAGGTGCTAGTTTTTAGGTCTCTCAACCATGCATAATGAAATACTTAGACAGAGAGTTCCCCAGCCAAGGATGCCTGGCAGAAGCATCCCATTTCAGGGCAGAAATTATTCCGTTCTAGCAACCCTGCTCACTGTCCCTTGCTGGAAGCAGCCCACGGAAAGTGCGGCCTTGGCCTGAACACTGCAGTGGATAGAAAGGTCTGACAGCTGGGGCTGTCAATTATGCCTCACCAGTAGGTTCTCTTTCTCATTCTTTATCTCAGTTGTTCTCACAACTTCATGAAACCGTGTGTGTGTGTGTGTGTGTGTGTGTGTGTGTGTGTTACTTCATGAAGTTATAGATACCTAAATATTTCTAATAGAGATATAGGCAAACACATAACATTATATAAATACATATATATATAATGTATTATGTATTATATATAAAAAATTAAATGCACTTAATATGTACATAAAAAATCTTAAAAGTAGATCAGACCAAGTCATGTATCCTGGGAAAAAAATTCCCCAAATTTGTGTCCACACACAGAGATGTAGATTACACTCGTTATATGGCCATCTGCCATTCTCATAATTTATATAAGGAACAGAAGAGTTAATAAATGTGAATGTGCTCTGTAAATCAGCAGGCACTAAACACACATTAATTATTATTATGCACATTTACCATCACTCCAAATACCAACCTATCACCAGCTCTCTCTATTCAACATGCCCTAAATGTGTTTAGATATAACAAGGTAAAGGTAAAAATCAAAATAACTGAGGGTAATATAATATGATAAAAGCTTTGTACAAACATTAAAATAAATACAAGTGGAACAGAGTTTATGTATTTCAGGATCCAGCCATCTAAAGAACTATCACCGCTCCAGATTGGATCCTAGAAGGAAATAAGCCTGAACTCACAGACCTAGAAAAATAACAAAAACAGTTAACCCAAAAATAAATAAAATCAGGTGGGCCAGTAAGAATTCTAGTACCAGATGAAAACCCAGACTTGATCCTAAGTAATGTCATTATTTTACAGGGAACTGTGGGTTCTCTTTTCTTCTTTATCTTGACTCTCTCAGCTGTTTCTTTACTCTTTTAGCACTGCAGAGACTTGGCATAAGGAATTCCAGAAAGTTTCTGAATGCAAGTCCTTCATTCCACAATTGGGGTTAAGCTTTTAAACGCAGATGATGTGATAACACACTCACTTAAACCACATCAAAAAGTGCACAGCTGATATTGGAGCCTCTCTGGGCAGAGTGGTGTTGCCTTGGTTAGTTAGGTCCACACACTGGGGGCAGGCGGTTAGTGTGGGAGGGATGTATACTTGAGAAAAACTGAGTTCCTAAAGATGGGAAGAAGGTGAAATCAGGAAGTAAGGACTAAGTGAAGAGATATTTGCACACCCGTGTTCATAGCAGCACTATTCACTGCTATGGTAACCCAAGTGGCCATGGACAGATAAAAGGAAAGAAAAAGTGAGGTCTATACAGTGGAATATTATTCAACCTTAAAAAGGAAGGAAGTTCTGACATATGCTATAGTATAAATGAACCTTGAAGACATTATTCTAAGTGAAATAAGCCCATCACAAAAGGACAAATAGAGAATGGTCCCACTCAGTATGAGGCACCTAGAGTAGTCAAATGCATAGAGTAGAAGGATGGTTTCCAGGAGCAGGCGGGGAGGAGAGACTTATCATGTAATGAGCACAGAGTTTCAGTTTTGCAAGATAAAAAGAGTTCTGGAGATGGATGGTGGTAATGGTTGAGCAACAGGATAAATACATTTAACATCAATGAACTGTACCCTTAAAATTGGTTACAATGGTAAATTTTACGTGATGCGTACTTTACCACAGTTTAAAATATTTTTTTTTGAAGTTTACTTATTTTGAGAGAGACAGAAGGTGGGTGCATGCACCCGCATGAAAGTGGGGGAAGGGTCAGAGAGAGAGAACGAGAAGGAGAAAATCCCAAGCAGATTCTGTTAGCACAGAGCCCAACATGGGGCTCAATCCCAACAACCATGAGGTCATGACCTGAGCCGAAGCCAAGAGCTGGGCGCTTAACCGACTGAGCCACCCAGGTGCCCCATAAAAATATGGTTTCTTTTTGACCAAACCAAAAGATCTTCTAGTTTTGAAAAAAGAGAGAGGGAAGCAATTTGTCTCCTTTATAACTACGCCTAGGTCTTGTCCTACTTTCTGCCACCAAAGGGTTAAAAAAGGTTTTTTTTGTTTGTGTTTTTTACTTTATTGTTTTAGAACAGTTTTAGGTTCATGGCAAAATTGAGAGAAAGGTACAGGGATTGTCCATATTTCCCCCCCACCACCACGCTACCCCAACTCATGCATAGCCTCCCCCATTAACAAATCTCCCACCAGAGTGGTACATTTGTTACAACTGATGAACCTTCACTGATGCTTAATAATCAGCCAAGCCCATTTTACATTATGATTCACTCTTGATGTTGTACATTCTGGAGGTTTGGAGGAAAAAATTTTTTTAATTATTCCCATATATTAAATTATTTATGATAACTCCATTGTATTAGGAGTCAAACCCACGGAAGAGTATATTAAATGTGCATTGGACTAACAGAAATATGGAAAACATTCACTACTCAAAGTAGGCTGAAAACCAGCAACATCAGCATCCCATGGTGGGGTTGGGGTGGGGGATAGAAAGGCAGAATCATATGCCCTTCCTCAGACCTACAGAAAACCAGAATCTGGTACCCACGTGATTCACAGTCCTTTAAAGTTTGAGAAGCACTGGTGTAAACCACCCATCACAGCAAACTGAGCAAAAAATCATATAACGTTTGACCCGTCAAGATGGAAGAAAACTATGTCATTAGAGCCGCATTATATGGGGAGTTAAATCGAGGAAAAGGTCCATGTTTTATTCTTCTTTACATTCTTAAAAATAATTAAACCCAGGGGCGCCTGGGTGGCGCAGTCGGTTAAGTGGCCGACTTCAGCCAGGTCACGATCTCGCGTCTGTGAGTTCGAGCCCCGCGTCGGGCTCTGTGCTGACAGCTCGGAGCCTGGAGCCTGTTTCCAATTCTGTGTCTCCCTCTCTCTCTGCCCCTCCCCTGTTCATGCTCTGTGTCTCTCTGTCCCAAAAATAAATAAAAAACATTGAAAAAAAATTTAAAAAATAAAAATAAAAATAATTAAACCCAAATCCATTTATTGCCTTGAACACAGAAAATGCTTATACTGATCCACAAGTTGGATTTAATGTGTTGGTGACAGTATTCTTTGAAGAGTCTACAGAATCAAACAGTAGCTGTGATTGAAGTAAAATGAGTAAAACAAGCACAAATCTCTTGTGGCTGATGGCAGGTTTGAAATCCCAAGAACTCAGCATGATAGCAGAATTAATGCACAATAATAATTCACCAAGGAAAGTACTCACCCTTATAAATGTTCAAGAACAATAAAATTCTGGTCACTGATAATGTGAGAAAAAGCACTAATACCCACAGTCAACTGGATTCACTTAATGAGATTAAAAAAATAACAGGACAGAAAAGATGTCCCAAAATGTTCACTGAACACAAAAGGGGGAAAAATTGGCCAATGTTAAGTATTCAAAATATTAAAATAGAGTAAGAAAGAGAGAAAATCCATGTTTGGATTAAGAAGGGCTTCTTCTTGGGGTACCTGGGTGGCTCAGTCAGTTAAGCGTCTGACTTCATCAGTTCGAGCCTCTGTGCTGACAGCTCAGCTGCTCTCTCTCTCTCTCTCTCTCTCTCTCTGCACCTCCCTCATTGTGCTGTCTCTCTGTCTCTCTCAAAAATAAATAAACACTAAATTTTTTTAAAAAGAAGGACTTCTTCTTGGGATTACTTTTATGTGGGTTTATTATGATGGGTTTTCCCCATTACCTCTGCAGCAGTTAGATTGAATGTTAAGTCTACACTTAACACTGGACACAAAAAATAAATTCCTAATAGGGAGATAAAAATTAACAACCAGATAAAACAAAGATGACTGGGGGAGCAGAGGGGGTGAATGAAGTTAGATCCTGTCTCTGACACCAGGGCATTCATGACTGGAAAACATATTTCCACTTAATGAAAATAATCTTCAACAGTCATTGGGAGCCCTGCCCTCTTTCATTTTCTTTTCCTCTGGCAAACTTCCACTTGCTCTGGCTTTTGCAAGAGTAAAAATAAGTAAATTTGACTCAATAAAACCAAGTATTACTTTACAAGTACAAACTGGAAATCAATCTAAGGTTTGGCCTGTTGTTTTTGAAACCGATTCTAATTTTAAGCAACAATTCAGAGAACCCCTGGAGGTTTACATGAGCTCATCAGTAGCAAAATCATTTTTAAGTAATTTTAAATGCTTTCCAGAGCAAGACAGAAACTCTTTAAATTGCCAAACTTCTTGGCACATCCCACATGCCCAACCAGTGCTCTTGTTCCCCAAGTGAGAGGAGAATTGGAAGCAACAACTTACTCCATCACAAAACTCAAGGTCGGATATTTAGCTCTGGATTTTCTGGGTTGAAAAGACTGTGGCATCTTAAGACTTCATTTGGGGTCCACAGATGAGGCTTTCAGAGATGAAGGGAACACTCTCATAAATGTCTTACTCTCATTTTATCAATCATATAGAGCAACAGTCAACATTTTATTGAGCAAAACTAAGGGTAATAAGGAACTCAAAACTGAAGGGAGGGGTGGTTAAGACTCAAGAAGCCACCCTCATGACATGACGAGCATCTGCAGTCTTCGGCAAACTGTCACCTGAAGCTATTTGAATAGCGATTTTTTTTTTTTTTTAATCTCAGAAGAGAGCTATACGGAAACCCTCTGGCAGGGGCAACAAGGTGGGAGCATAAAGCTGATACTCGGGGACCAGTTGGTCCTGACTGCACCTACCTCTAAATGCCTGCTGTCTACTGTTGAAAGCGCTGCTGTAGACATTGGGGTACATGTGCCCCTATGAATCAGCGCTTTTCAACAACAGTCAAATCATGGAAAGAACCCGAATGTCCACCAACTGATGAATGGATGAAGATGTGGTTTATATACACAATGGAATACCACCTGGCAATGAGAATGAAACCATGCCATTTGCAGCATCGTGGATGGAACTGAGGGTAGTTTGCTGAGTGAGATAAGTCAGTCAGAGAAGGACAGATATCATACGTTTTCACTCATGTGGATCTTGAGAAACTTAACAGAAGACCACGGGGGAGGGGAAGGGGAAAAAAATAGTTACAAACAGAGAAGGAGGGAGGCAAACCATCAGAGACTCTTAAATACAGAGAACAAACTGAGGGTGGATGGGGGTGTGAGGAACAGGGGAAAATGGGTACTGGGCATTGAGGAGGGCACTTGTTGAGATGAACACTGGGTGTTGTATGTAAGCAATGAACCATGGGAATCTACCCCCAAAACCAAGAGCACACTTTACACACTGTATGTTAGCCAATTTGACAATAAATTATATTAAAAATAAATAAATCAAATCAAATCAACACAAGAAAAAAGCAAAAATAAAATAAAATAAAATAAAATAAAATAAAATAAAATAAAATAAATGCCTGCTGTCATCAGCCCTTAGGAGACAGTGAAATACACAGGGCTGAGAGGGGGTTCAAACATACACTATCATGGTTTGAACCAACTGCACCTTACAAGTGGACCTGCTCTGTGACCCCCTAGCAACCTAGAAGTCACAGAAAGTTCAATCTAGAATGGAAGCTTGAAGCCCCAGGTAAACCCTGCAATCAGGACACTGGGACTCAGAGAGCTAAAAGACATCCATCCCAAGAAGCCAGGTCATGATATGAGATCTTAAACTTGATTTCCCTGGAAATTAATTCTACTTTGTCCAATCACGTGAAATTATGACTCTATAGACAGTCACATCTGTTCTGTATTCTCTGTAAAGCTATTTTTGCCTCAATCTTGAATAGCAACATTTACCCATCCTCCAAAATGCAAAACTAAGGCATTATAAGGCACTTCCCATGATCCCCACTGACCATTAAGAGCGCTTGAAAATACACCAAATCCTAGAAAAATAAAGAAAACATTTCACAGACACTAGTTTTTCACCTAGACAAAGACAACTAGGTACTTCTGCAAACACTGGGTCTTTTTAGAAGACAGTGTCAACTTTATTGCTTTTTGAAATGCTGTGTAAAGCATGGAACTTTATAGTTTGCACATAAGCAATTTCCATCTTTAGGTTTAAATATATTTATGTGGTGAGAAAAAGTACATGCATATGAATATATATAATTTTTTTAAATCATCCCCATTTACATTAGAAATTTCTTTATACAAACATGTGAACCCTTCTTCTTAAAAAAGAAAAAAAAAATTAGCCACTGGTAGGAACCCTCCAAGATGGCAGAAAATCCAGCTTTCTGTGTAAGCAGCCTTTCACTGAGAGACGTGAGTGATGGCAGATGAAGGCCTCTTCAGAATAGACTCGACAGAAAATGACAGGGGTTCATTCACAGAGAGTTTTGTTCCAACTTGCTTGGCGACGAAAAGGTCTTTCGCGTATCTATCTATTGTAAATGTGTACTTCTGGTTCTCCTTGACTAAACACTCTCTGGGCTTCTTAGGGGCGTCTTCAAAGGCCCCTTTGACAAATGGCGTTTTCAGCTCAGGGCCTGATGTGTCATTAAGAGTTTGCTGGAATAATGAATGGAATGGATTATGTTTAAGTGGCACAGGGTGCCTGGTGCTTTCTTTGCTGATCTTGGTTAAGACGTGCCCTTGAGCCGCCAGGGAGTCCGTGTCAACAATGGGAGAGAAATTCCGTTGGGGTGGGGAGAACGCAGACCTCTCAGGGACAGCCTGGTGACCGTGAAGGTCACTTCTCGAGGACTGGACCTCTGCAGCATGAGGCGACACCAGCGAGCCTTCTAGTTTGGGTGGTACCATGTCGTGCTCTGTGACAAGGCCATCCTGGACTCGCACTCCCTTCAAGTCCCAGCTGGCCCCGGGTTTCAGGGCTTGAACCGAGGTGGTGGTGTTTAGCAGGCATTGCTGATAAAGAAGAGTGTCACTAATGGGGCCACACTTGGGCCAAACTAAAAATCTTGAGGACAAGGGATACTGTCTGTAAGTCGTAGCCACGCTGACGTTGGAAGAGATGAGTTCCATATTCCCAGAGCCTGAATACTGCATGGTTAGATCAAGGCAGGTGGGCAAAAAATTGCAGAAGTCTTTGTTTGGAGGCTCCACTGGGGCGGGGCTATAGGCACTTTTGTAGGAGTTATATTCAGGTCCGTGCACCATACGGTTGGGCAGGAACAAGGCAGCAGCTTGGGAAGCTTCCAGCATCTCCCTCTCTTTATATTCTCTCTCCAGCATAATGTTCTCCAACTCTTTATCAGCAAAGGCTCGCCTTTTCCTCATCCGGTCACTTACCGGGGGAGGTAGGGGTAAGCTCCCTCCCACATAAGTCTCTGCTGGAATTGGGCGGTAGCCTAAAATAAGCAAGCATTGCACAGGAAAGAGATTAACAACTAGGGAAGAAAATTCCGGAAACCCAGAAGGTAACAGAGACACTGCAAATGGGCAGGACAAGAACAAGAACAATTTACAGTTCTAAAACACTGATGTTTTACACAGAAAACAAAAGTATAGGTTCAAGTGAAAAGAGTTCTCTTTGGGGAGCAGGAGATCCAGATTGTAACTTTTTGTTATTGTTGTTTTTGCCATTACAGGTTTGTTTGTTTACCTTTACAGGCACACTTCACTGGCTGAAAGTTTAATCTACTTCCCAGGCTCCTACATATTAAGAGACAAGTCTGCTCATCTTGCTTCAGTCAATGCTTTATTACTATCCGTGTCATCTTTTTCCATTATCAAAAAAGATATCTATACCTAAAGCTGATGGCATTGTTATTTTCTAAAGACGGTTCATTATGGACATTGTTACAGGTGGAGAATAATCCAAGGAGAACTAGAAAAAAGAGAAAGTGACAGCAGATTAGTGAGGAGAAAAACAGAAAAGACTAAGGAAACAGGGAAGCACAGAAAATTGAAAAGAGCTGTTAACTAGTCAAACAGATTCTGCAGAGAACAATTTAACCAGCCTCCCAGACTTGCAGTAAAAACAAACAAAACTAAAGGCAGGAGAGGAGATCAGCCTCTCTATTGAAAATAACTGATCTAAAACATTTCTCCCAATCATGTTGGCCAGTTACCAAAATGGTTGAGCCGACAATCATTACAGTATAAACTCATTGCACATTTCACGAGCAAGGGCAGAGATTTTAAAAACCTAAGATTAGTACGGCATAAATAGAATTCCTAGTAGCATGAAATGCTTTGAGTATTTCACTATCCCCAACCACTCAGTACTAGCAAATTTGTTTGAAGGATCCATTGTGACAAGCCCAACGCCCTCATTTGCAAATAAAATAAAATGTGAAAATTAGTGTTTCTATTTCTAAGGTAAGTTTTTGCCAGGAAGTTATTTACTTGAATTTACTATTCCATTTTGCCCTCCCACTTCTCAAGTTGTTTTGGCACCTTTTCAATTTATCCGTGCTGTCCCTATGGCTATAAATCTGTTTACCCAGTTTGCAACCAAATTCATTTTTAACACACGCAAAACCATTCTAAGATCAGAAGTATACAGCACAGGATTAACACACGAACAAACTCTACAACCTGTCTAGAACCAACCCAATTAGAAGCCACATGAGAAAAAACAGAATGCAAATATCTACTTTAAAAAAAACAAACTGCTTTTCAACCTGAATCTTATGAAGGAGGAGTGATTACAACAAATACAAACTTTCCTTTATTTAAATGGTGAAGGGTGATCAATATATTGTTTCTCAGAGCCATAAATCCCATCCCCAAAGAGACCTGCTTTTAAAAATCAGCAATATTTTAAGTAAAATTAATGTATCCCCAAGCATTAGAGAAAGTGAAAACTTGGTAGAGAGAATTCACGCCGTTCAAATTCAAATTCAACCTCCACTTCTCTTGTTTGATTCAAAACCTTTTCCAGATTCTACGATCTTGACGGTTAGAAATAAAAAACAGTAAACCGAGAAATAAGAAATAGTAAACTGATGTAGCTAATCCAGGGAGGAATACAGTACAGCGAAAAAGAGTGGTATTAGATGATGCATCAGTCGGAACTAGAGGTCTTTATTGGCGTGGGTAGCTGTTCAGCTCCTCACTTGACTTACTTCAGCTACAATTACACCCAAAGAATTTGTTCTTAATTTGTTTCCTTGCTCCGTCCATGATCTGGTGGCATGCCCTCACACTAGGGCCAATTTCAAATGCACTCCACGTTAACCCCTTACCTATTAAGCAGACTACAACTGTTATGCAGACAACAAAATTACCAGTGACAGAAACCTCAAGAGGTATGTGAGATCCATTTCCCCACACCCTGATTTCCTCCCTAAAGCAAAACTTCCTAATACAAAGTACCCTCCCCTCAGAGTGCTCCTTCACAGGTTAATAAAAATGCCATATGTGTGAATGATGAGAAGCCCTCAGAACTTGGTTTAAAAGGCTAAAGGATAATTCTGCATTGCTTTACCTTCTAAAATGCTTTTGGCCAGCAAACTGGGTGCCCTGACTTGCCTCTGATACACGGCTTTGCGCTCGAAATTATTCTGTTTCCCGGAAAGCCCCTTCTTGTCCTGTAAACACAAGAAACATAATCAACAATGCCCCACAAGAAAGAGAAGGAAGGGACATCAGCAACCCTCCCCGGTCTAAATGTATTTATTTTCTCATCCCATGTAAAAATAATTCTCAACAAATTCACATCAGCACCCCTTAATTCCAGGGCAACAAGCTACTTCAGTTGACAGGCAGTAGAGGAGATTTTCTCTGTGGCCACTTTGCTAGAGTCACTCCAAGTTCATCCCACAGCTAGAAGTTGGGGGACATCCCACAGTCAAGATCGTAGGAGCCAGGCCCTGAAGGAGAGCTGCGGGGGACAGCTGTGTCTGGGGCATGCAGAGGTAGGGCCAAAGGGGTCCGTGGCCTGCGATTGAGCAGTGAGGTGAAGCTGGTTTCTTCTGGCAGCAAGGCAGGTGGAATGGGGTACAGGGGGTTGAGAGAGAGGTATGAGGGAACCTGTCTCTCACACTCTCCCGGGTCTGGCCAAAAACAGTGGGAGCCTGGGATACATGAAGGCAAAAACAAAAACCTCAGCGGCCACCTGGGGCACGGGACAAGGGGAAACCCAACTTCGCTCCCTCTGTCACCTCCTGGTTGGTGGGATTCTGGGTCCTTCTATGCCTGAGTCCAGCCCTGAATGCCCAGGGACCCTTGAGGGATGTAGGAGCCCTTGGTGCCAAGCGCCTCACTCTGGAGGAGGCCCAGCCCAGGGACAAGGCCACCTCGGTCATCCAGAGCACTCTCTGGGGCCCTCAGAAAGCTTTCCATTAGGGTCTCTGCCTCCGATGAGGATGTGAACCCCTCCCCAGTCCCCCCTAGAGAAAACGTAAAAGCAAAAATCTTCCCAGGCCCTGAGTCTGTAAGGGGTGGGGGGGGGGGGTGGGGGGAACCCCGAAGCTTCCCTGGCTCTGAGCTCTCCCAAGTGCAGGAACACATGGACACAGGAAATCCAAAGGTCAAGAAAAGCCTCACCCTTAAAGAAAACGCTGGCTCTCCTCACAGCTGAAGCCCACCGGTGGGAGGCACCAGGGACCCCTCCACCGGCCCCTTAGCTTAGGTCGAAGCTGGCTTCAGGACCTAGGGCTTCGGGCACCTAACTTCCCACGCCACCCCTGGTCTCATCTGTAAAATAGGCAGCACTTTCTGCCTCTCCCTTTGACAGCGGAAGCTGCGCGGTTCTTTTTCGAGAACAGTACCAGTAACACAGCGACTGCAGCCACCACTGTCCTCCCCCTGCTCCCCAACACCACCAAAATAAACACGTAAAAGATAAAATATCTTTCCCCAAAACCTCCCAGACCACTCTCAAGGCCTTTCTGCCTGCTTTTAAAATTACAAAATCTTTTTGGTCAAGTTCCCCGGCGATGCCCGCGGCTGCCTCCCTGCCCCGACCCCCCCCCCCCCCCCGCCAGGCTACCGGGACCAGAGAAGCGTCTTCACCACCCGTCCCCCCCAAGAAGCGCCACGCGCCGCGGCCCTCCGCCGGGCGGGGGGAAGGGGGCTGCCCGTCCCTTCCCACGCCCGACCCCCACGGCGGCCCGGACGTCCCCGCGAGGCGCGACCCCGGGCCCGGCGGGTACGCACCTCGGTGGCCTGCTGCCTCCGGAGCGCCACCTGGGCGGCCATGACGCGCTGGCGCTCCACCACCAGCAGGCAGTTGGCGCACTGGCAGTCGCGCCAGCGGCAGAAGCGCTTGTGGCCCTTGAGGCAGGACACCACGCCGTGGTTGCGGCAGCGCGCGCACTTGGGCGTGCGGCTGAGCTTGCGCGGCTCCGCGCCGCCGCCCGCGTTCGCGCCGCGCTCCGGGGGTCCGGCCGGCGCCGGCGAGGCCTGCGGCGCGGGGGTCGGCTCCCGCGGCGCTCCCCGCTGCTGCTCCGGCCGGCCCTGCACCCCCGGGGAAGCGCCCGCCTCCAGGCCGTCGCCCTCATCCTCCGCGTCGTCGTCCTCGTCCTCGTCCTCGTCGTCCTCGCCGTCCCCGTCGGCCGACGGCGGGCTGGGCCCGGGCGGCGTAGGCGGCGGCGGCCCGCGGCCGTCCTCCTCCAGCTCCAGGCTCTCCACGTCGATCTCCCAGTCCCCGGCCGCCGGGCCCGCGGGCCGGTCGGCCATGGCGCGCGGCGCGGCGCTCGGGCTCCGGCCTACGCTCAGTCTCCCGCGCCCTGGTGGGGGGGAGGGGAGGGACACGAAAAGACCCGAAGACGCACCAACCACCGTCAGGCACCGACCCCCGGGTCTTGAGCCCAGAGCTCCCGGTCTAGGGCCTCTGGCCCTTGGAGGAGCCCTGTTCTCTTCACGTCCCTCACATCCACACCACACTGCGTTTCTTGTACCTTTAGGGCCCCCAGAAATTCCCAATTCAACAAGGTTTCTATCTTAACTCATTCTAAGTGCTCTAGGAGCACCTGATCTTTAACCACAGACCTCTCTGCCTCTTTACACCAGCTTTCGGGACAAGTCCCGGGGTAACGCACGGATCACACACACAAAAGTATTGTGTCCAACTGGGCCGACCTAGGCCACTTGTCAGGCTTCCCCATAGCCAACTACTAGGGCCATGATGAATATGAAACTATCGATGGGAGAGTTACTTTCCTTTGGATCACAAGGGGCCCCTTCAGACCCAGCGAAGTACCATTCTATGCCTCTCAAATGCCTCGTCCTCTTACACAACTACAGGGACCCTCTTTTGCGCTTGGAGAGGTCCTTTTACGCCCCCCACCCCCAGCAAATAGTCAACTCAAACCCAAAAAATGTTCTTCTGTCAGAGACCCATAAGGACACCGCGCATGGAGCTGCAGATGCCCTTCCAACATCAATAATGCTTGAGCCTCGCACGGCTGAGCTGCGCGGTCTCCATATACATCGGGCATGGTTTGCACTTTAAGGCAAGACATCCAGATAAAATAGAAAAGATAAGGAACGGCGATTTTGCCCTCCCTGACACCCGGAGCGACATCACAGCACTCACCAAGACTCTGAGGCCCGAGCTAGCAGCCGAGGCAAAAGATATCCAGCTTTAGGACCTGGCTCTTGGGCTGCTGGCTGTGCTTGCAAATACAAATCAGGGTCGCCACACCCTGCCACGAAATCGGGGGCTGACAGCTGGAGGCTCAGAGCCCAGTGGACGGGGAGTACGGGGGATGGGTGGAGAAGATGAATCAAGTCCTCAGCAGCCTCGCCCCGCACATCCCGGACTCCGCAAAGTTCTAATCGGTCCTTGGCAGCCCCGAGCGCTTCACCTCGCAGGAGCTGCTTTCTGCTTCCTGTGACCCAATCTGGGCGGGAAGGTTTGGCGGCCCTGGCCTCAGATTTCGGGCTCTCCCGGCGGGCGTACGCAGCTGCGTGCGGCGCAGCGCCCCTGGCTGCAATAGTTAGTCTCTGCTCCCTTTCCTAGTATTATCGGCTCGGGGCCCCGAGCACCGCGCCCTCTAATTGGACGGTTGTCAGGCGGTGTGCACGCTGATTGGCCGAGGCGCGCCGGCCTGGCGCTCCCCGCCTCCTGGCGGCCGTCGCGCCCCTCCCTTCGGCGCTCCTCCAGAATCCACCCGCGCAACGTTCGGTGCAGCCGGGTTGTCTGTCCCAGCGCTAAACCCGAAGTGTGACGGTGGTCTGCTGGGGTGAAGTCGCCGTTTATCTCACGGACAATAGGAAACACACTCTTGCGAATCGCATTGTTTACAAAAGAAGGTAATGCTCAAGGCAGCGGTCGGAAAGACTGGTGTTGGTCTCTACGTTATCAGCAAGTCCAGTATGTCTGCGACTCAGTAATTAACCCAAAGTTGGGCTTGGAAATGAGGCCTCTCTAATCGGGCACACAGCTGCATCCTACTTTCTCCTGCAAGACTAAATCAGTGGTCACCTTGCACCACCACAGCGCCAGACTGGCGGACAAATGATCTGTAGATATTTTTATGGCTAGCGCCGCTCATCCTTAAAGTGCGAAGTAGTTCTTCGTAACTTTCATCTTACCGGTGAGGCCGGTGGGTCGCCAAGTCACCGATGTCACCTACATTTTTCTCCGATGTCATTTTTCTCCGATGGGGGGGGGAGAGGGCGGAAATACGTGCCATTTAGAGATTTAAGTGCAACATATCCACTCTAAGCATGTTTTAAAATGAAGCTATTTTTTAAGATGACTTTTTTTAGTGTGCATGAATGTAGTTATAAAGAAATACTTTGTCTCTCTCAAAAATCCCTTACACAAATGTTTAATAAATTGAACTTCCAACATGTCTGAAGAACTAGTCCCTTAATCCAACGCTACATTTTATTTATTGAAGTGAATTTAAAATCACTTAGACGGCGTTTTGTCTAGTCACCCCTTTAAATAATCAATGCCTCTCGGGATCGGTTTGAGAGACAAATTGGGAGACTGAGTGCTGCTGCACGGAGCACATAGTAGGCCTGCGATAAATATGCGTTAAAGGAAAGAAATCGCTGAACTGATTCTAACGTTTCCTTTCTCGGAGCCTGGGGAAAGAAGTTAATTAACCAAGTTCTGAGAGGTGGAAAGGAGGCAGTTTAGGAATTACTATGGAAGTAAGGCGAGACCCGGCGGCGGGACCCGCAGGTAGGTATTCGAATCCAAGCCTTTGGCGGAGTTGGAAAGCGCTTTTCTGATAACGGGACACTGGCATTTCCCTTTGTGTGGATGCTTCTCCCCAAAGCCTCTTGCAGTGTCCAGTAAAGGAAGCAGAGAAACAGTTCTGCTTATTCCAGGAGACTGCTCAGTCCCTCTGGGCGTCTCAGAGGGTAACTTGGGAGCCTTGCGCGCTCAGACTTGGGACAAAGAGTCACGCAGACCCTTCGTGCCTCTCTCTTGGCACCACCTCACGACACCAGTTTTATCACCTTTTGCGTAGTTTTTTATACTCTTTGAAATGCATTTGTTCATCTACGTTAGAGCATTTGAAATTTTGACCACAGCAGAAATGCGTTATTTGCACCACTACAGCGCCAGACATTTTTCCAATGATGAAACTGTGAGGTTCAAAGAGGAGCCCTGGGTCATGTAGTAGTCTCCCAGAGAGCAAAGGAACTGGTCGGCCTCTGCCCTAAAGTCTGAGAAACTTCGAGAAGCCCTCCGCTCCTAACCAGAGAAACTCACAATGGGTCCGCGTTTTTTATTCCCCCCCCCCCTGTCTGATTTTAGTAACTGGCGTCTGAGCAACCCTCATGTAAGAGGACACAGCATGTTTTTATCAACTATTGTGTTTTTTTTTTTTCTGCGTCTACTCCTGCTAGCTACATTTCTGCTTTTGCAAACACGCATATCAGTGCTTCTCCCCTGGACGTGAAAGTGAACTACAAACCTCTCCCAGAGCTGGCCTTGTGTGCTGGCGGATGGCACCCTGGGCTTTTATTTTGTTTATTGCTTTTGGGGGTGGGGGGAGGATCATTAGCCTTTCACTAGTTATTTTGATTATTAAGAAACAAAATCAAGAAAGGTTTGCTAATTTGGGAGGGTAATAGATTGAGGGGAAGGGGTACCAGGAAGAAACAGGAGAGCAAAGGGGCGTTGAATGGCAGTTTCCTAAACAGAAAATCACCCAAACAGCCCCTGAACTAGTTGGAGTTGTCAAAGCTGCTATACAAGGAGGAAACAAGAGGGATTTGTGTACAGTAAACCAAACGGGTGAAACTAGGACGGGAGATGGGGGCTGGGGGTGGGGGGAGGTACAGGGACCCGAGGACTGTGGCGCTGGCTCCTGGCTCCTGAGAACGTGGGTCAGCTGGACCGGCCTTCCCGGGTGCAGTGTCCTGCCCAATGTGGGGAGGCAGGCTCTCCCGCTTGCTGGAGGGATTAAGAGAACAGTCCCCACTGCTTCCTCTATACTTCCCTGCCTTTCTCCAGGAGTCCCCTTCCACGCTCACCCCCACCTGTCCCACCACCTTCCCTGCACCCCATCTGCCACTCAGAGGCATGCAGCTGTAATGGTGATCCAGTTGAATTACACTTCAAACCCCTGGCCCTGAAGGCCCCCCAGAGAATCACAATTCCTACAATTGCTTCGAAGTGAGGTATGTGGGCAGAGAGTGGGGGAAAGAGATGTGTTTTGTTTTGTTTTGTTTTGCTTTTTATCATGGGATGAGCTTCAGTAAGTCTGAGCAACTCCGATATTACATGCGAAATTATCTTCATTTTTTCCGGGAAAATTAAAAAGGAATCTAAGGTTGCACAAACTGGTTAGTAAATTAAACGTGCTGAAGCAAAAGGAATCAGAGAGCCTGAGTTCTAGGCTGGTTGTGCCACGGATCGCGTGATCTTGGTCAATTATTTTTCTGCGCTTCAGCTGTCTCATCTGCAAAACGGGAAGACTGGCCTTCCTCGCATAGTCCTTGTGAAGACTCGGTGTCCAGGAGAAGAGTCTTGACCTGGTAGGAGCAGCTTCATGAACTTCCGGACGCGCCTTCGCATGCAGCTCGGGGAGGGTCCTGCCTCACAAGCTTGACTGAGGGCCCAGGGGATCCGGCTCCTTTCTCCACGTTCCTCTCCAAAAAGGGGTCGGCTGTGGCTTGAGGACCTGTGAGGTGAGGAAACAGAAGTCCTCTGGCTGGTAAACCGGCACCAAATTACCAAATTCAATTCGGAGTCCTTCTTGGAAACGACCACGCAGTGGGGCCGCCCCATCGACTCTGCGCGTCCGGCTTGGTGGGGGTAGGCCAGCGGGATCTTCTCTCTTAGCGGCTCAGCGTTTCTCCCTCTGCTTCCCTTCCCTTTCCCCCAAATCTCTCTCACCCACACCCCTCCCGGTTCCCGCACAGCTCGGATCTACCGGTGTAAAGATCTCTTTTCGCAAGTCAAGCAAGGGAACTTGAACAACAAAGCGGAAGGGGGAGGGGCGGCCTTTTTCTTTTTCTTGAGAAGGGTGGCTTTCTTTTTTACTTCAAACACCCCTCGAAAAAGAAGAGAGAAAGAAAAAGGGGGAAGCGCGTTTCGGATCAGCTCCCGGGGCCGGTGCTTCCCTCGAGGCGCACCCCGCGGGCCAGCCCCCAGCCCCGCCGCAGGCGGCGAGTGCCTGCTGCCCCGTGGCTCGAGGGCGCTTGGCTTCCCCGGCCCGGCCACCTCTCGCCCCATGCCTTGAGGCCCCCACACCCCCGCCCCAGGCCGCCGGAGTGTAGCGGGCCGTGGACCGTTTTCTGGGAGGCCAAGCGCCCGCGTTCCGTTCCGGAAGTGGAAGACGGGGCGTAAAATGCCTGGCGTGCCGCTCCCCGGCTGGGTGGTAGCGAGGAACATCCTCCACCTCCCTCTGCGCCTCACCCTCCCCAACTGCGAAGTGGGGAGCGGACCTCAAAGCACAAGACACTGGAGATCCATCCCCTGGCTCGGTGACCCGGCCCCACTGAACCTGGAGTACCTGGAAGTTGTTACTTGTATTAGTTTGTGGTTGTTATTTTTAACTCCGAGAGCTAGCCTGCAGAACGCCCCGAGGCCGGGGAAAATTCAAAGCCCGATCTCCTTCCTCCCCATCTCGACCGACTTTCCAGCTTCCCAGGCTTGGAGACAGGGGCCTGGGGCCGGTAAGAACCCCGCAGCCACCACCACCACCAGCCTGAGTCACCCGCTAGATCAACCAGCCTCGAGTGCCTGGGGTGGTGAATAACTTCTGGAAACTCCTGGGTCTCACAAAAGTGCTTCGCTGCGGCGGGTGTATGGCTCTGGTTTCTCTACAGATGAACTCGAATCCACCTCCTCTCGCGGGAAGCTACTTTTAACATTGTATCCTCTCACAACTTTGACCGGCTGTGCACGCGGCGAAATAAATAATCCCAGATGGGATTGCAGAGATATGATTTCCCAATTTGCTTTGCGTAATCAAATATACGACCTGTCACAAGCAATGGGGATGGGGGGGGGGGGCAGCTTTCTGAAGATAACTGTCCTCCCTTTCCTTGCTCTGCGTGTCCAAAAAAAAGGGGGGGGGGGTGCCTAACACAAAGACAATGCGATCTGGGTTCTCATCCCTCCTCCGTATGAAGCAGGGTTTAAATCACAGGCATTTGAAACCGCGAGGGAACGTGATTAGCCCCGGCCCCTGGTTTTATAAATGGGAAGGAAAACTGAGGCTCAGAGAAGCTCATGGGATTTGCTAGGGAGACACACAGCTACACAGCGCCTTCACAGGACCAAAGGGACCACCGGTAACTTCTTTTCCGGCTTGATGCCTTCATACAATTAAAAAAAAAAAAAAAAAAAGTGCCCTTTGCAGCGGGATATGGAGTCTGATGCCCTAACTGTGAAGCAATCGTGCTGCCTGGATCTGCCAGCCTGTTTGCCCCAGACAGTGTTCATCTTCTACGCTGGGAATGTGGCTCAATTCACTGGAGGGTCATGTCGCAGCTAGGAGATGAGGCAAACACAGACCTTGACTTCTCAGTACCCGTTCCAAATGGTGGTCAGGGGAGGTACAGACTCAAGAGTGATAGTGGAGTCTGGGTTCCACCCCAGGGGCAGTGTCCTTGCTATGGCTGCCTTCCATCAGAGGACAAGCAGCTTGTTGCCACATCAGGAGGCCGTGTGTGTGTGTGTGTGTGTGTGTGTGTGTGCGCGCGCGCGCGCGCTCGCGCGCGCACTCCCTCTCCTCCTGCAGCCCCTAGGGGGCCTCATGACTAACTGAAACAGTAAACCCTTAACCCTAAGAGCTTTCCACCCCCTACTCCCATCCCATATTGGGGTTTAACATTTGGAGGGGGCAGATTTTATCCATGCTCAAATCACTCTCAATATTTTCCCCACAGTCCAACTATACCAAGTAGAAAGAAATCGAGAGAGAGAGAGAGAGAGAGAGAGAGAAGGAAGCAAAGCAGGGAAGGGTCAGGCACTATGGTGAAAATATAATTTCATCCATGTGTAGCAGGCATTGGGCATATCGTTTCACCTTGCTAGGCCTCTGATTCCTTGACTATAAAGTGAAGGAGTACAGCTCAGTGATTCACAAGTTCTCTCTCAAACCTTAAAGGCTATAACAAAATTTAACTTCTGTTATTGTACTCATGGCTCATGGTGCATGAGAAAAGTCCAAGTCGGACAAGAGGAAGAGGAAAGGGAAAATAATTAGAAACAAACCTTAGGGGCACCTGGGTGGCTCAGCTGGTTAAGCATCCAACTTAGTCATGATCTCATGGTTTGTGGATTCAAGCCCTGAATCAGGCTCTGTGCTGACAGCTCAGAGTCCGGAGCCTGATTCAGATTCTGTCTCTCTCTCTTTTTCTCTCTCTCTCTCTCTCTCTCTCCCTCTCTCCCCCTCTCCCCCTTTGTGTGTGTGTGTGTGTGTGTCTCTTTCAAAATAAATAAACATTTTTTTAAAAGACTTGTGAAAAGAAAAAAGAAACAAACTTGTGTTGATTGTGAAGTCTTTGCGGGATTTCTGTTCCACCGTACTGCTAAGATTGATCCTGTCTAGTCAAAATACTAATCAAAACTGTGAGAGAAAACCTGAACCAGTGAAAGAAGGGAACACAGTTTCACAAAAGAGCCTAGACCCAATGAGGATTCATTCAGTGACAAAGAGGGTTCTCACAACTCACCAAGGCTCTAAACTAGGATTTTAAGCAGAAAATTTCCAGGGCCTTCCTATCCCTGTTCTGTGTGATATGCTCCCTCTGGGGTCTGAGTCTGGGCTTTGGGGAGAGCCAAAATATTTCCTATGCTGATAGCCCCAGGAGGTCTCTGAAAAGTGTCTTTACTGGCAGGAGGGATTCCTCCTAATTTTTACCAGAAACATCCCTATGTTCAAGCTCTACCCCAAACTGGTAGACGACTCCAACAGAGTAAATTGCACAGCTCAGACGCACCATAGTGTAGGACTGGGGGTGGGGGGGAGTGGGTAAGAAGAGAGGCTCCAACTGTATTTGGCTCTGTCTTTGTTTTCACGTGGATAGCAAGTGACTGTCCATATATCCAAGTTACTGCAGGTGTGATTCCATGCCTCAAAGCCAATTGGCGAAAACACAGACACCTCTACAAAGTACTTGACCCGCCTGAAATAGTTCTGGGATTCTTTCCCTCTACGAAATAAGGAGTGAGGGGGGGGAAAAAAAAGGTAGTAAGGCTCCCTAGGGATTTGCTTGTCCTGTCCTTGGTTTTGCCAACTAAAGTAACCCTTGACCTTGGGCCACTTTCCTTATCCTCACTCCTTTAGGCTTCCATCTGTTATTGTGCAAAATGAAAGACCTGAAGTTGAAACAAATCACCTCTAAAGTCATGTTCCATATATTTTTTTATACCTTTAGGTGGGGTGAGGAAATGGAAATGGCCTGTGTAAAGGTTTCTCCAGAGAGGTGTGTGGAGAAGAGGCCGGAGGGACAGGGAGAGTCGAAAGCCCTGCTTGAGGGCGGGCCCCTTGTAACAAAGTGCTCCATAAACTTTAAGAGCCTGGAGGAAATAACTCTTTGAAAACGCTGACCCTACAAGAGCCGGCGGGTGTTCTAAAGCAGGAAGATGAGCAGTTCCAAGTGGGCAAGCAAGGGGGAAATGTCACTTGCTTCATACTGATTTAACGCGGCAGGAGCACAGGTGCACGTCACTCCCGTCCCCTCCGCGTGGCCACCAGCCCCACCCCCCTTGGCCCTCTACTCCTGCCCCTTCTTTCGCAGAAAAATTTATTGGCGAGGTGAAGCCGGGCTAACAAAAGTGCAACCCTGGGCGCTTCGGGCTCCACAAGAATGCTTTGATCCTCTCCCAGTGTCTAGTGGTCCCCAGGCGATTGCATTGCCAAATGCCAGCGACCCCTGCGGCGGCGGGGTCGCTGCTGCAGGACCCAGCTTCGGAGAACCTGGTGGCAGGTTCGTCCTCCCTGTGGCAAGAGGCCGCGAGGGGACGCTGGGGAGCGCGCATGCAGACCTGAGACCCAGCGGCCAGTTCGGGCCTCAGAACCGGCCTCGGAACCGAGCGGCACCCGCGGCGTTCAGTGCTCGCCCCCGCCCGCTTTTCCGGGAGGGTCTGCAGTCCCAGGGAACAGCGATTGGCTTGGAAGTTTGGAGTCACTGGCAGAGGAACAGAAGGCTGTTGGGCTCATGGGCTTGCTTCCCTGGGGAGTCTGATTCCTCTCATTCCAGCCTTTAAGCGCCTCCTCCAAAGAATAGATTCTTGGGAGGATTTTGCCAGGAAGGAAAGGAGTAGAAAGGACGCAGTTACGGAGGGTCCACCACTGTCAGGTTCTGTACCGGCGTTGTGGACTCATGACAGCTCTTCATTGTGCAGGTAAAGAGCCAGGGCCGTCCAGAGCACAGGGTGGGGACCACAGAACCCAGGTCTGAATGTGATGCCACCCACTCTAGCACAATGAAAAGGGACGTAGGTCCCAGCTGCCCCTGCAGGAAACCAGCCCCCCACCCACCCAGGCCTCCAAGTTTTTCTTCCAGGAGAAGCCAACTTGAACTCCACAAACACTGATTTGGCAAGCTCTCTTCTCAGAACTGCCCAGCCCCTACCATATCCTCGCTCTCAGCCCTTCTCCTCTCCCATACTCCACTGTTTTCACTTTGCAGAGACCGCCCTGAGCAGCAAAGAGCATTTTCAGTAAGGAACAGATTTTTAGAATTTCACTTTGTAGCCGGTGAGGAACACTGAAGGGTGGTGGTAGGAAATGATCCAAGATGTCCACATAATGCAAACATTACAGGAAGCCGTGTAGACCAACCCAAGGTGTTTTGAAAATATAGAAGATCCCAATCATTTCTGGACCCAAGAAGTCTTGGACAAGTCACTTAACCTCTCTAAGCCTCAGTTGCTCACTTGTAAAATGGAGATAATAAATATTTCTCCTTGCCTCTATCAGTGGTTTCCTAAGTTCAAAATAAATTTAGAATTCTTTGAAAATCATAAAGCATTTTGAGCTTAAGAGGTATCGAGGTTCCCTTTGACTTACTTTGCCCACTTCCAAATCAGGAACATCATGCCCTGGGTAGCAAGTTGATAAGACCAAATAAGATGCTGTGGGTGACAGGCCACAGAGAGAAAGAGCAGGTGCTGTTTTATTGACTGTTTAAGCAATGCCCTTCCCTCAAATGAAACTGCCATTATGTTCCTTCATCCACCAAACACAAAAATCCAGTGCCTTACCTCCCTTATGGCCAACAGGGAACCAAGCCATGGAATGTTTACATAGATTTCTTTATCCCTGCAGAAGCATTGAGAAGGAAATATTACTCCCATTTTGAAAAGCAGGAGGGATGCAGAAAGATAACAAAACCTTGCTACATACACAGGTCGACCCAAATACTTCTCGTTTCTCTTCCAAAGAAACTCTGTGCTATTGTGTGGGAAAGAACAGGTTTGCCTTCCTCTGTTGCACCTCAGTCTGCGAAAGCTGGTTTCCAGCTGGAGCTAGAAGCTGAGCTGTTTCTTTCCTGTTCTCTTACTTAAACTTTAAATAATGACAATTTTAAATAATATAACAAAAGTAGGCCGAATAATAAAATATCCATTACTATAATCCAATTGTATAATATCCATGCTATCCATACATCCATTCGGATATATAATATCTGTATATCCATTAGCCAGAATTAGCAGTTGTCATGGGCCATTTTTTCTGCCCCTCCCTGTTCAGAAGATGCTTGAGAAAGTCCACGGCATTTCTGTCCATTAAAGCTACAGCCCCTTTGGCTGAATTGGTGTACCAAGTGGATGGAATTTCTTGGGCCTCAGATCTTATACTTTCTAGAATTCACAACCTTGTGACAAATCATTCTAGCAAAATGCTATTTGGGCACCTGGCTTGGTGCCAGTGGACTAGGGCAAGACACACAGGAGGCAGAAGTGAATCATGGCTCTAGATTCTACAGTCTAGTAACCAAATTTCTTGCAGCCTGCTTTTCTCACCAGCGGTGGAGTGGGGGGCTTCTAAAACAAACAGTAATTAATTACTCCCTCAAAGGTTTAGTTTTGTTCCTCTGAAAGGGGCTGGAAGCAGCCTTGAATTTGGAACTGTGCACCTGCTGGGCTCCTCTCCGTTCAGGGAATTTTACTCTGCCCACTAATAAAAACACTCCCGAGCCCAGCCTAACCCATCTTTGCCTGCACTGAGTTCACATAAACAGAACTCCATGGTCTCAAAGAACAGGGGTTTTGTTGTTGTCTTTTCTGCAGTGTTTTCCATCCCAACTTGCACAGCGCACCCAGACATCTATACACTTAACTTTCATCTACTAAAGAGTTACAAAGTCAGTAGATTTCACTTATCTTTTCCCAAAGAACCAGCTCTGGCCTCAGTACCCAGCCCAATATATAAAAGCACATAATCAAGTTCCAGTTACGGCACTCTCTATACCATTCCCAGATGCTCCACGTCATTTGGCAAATCTATAATGTAATAAATATTGATGGTTCCTTCACATGTGGTGCTAAGATTTGCTCAGCCAAGTATTTCTTTTCTGCACTCTTTAAAAAATATGTCACTAGAGCTGTTGTCCTGAAATTTGTTTGTACTCTGGCAGCTTTATTTAAATGTCAACCAGATGCAGAGTTTCATTGTAATATTTTCTTCTTTTTTTTTTTTATTTGTCTCTGTGGATTAGTGGTGTCTTAAAAAACATTTTTTTTTAAATCTTCCTAACATGCCTGTTCCTGACTGATGATAAGACATTTTTCAAATCAATGAACTTCCTCGCATAACATGTTTTAATTTTCCTTTCTGACTACAGGATCACACTTCCTGAATTTCAAACATTTTTCAAGTCAAGACACAAGCAGAGTAACTGCTTAATTGAGTGGAGCTTAAAGTTACTCTAATGGTGACTTTTGCACCACAGAAGGGACCTGTCAATTACAACCTTTTTGCCCTGCACATTCGGTTACACATGCCTTCATTCAAAGCCCTGTTTTAACTCCTTTCCAAAAATATTATCCTTCTGGGGAGAAATTTTTCACGCATAAACTCAGTTCAGCCAATGAATTTTTTTAAAGGCAAGCTTGAGAACACCAATTCTTAGTTATTTGAGGGAGGTAATGTATACACTGGTTTTTAAACCTAAATTTGAGCATGTTGATGATTCAAAATGGAAAGAGGAAAAGAATCCACACATTTAGCCTGTGCTGAGAAAGATTCTTGAGTCCTTTGGAGCTTACCAAATACTTCATGGTAAGGGCAAAAAGTGGCTTAAAAATCATTTTACAATACAGATTCTGCAACACAACAAAATGATTTCCATGTTTCCTACGTTCCGGAATTGTAAGCATTCATTGCTATGGGGGTGTATGTATTTGGTAGGCTCAAATAATTATAATTCTGTTCTCTCTGCTACAGGAAATATTTTCTTGTTTTGTTTTGTTTTGTTTTGTTTAAATAATGCCTCTGTTTAAAAAAAAAAAGGGAGGGGAAATAAAAGAAATTTCAGATCACCCAGAAAATGAGTATAGGAAATTTTAGAGCATCCACTTAAAAATCTACATTGTATATAAGTGATAATTTCTAGGAAGGTATTAATTCTTAAATGTGAAATTTTATCTAGAGATTTTGAAAAATTTATATCAGAATGACATTACCCCTATATATGGTTTGCCTGTATGTTTGAAAAGCAATCAAGTTTTATTAACCAAATTTCTGATACTTGATACAAATCAGAGGTAGAATTTACAAACTTGCTAAAAGTACAATTCACTTTTACTGCTGTTGCAAAATTAGTTTCTAAACACTGTAAAACTGATTAAACATATGAAAAATACAAAGTCTATGGTGCATGGTTTGGGGAAGGAGACTTTTCTCCCAGGTGCTAACCATTTCACGTCTATTTCTTGTTGTGGGCAAAATTTTACATGAAAATGGACAAAATAGGCTACTTCCAAATTATTCAGTAGTTACAGTACTCTCATAAAGGAAGTTGGGAATGCAATTTATCATGTGTACTGGAGTTACTCAGGAGTGACAGGCAAGAGACTTTTCATGTGATGCCGCTTGCTTTATGCTACTGTTACTTGATAGCCATCCTCAGGGACCTCGGTGCCAGTCCTACCTTCGTTTTGAGTCTCATCCAACCGAGAAGTAATTAATCTCAGTCCAAGTCAGCCCTACTAGGCTTCAGTGGAGTCATGGTGAAATTTTGGCAGCTGCCTTCAGAAAGACCAGAATGGAAGGAAGAGCTTCCCATAATACTCTGTGAATTCATTCACTGCCTCTCTGAAAGCAGACAGATCTTAGTCGGCCTTAAAAGGCATTTCTATGACTCCATTTTTCTTCCAATCTACTGATACTCCTATCACGCAACCTACTTAGCACTGAAAAACGTTAAGAGTTTCCCTCCTTCGTATGCAATGACTTCTTTTTTTATTCATCCGCCAGCAAAATTATAAGAAGGATTTTCTGTCCACATGTTGATGGCTCTCCATGATTCCAAGTCATGGCGAGATCATTCTAACGTGTCTGAGAAGTAAAATTCTACCTGTCGCATAAGCTGTTACAAAAAGAACATCCAGAGGACGGTTGAGGCAACAAGCTAAGTAAATCAGAGACTCAAAGTGCCTCTATCATGTGGGTTCAGGGAGTGGGGGAGCAGACCATGTCTCCACACGAACCTGCACAGACAACTCTTACAGGCACAAGCAGAGGTCAGCTCTGTTAACCTGCCAGGGCCTCAGCGACTGGCACAACATTAGTTTAACGCCATTACTGGGCCTTGCACGTGGAGCAGCGTCTAAGCTAAACACACTTGTGAGAGCTGCAGGAGGAAGACGGCAGGAACAGTCTACAGGAGGGAGCCCCATCCCTAACTCCAGGCACCTGGGACTAGGGGTGGGCAGGGGATGTGAACTTACCTTGCTAAACGTGCAGCCAGATGTACTCAACGTCTACAAAACATTATAAGACACTAAAATCAATGTTCACAATGTTTATTTCTTGTAATGTTTATAAAACATTCTCTCTGTCCCTCTGAAAACCAATTTAAAAATGGGCGTTGGGGGGGTGCCTGGATGGCTCAGTCAGCTAAGCATCTGATTCTTGGTTTTAGCTCAGGTCATGATATCAGGGTAGTGGGATCAAGCCCCGTATCGGGCTCTGTGCTGTGTGGAGGCTGCTTGGGATTCTCTCTCTCTCTCTCTCTCTCTCTCTCTCTCTCTCTCACCCCTTCCCTCTGTCCCTCTCCCCCTCTCTCCCTGCTCACTCACACTCTCGAAATAAAAATAGGATTGAAAAAGGTTTTCAAAGACTAGGTTTCACCCTTCTTATTTAGTTAAAGGGGCCAAGAGCCATGAAATTGCCAAAAAGCGAAATGTTAAAATAAGGAAGATAAAAAGTGACATTTGAGCCTAGATAATGGCCAGTCTCACTAACCAGCTTCTGTGTGATCGATTGTTTATTTTCTTTTTTTTTTTAATGTTTATTTATTTATGAGAGAGCACACTTGGCAGAGGGGCAGAGAGAGGGATAGGGACAGAGGATCTGAAGCGGGCTCTACACTGACAGCAGCGAGCCCGACGTGGGGCTTGAACTCACGAACTGTGAGATTATGACCTGAGCTGAAGTCAGACGCTCAACGCCCTGAGCCACCCAGGTGCCCCAAGAGTTTGTTTTCAAAGCCAGCCTTTTTCCCTGGTGTATGGCTCAGTCTCCCATGCCCTCGGCCTGGCCTCTCTCCATAGCCTCCTCTGTTGGCAGGCCCTCCCGCACACATCAGCAGATGCAGCATCTGATGACACAGCTATGGTCCACTCTCCAAAGCCATCACTCCCTCCTCGGTGCCCCAGTACACTGTCACCAGCCATGACTCTTGTCCAGCTTGCAAAGCCATCCACGCCTCAATCACCACTTCTACCTGGAAGAATCCACCCACCACACTGGGCTCCCCAGTGCCCTCTCACACACCTGCAGGTCTTTATATATAGATGCCTTCCCTACGCCCTTCCACGGCTGCCAGCCCGTCAGAATTCTGCCAGCCTAACTATCATCTCTTAAGGATTTGCTCAGATCTGTGTTGGATGAAAAGCCTTCTATGCCCACCCTCACCAAGAAATTCTCCTCTGCTTTGACCTCTGATTTATCTCATTGTCTGTGCTCTTCATAATCTGCCATCTTGCATTTTTAGTTATGTTTATATTGTTTTATTTAGTCCTTATCATTTTTGTCTAAGTCATTTTTTCCAAATCTAGGCTGTAAATGTCTTAGGAGTAGGGACCATATCTTAAAACTCTTCACATTCCCAACAGAACCGAGAACAATACCATTAAAAAATACATGGTCAGTGTATATTTGTTGATTAAATGAGTAAGCTGTTAATTTGTAAGTGGCAAAAAAAGGTCTCTCATTCATCCGTTGAGGATTTAGTACCTGTTGAGCCTAGTTCTAAACTCCGGGGACACAGCAGTGAGCAAAACAAAGTCTCCCACCCTCATGGAGAAAGACAAACAATAACAAATAAACAAGAAAGTACATAATATGTCAGATGGTGATAAATTACATAAGGAAAAAAATAAAGAAAACCCCAAGTGAGAAGGACAGGAATGGCTTCAGGGGTACTAGCTTATATACTGAGCCTCACAGATAAGGGACATCTGAGCAGAGACCTAAAGGAGGTGTTAATGATATCTGTGGAAAAACATTCTAGCCAGCAAAAACAGCGCGTGCAAAGGCCCTGAGGCAGGAATGTGCTTGGCGTGTTTAAGGAACAAGAAGTAGCAAATGCAGCTGTATTTGAGTTAAGTACGGGAAACAGTGGTGGTGAATGGATGTTTGGGGAGGAACAAGTCATATAGAGTCTAGAGAGCCTGGGCCTTCACTCTGAGGGAGACACTCTTATTTAGCCTGGGCCTAAATAAACAGAAATATAGAACATTAAAGCAGGTTTCTATCATGCAGCATGAACACCAGTGTTTAAGATCAGACTAGGACTCAAACTATTTGTGTAAAACAGAAACACCACTACATTTATAGAGTACCCACCCAGGCCAGAGGCATGAGTAGATTATCTAATTAACTTCTCAAAACAATGCTGTGAAGCATTATGTCTAATTTGCCCAAGGTCACATATCTGATAAATTAGTGTGGGGGGGGGGGGGAGTTGCGAAATTCAAATCCAGGTAGATCTAACTCCAGAGCATAATCCCTTAACCACTGTCCATAAAAACGGCAGAAATCTTAAATGTTACACTTGAGTACAGATGACTTGTGTATAAAAGAGTCAAGGTCACCTGTATGACATTTTACTATGTCTAACATGAGAATCTGGGTGTAGATTGTTGGCAAGTGGCCCTACACAGGTGATAAGTTATCTGCCATTAATGCATTGCTAGCAATTCTCTTGTGGAATAAAGTTGCATGGAGGGCCTGAGAGTGAGAGTTCTGTATTAAGACCTCCTCCATGGGGCACCTGGGTGGCTCAGTTGGTTAAGCGTATGACTTTGGCTCAGGTCATGATCTCCCAGTGTGTGAGTTCGAGCCCTGCGCCAGGCTGTGTGCTGACAGCTCAGAGCCTGGAGCCTGCTTGGGATTCTGTGTCTCCCTCTGTCTCTGTCCCTCCTCTGCTCTCGCTCTGTCTCCCTCTCTCATTAATAAAGCTCTTTAAAGTACTCTTCCACATCCCGGCTTCAGCATCCTATTCTTGCAGCTGCCCCACTGGTCTGGAGAACACCCAAAAAGGGGCAGATACTGAGCACGTATCCCCAAGGGCAGAGGGGTCTCAACTTCCAGAACAGATGGGAATCACCTGCAAAATTTTGGCTCTTCCCCCTCCAAAAAAGGTGCCCAGGCCAGCACTCCTGCAGGTGCTGAATCAATAGATCTGAATTGAAAACCAGGCACTTTGATGCCCACTAAGGATTAAAAATCCTTGACCTAGGTGCTCAAATGGTCTGTTAGAGCCATGATAGCCAGGGAATTAGTCCAGCTCTGATGTAATAATTGGAAGGCTTACTTGGCAAATATCTATCTGACACATTCTCCTCTTTTTTTTCTTTTTCATTTTCATTTTAGAATCATAAAACATTGTGTCAGTCCGATGAACTTCTAGAGGCAGTGTTTGGACCTGAATATGTAAAAAGAGGAGTCATTGACAGGTACTCTAATATGCAAAAAGGGGGCAGGAAGCATCACCACAAAGAGAGGTACCCCCTGGCCAACTGGATCCTGGAATCCTCAGAAGCGGTGGTAGTCAGGAGGCAAGATGGCAAACGGGTTTCATTCCAGCATCAGCTCAGATTGCCGGCTGTGGCTGCCAGGCCCACTGCACCGTGACAAGGATTCTGAGGCCGGGCAGGAAAGAGCAGGGTGATGGATTAGCAACATTTGCCATGAACGTGTACGTGCAACGGCACGGTTCATATGAGAGCCAAGCGGGAGGCTACACGTCAGAGAAAGGCATCCTTCCCGATGCAAAAGAAGAAATGAAGTTTCAAGAAACGTCGGCATTGATGGTTAGCAGGTAAAACCCCACCTCTTCTCTACTTAATCGTAGGGGTATCCAGACTGAGATCTCAAGAGAAAGCCCAGCCTTTAATATTATTTATTAACTTAGCTAATAATGTTAATGTTTAAGAGGAAGGATAAATTTAATCATCAGGGGGTTTATAAAACATATCACGGTTAATGAAGCTTTATTCTATTATAGTCCCGAGGCTGGATCAAAGCCATCAACAATTAGCTAATTACCAAATTGTCAATGTGCTGACACCAGTGTTTTTAATTTAATGGCTTCTTTATTTAACTGCTGGCTACTGTCTCTCTTCTAAGCTTTTAGCTTCTTCCTCTGTTTTCTGACCCTGGCAGTGTGACATTGTTTGGGGTTTTTTGTTTTTGGGGGGTTTTCTTGTCTTTTTTTTCCCCAAGGTTTATTATTGGTTTGTTTTAATATTCTCTAGATGTGCCAACTTGTTGGACAGTCAAATAAACAAATACCTCAGCCAAGGATACGTGAAAAACACGCCATCATTTTGCTAACAATCTGATCTTTAAAAATATTTAGGCAAGGAGGACACAAGCAAACAATTTTTAGGGCATCTTTCTCTCTGCATGCAATACAAGCCTCAAAACTATTTTGATTTTTTTTCCTATTTTCATGAAACAATCTGTCATACGTAATATTTAAAATACACTATTATTTTTTAATGTTTATTTATTTTTTTTTCTTTTTTTTTTTTCTTTTTTTTTAACATTTTTTATTTATTTTTGGGACAGAGAGAGACAGAGCATGAACGGGGGAGGGGCAGAGAGAGAGGGAGACACAGAATCGGAAACAGGCTCCAGGCTCCGAGCCATCGGCCCAGAGCCCGACGCGGGGCTCGAACTCACGGACCGCGAGATCGTGACCTGGCTGAAGTCGGACGCTTAACCGACTGCGCCACCCAGGCGCCCCGAGGTTTATTTATTTTTGAGAGAGACAGAGACACAGAGTGTGGGGGAGGAAGGGAGGGGCAGAGAGAGAGGGAGACACAGAATCCAAAACAGGCTCCAGTCTCTGAGTGATCAGCACAGAGCCTGATGCGGGGCTCTAACCCACAAACTGTGAGATCGTGACCAGAGCTAAAGTTGGCTGCTTAACCGACGGAGCCACTCAGGTGCCCTAAAATACAATATTCTATATGATACATAGTTATTTTCTTTCACATAACTATTGAGTATATGTGGATTTTTTAAAACACTGAACATCTTACATTATGCATAACCATCATTTTTCTATATTACATGTTAGGCATACTTCAACACAAGGTTTACTGATTATGGAAAAATAATCAAGCACATCTCACATGAGATGTGTGCTCATGCAAACATCTCCTAATTATGCATAGAATGATGGAGACATTTAATTGAGAACTGGAAGACACCTTAGAAATCATTTACTCACGTGGTTTTCAAATATATTTTAGCTGAAGACGCCATTCAACAAAAGCAAGCGTCTGAGAAGGCCCCAGTGTGAAACGCTTAAATCCTGAGCCACCCTGACTGGAATAGGAGCGGGAACCCTGTGCCTCTGCACTTTCCCCCAGCCCAGCCCAGCCTGGTGGTCCCTAAATCATGGACACTGAGGAAAGGGGGGCTTAGTGGGATGCTACATTATGCAGGATTTGTTTGCTGAGCATTTCAACGCCAGACGGCAAACACTTTATCAGGTTTCCCTTGGATTGCTCCTTTAGGAGAGTCCCTGAAAGCAGGAATTCACAATGTTTAATATGCCAACCACCACTCGAACATGAGGCTACACCACGAACAGGCTTCGAACATACCGTTCTTTTTATTTTTTATTTTTTCAATGTTTATTTTTGAGAGAGACAGAGTATGAGCAGGGGAGGGGCAGAGAGAGAGGGAGACACAGAATCTGAAACAGGCTCCAGGCTCTGAGCTGTCAGCACAGAGCCCAACGTGGGGCTCAAACTCATAGACCACGAGATCATGACCTGCGCTGAAGTCAGATGCTTAATCGACTGAGCCACCCAGGGGCCCCTCCTTCCTTTTATTTTTTTAAATAATTTACAAGTTTACATCCACAATCATCTTAATGAATGAGAATAATATTATGGGAGAATAACAATCACACAATTTGACATACAAGTTATGGGTCCTATTGTCATATTAACCACAGCCTCTGTTTCTGTATCATATTTCAATTGTTAGGCATTCAGAAGTCTATTCATTTTTTTTTTTAACGTTCATTTATTTTTGAGAGAGAGAGGGACAGAGTGTGATCATGGGAGGGGCAGAGAGAGAGGGAGACACAGAATCCAAAGCAGGCTCCAGGCTCTGAGCTGTCAGCACAAAGCCTGATGCAGGGCTCAAACTCAACCACAAGATCATGACCCAGGCCGAGGTCAGACACTTAACTGACTGAGCCACCCAAGTGCCCCTAGAAGTCTATTCAGATAGGTTTAAGCAAAAGGTATAAGCAAGGGTTGATTCTTCAAACTTTTTAATTGACAAGAGAATTCATATCCAGGGAAATGACTAGATACTAAGCATACAATTCAATGATAAACGTGTCACATGTAACCAACACCCCAGTCGAGATGTAGATGCATTTCCGTTCAGCTGACTTTGGGGTGACAGATAAATGCTCTCTGCAGGGTGCAGGTAAGGCGTTCTCAGACCGAAACTCTTCCTGAGAGGCTTAGGAGCACAGGATCAGGCAGGGGCCTGAAGTCCCAGTCCGAACAGCAGCCCAGGATGTTAGACAAGGATTCCTGGTCAAGGACAGCCGGGAAGGCCCACGCCACCATTCTAGAAACACAGGCACCGTCTCCGAATCCAGACGGCCAAGTGGCCAGTGGGCACCGTGGTGATAACGATGCACACGGGCATTTTTTATTCGATGGGGCAGGTCTAGCCAAGGAGAAGAGGCCAGAGCAAGTTTTCCCAACGTGGGCTCTCACTGGGTCAATAGCGAGATTGTTATAGAGGGTAACCCGAGCCGGGTAATGTGTGGAGGATCTGTGGCTTTATTGTGTCCCTGCTATGTTAATTAGTACTAGAAGCATGATGGATTGGCAACACGTGTGCGCTCTGAGTCTGAAACCAGCCCTGATAGTTTAGCACTCCATTAGTTACACATCACAGAAACCCAGGGGATGTTTACTCAAAAAGAGGATCACTTACAAGAGGGAAACATGCTAATTCATTCCTGATACCGTCTGGGGAGAGGGACACCCCATCGGCCTGTGAGTGGTGTAACCTGTCATCCAAGACAGAGATGGAATGAGAGGCGGGCGGGAAACTACAGAAAGCCCCGGCCCCCCGCCCTGGGAACCCTGAAATCTCAAATCCTCAGTTGTTCCTACATGAATCCCTCTGAGACAGAAGTTCAGAGAAGGCTCTGTGTTGACATTTCAATTCATTACCCTGTTCCAGAAGCAGGGAACCCTGCTCCCGATCGCTCCCACACCCTTGTTGCCCGGCCACAGGGAGGGGAATTCTCACTCTTCCTTCTCACCAGGTTTTAGACCCGCTGCTGCCTCCCAGGCCTGGACCTCAGCCTAGCAGGTACCAAAAAGGCTCAGAAAGGATGTCTAAAATCCCGGCACTCCTCCCAGGCAGGTGGTTATCACTGGCCTGTTCTTGTAAGATCACAGGACTTTGAGAGGGTAGATTCCAAGTTGCCTTCTCCTGGTAAAGTTCCCGAGTTTTCATGTTGTCAAAGCAATTGTGTAGACACGAGAAAACACAGAAGTGGCTAAAATGTTTTTTTACAAGTGGCTAAAATACTCATGAATCTATGAATGGTGCTTGCTTTCAGTGAGCCTGTATAACTGGTGTGCAATGCCTACTGAGAATCTGGGGTATGTGTATACACGTTTGGGCAGTGGTGTGTTGGTAAATGTGACACAACTGGCTGAGGGGGAGGGGAGGAAGCCCTGATATGCAGTGCCTGCTGGTTTATGTGGTGTAAACATTCCCACCACGGCCAGTTTCAAGCTACCAACCTGACATCAGGGAATGGAGAGCCCGGGGAGAGATGTTCGCCGCGGTTTCTCACAAGCCAGTGGCAACAGGCTCCAGCCCGTTACAAGCTGAATAAATACATGTGAATAAAAATCATCCCCACTCCTCATTATCTGTAGTGATGGTCCTCTTCTCCCCTCTGTTATCATCCACACATCTTAGCAGAGTAATTCAGATCTTGGGACCCAAGTCAGGACATCTGCTTCAAATCCCAGTTCTGCTGCTGTGAAATCTAGTGTGCATCCCTTTGTCTCTTTCCTTGTCTACAAAATTGAGACTTTGCAAAGTAGGTTCTCCTCCATAGGGATGCTGTGTGGATTAAATAACTTAGCACACTCTAAAATAGTGCTATTCAGGGGCGCCTGGGTGGCTCAGTCAGTTGAGCGACCAACTTCGGCTCAGATCATGATCTCATGGTCTGTGAGTTCGAGCCCCGTGTCGGGCTCTGTGCTGACAGCTCAGAGCCTGGAGCCTGCTTCTGATCCTGTGTCTCCCTCTCTCTCTGCCCCTACCCCACTCATGCTCTGTCTCTCTCTGTCTCAGAAATAAATTTTAAAAACATTAAAACATTTTTTAAATAAAATAGTGCTATTCAAACTTCAGGATGCATCAGGGTCATGCAGACGGCGTGCTAAAACACAGATGGCTGGCCTCAAACCCACATTTTCACATTCAGTAGATCTCAGCTGGAGCCTGAGGATGTACATTTCTAACAAGTTTTCAGGTGGGGCATTTGCATTTGTAACAAATGACCAGGTGATGGCGATACAGCTGGGCTAGAGCCCACACATGGAGAACCACGCTATAGGTTTCAATACGGTGCCTAGAATCCATTAAATACTGGCTGTTATTATTGTCAAATTGAAGAAGTCAGAGCCTTTGCCTATAAATAAGGACCATGCCACGAAGACCCCAGGCCATTCCTAAATGAACATACTATCCTAGAAGGGCTCCTGAGGATCTAAGAAAACTTCAGTTGCCATCAAACAAGGAATAGCAGGGACAGCATTCACTCTTCCGTTCTTTCCAGCAGTGGGTCAACAGATTACCCCCATCTGAGTGTTCACTGGGAACCAGCTCTGAGAGAGAGAGAGATCAGTTAGGGCTAAAAGGCACATATACTGGGGTGCCAGGGTGGTTCAGTCGGTTAAGTGTCCAACTTCAGCCCAGGTCATGATCTCATGGTTCATGGGTTTGAGCCCCGCGTTGGGCTCTGTGCTGACAGCTCAGAGCCTGGAGCCTGCTTTGGGCTCTGTGTCTCCCTCTCTGCCCCTCCCATGCTCATGCTCTAGCTCGCTCTCTCAAAAATAAACAAACATTTAAAATAAAAGGCACACATACTAAAGAAGCAGAAATCAAAACTCGGATTACTTCCTAAGGACCCCAGCCAAAAGAAGAAGCCCCCAGAGGGCAGATGTCCCTCCATCGGGCACTCACGTTGGCATGTTTGTGTTTCAGTAGCTGATCACATATACGCCCCGGACAGCACTTGCATTAATTGGTAAGGACAGAGGGCTGATGGCTCATAGCTCTTCAGCACTCTTAGAACCAGATGTGACTGATTCTTGAGTGAAGCACAGAATTTATATTCTGTGTCACTAATTCTTCAGAAATCTTGCATTTTGAGTCTTAACACTTCCCTTAAACAGCTCAAAAATGATGTAACTTCTTATATTCACCTCCCACTACAACTACTAATTGCCCCAAGCCCACTGCGTTCTCTGTGTAACTAACAAGGGAGGGGCGAATCGTGAACCCTTCATGGCTTTTTAGGTCAATTATGCTAGTAGATCAAATAATTGGTTTTTTGCTAACACACCTTACGCAAGCCACAACCTGGGGTCAGGCCATGGGCCATGGTAGCTAGATGCTTACAATAACATAAGGGAAAGTAGAAATCACCAACCGAGAAAGAGAATGTTTATTCCTCCCTCGTTCCCACGTGAACTGCCTGGACAGCAGTTCCCGGCAGCTGGGGAGATAGCACACGTGCTGTTTGATTACAGAACAAGGAGCCCCACCCCTGGCCTGCATGTGATGACCATGAGAAACACAGTACAGTGTAGGAACCCCAGATGGAAAGCCCTGGGGCGGCGGGGAAACCCCTTCAGGTTTTCCGCGGCCCTAGCCTTTTGGAGCCTCCGTATTCTGATTCCGGGATATACCCAGAAGACGCCTGACCAAAATGTCCACCTTATTTAATGGCTCATTTTCTTCCCTTTCGTACAACAGGTGCACACCAGTGTGAGCACAGCATTCCCACTGCACAATGACCCCCTGACTCGACCCTAAAAGCCAGCTTTGCCTGAGCCAAGAAACACAAACTCTATCCTTTCCTCTTTTTCACGTGTTTCACTTAGAAGGTAGCTGGTCCCTCCAAAGGCATTTCACTACGATCATCTTCCTTCCTCCAGCACCCAGGCTGGCTGCTTTTCTCCTCTCCTGCCATCTTGAGTCTCCACAAAGGGAGTGTGGAAGGAGGAAGAAGCAAGTGGCCCTCCTGCCCATGTGTTCCTAAATCCCACAGAACAAAAGTTCAGTGTCAAAAATGTTCTAACCAGGGGCGCCTGGGTGGCTCAGTCGGTTAAGGGTCCGACTTTGGCTCAGGTCATGATCTCGCAGTCTGTGAGTTCGAGCCCCGTGTCGGGCTCTGTGCTGACAGCTCAGAGCCTGGAGCCTGCTTCAGTTTCTGTGTCTCCCTCTCTCTCTGCCCCTCCCCCATTCATGCTCTGTCTCTCTCTGTCTCAAAAATAAATAAATGTTAAAAAAAATTTAAAAAAAAAAGTTCTAACCATATCATACCCTTCACACTAGGAACTAATCACATGACCCGAAAATTCCTAACATGAATACAGAGAGAGGTGTAAATGAGCCAGCCACACAAAACGAGATAAATTTTCCCACCTCACATATCAGGTGCCTGTCTTTCCCCTGTTACTAGTATTTACATCTTACAGCTTATAAACAAAGAAGTCAAAGGGACAGATCAACAGATTTGACTATGTGAACATGAAAATAATGGAAGGGAGGAAGGGAGGAAGGGAGGAAAAGGAAAGGAAAAACCGACATACTAGGAAAAACATTTGCAGCAAATAGGATAAACGGTTAATATCTTAAGTAGATGAAAGTGTTATTTAATTGATAATAGAAAAGAGAAATGATCAGAAGTCACAAAAGAATAAATACAAGTAAGTGAATAAGGAAAAAGAGTCAGCCTCACTGGAAATCAAAGAAGTACAAAACTGTAAATATCGAGATACCATTATTCACCTAATAACATAGCAAGAAAGAATGTTATGTTGACAACCCAAAGCCAGTAGTGTGAACCTCATCAAAACATTGCTGGGAGCATTCAAAATGGTACAACCCTTGAGCAAAGAAGTTTAGAAACTTATCAAATGCCATAAAATTGTTCATAGCCTTTGACCCAGAAATCCTACTTCTAAAAGGAAATAACACAAATAAAAGAAAAAGCTGCAAACACAAATATATTCAAGGTAACATTATTCGTAACTTTTTTTAAATGGAAGCAACCTTGGGGCGCCTGGGTAGCTCAGTCAGTTAAGCGTCCGACTTCAGCTCAGGTCACGATCTCACGGACCGTGAGTTCGAGCCCCGCGTCGGGCTCTGGGCTGATAGCTCAGAGCCTGGAGCCTGCTTCCCATTCTGTGTCTCCCTCTCTCTCTGCCCCTCCCCCGTTCATGCTCTGTCTCTCTCTGTCTCAAAAATAAATAAACGTTAAAAAAATAATAATTTTAAATGGAAGCAACCTAAAAGCCCAACAATATAGAACAGCTAGGTAAACTATGGTACATCCACCCATTCATTTATTCACCAAACAATTATTAATCACCATCCATCCCTAGTCACTCACTCCTTCTCCACTGTCAAAATCTAAGAGTAATCAATTACAGATAAAGGAGATTTGAAAAAGACATTTAGATTATTTCCCTTTAAATCAAGAAACGTCAGCCTTCAGTAGACCACTGGTATGTATTTTCACCCAAATCATCAGGGAATAAAATGCCCAGTGTACTGTAAGAATGTCTGTCTTCAAAAAAAATGAAAGATAACAAGTGTTGATGAGGATGTGGAGAAAAGGGAACCCTTGTGCACTGTTGGTGGGAATGCACATTGGTGTAGCTGCTGTGGAAAACAGTATGGAGGTTCCTCAAAAAATTAATAATAGAACTACCCTACCCTACCCTCCATTTCTGGCTGCAATCCAAAGGAAACAAAATCAGTACCTGGAAGAGACATCTGTACCCCCAGGTACACTGTGCCATTATTCACAACAGCCAAGATATGGAAAGAACCAAAGTGTCTATCAGTGAATGAACGAATCAAGAAAATGTGGTACCTATATTCAATGGACTAGGACTCAGCCATGAGAAAGAAGGAAATCCTGCCATTTGCTACAATATGGATGAACCCTGAAGGCATCACGCTAACTGAAATAAGGCACTCAAAGACAAATACTGTATGATATCACTTATATGTGGAATCTAAAAAAGCCAAACTCACAGAAAGAGAGACTACAATGGTGGTTACCCAGGGCTGGGGGATGGGGAGATGTTGGTCAAAGGGCACAAGCTTCCAGTTACAAGACGAATAAGTTCTGATGATGTAAAGCACAGCACAGTGATTATATTTACTAATATCGTATTATATACTTGACTGTTGCTAAGAGGGTAGGTCTGCAATGTTCTCACCACAGAAGAGAAATGGTAATTATGCAGTGTGACAGAGCTGTGAGCTAACACCGTGGCAGTAACCATCTGGCAATATAGAAGCCGATCAGATCAAAAGGTTGTACCCCTTAAACGTACAACTTATATGGCAATTATATCTCAACAAATCTGGAAAAAATAAAAATAAAATAAATACCAATTCAAATGCCTAGTACATGAATATCAAGGAAGCTGGTGGCACTTGTTCCTTGAGACCCACTTACCTATTTAAAGGCATTTGAAGAGAGCCTTGGGAAAATCATGGGAGACGGTTATGCCAGGGCTCCCAGGAGGCCAGAATTCACAGGCCACTGCTTTAAGGACTTGAACTTTAGCGTACTAGGGCCCCAGGGCCTCAGCAACCACTTGCCTGCAAAGAGCCCTATAAATGTTTACGTGATGCCTGGGTCCTGGGGGCAGCAGAGATGACAGGCAGAAGCAGGTGAGGAAGCCGCACTGTCCCCGACGGGCTCCTTTTCTCAAACACAATCTCTCAGCCCTTCTGATGTGCTCGGCACTGTGCACAAGCTTGCAGTCAAGGGAGCTGACCTGCTTCGGACCCTGGCCGCTCGGGTTGAGAGCTCGCCAGGCTGCACCACATCCCACCTGCCTCTGACAGCAGCCCCCACGTCCCTGGCCAAGAGGGCTGCCCACGGCGTTAACCTAAGACTCCTGCCTCCAGGTATCAGCTAAAATGCCCCCCTCTAAAGGAGCTGCTTTTCTTTCCCCCACTCCCTAACACCTAAGATGTGTTCCAGTAAGAGAGAACCCTTCATTTCGCAACTTGATAATAACAGCAGATTAAGCATCAAGGAGAGTGCCTGCTATGTGCCACAGATACGAAGTGTTTTGCAGGTGTGATTCATTTAATACGAGAAGCCATACGATTCCTTTCGATCCCTCTTTACGCATGAGGGAACGTAAGCCTAGAGTAACTTGTCAAGCGCACACACAAACGGCATGCCTTCTGACCCCGCGATCCCACTGCTGGGAGTAAATTAGCCCACAGGAATGAAAGTGTCTATATGCAAATATATTTGTGGTGGCATGATGTAACATGCGGAAAAGTTGGAAGCAATCTAAAAAGAGTAACAAGTAGAGAACACCTAAGTAAATGCATTCATTTATTAAGGGATTTGGACTCGGGCAGGCTGGTTGCATTAACCGCTACACCACTCCACCTCCTTAGGAAGAGACTGGCTACCAAAATTTACACCATGGGTAAATGGCTAGTATGCAGAGCCCTTCCTGAAAGCAGGGGCAGAAACTAATGCCTGAAAGACGGAGATGTGGGGATGGTGATGAGGATCCAGGCTCAGGCAGGGAGCCCTGTTCCCTCCCAGAATCAGACTCCAGATTCTCCCTCCTCTTCTTCAAAATCAAAAATAAGTAGGCACTAATCTAGGTACTGACCTATTTTTTTAAAAAAGGAAGTAAGTGTTGCCTTTATTCTCCCCAAAGCCTTACAACCACCAAGCTAATCTAAACCAAAACAAAACTTCGGCGCACTGTTTTGGGCTGGTAAAGGAACTTGTTAACAGCTTTTGGTGTGGGCAGTGATCAAAAGTCTCAAGCTGAGCTACCCAAGAGCCTGGCACATTCCCACTACTGCAGGCTACCGAGCAGGGCTCCTGAAGAGGGTCTCCTCAGTCCCGCCAGGGGCCAGGCCAGGGCACAGAGCACAGCTAGGACTGACCTGCCATCTGCAGGGGCACACACACGCACACCCGCCTCCCTCCCGTTGCTCAAGGGTGTGCAGAAACACACTCCACCTACCCACCAGGCCAGCTCCTGAGGCAATCTGCATGTACAACACGTGCACTTTCCTTCTCCAGTTCATCTCCCTCCCCCTCCTCCATGACTCTCACTGCTGAAAAGCACACCCTCCCCCAGGCTCTGCGGACTGGTGTCTAGGGACACAGCCAAGGCCTTCCTGAGCCTCTGCTTCCCTGATGGGCTTGGGTATTCCCTCTTTTACTTTTGAAAAGACATTTCCTAATTCCTCCTTTTATTTAATATCCCAGGATATGGACAACGTTACTTGGCAGAGAAATCAAGGCTTACGCTGGATTAAGGAGCGTGCACTCTCCGCATCCATCAGTTCAACATTCATGGCTCCAGCTTCAGCAAACTTGAAGATCAGGACATGTGGACCTGTGTGATGTTTCTGGGGCGCAAACCTGAATCAGTGTCAGTGCGTGGCTCGTGTGGAAACGAACTCCTTAAGTATAGTAAGTGAGCCTCGCTGAGAGCCCAGTATGTGCATCTCAGCTCAGCTATGTGGCTGTCTTCTCAAAATCTAGAATGCATTATACGGAAGAAGGGAAGATGGGAATACGTATGGGGCTCTCACGAAAGCCCTGGAATGTGTCTGCAGAATGTTATGGGTCAGCCTTCCCTCTCACTGTTATAAAGAAATCAGGAAATATACCCTTAGCATGGATGAGGATGAAGATTTGGTTCTGTGAGCTGTGTTCACAGTACAATGTGCATGCATCAGTCAGTAAATCAGCATGTACAGGATGTAGAGACAGCCGCCCTACCCAGCCCCGAAATCAGGAGCTTTACCCTAAGCAAAGGAGTCAGAAAAGAAATGGGCCTCATCCTTTCCTCTGGAATTTGCAGGATGAGCAGAGAAACAGGCAGCCAGAAAGAGAAAAAGAACACATAAGCAAGCAACAAAGACTACCCCCTTCTCCGTGAAGGAAAAGGTTTCGGAAGCATGTCAAGCAAAGACTTGGTGTTAGACGTGAGTTAATGTCCCAGAGCATTATCAGTTATACAATCGCTCCAAGCTTCCATTTCCTTCTCTGAAATGGGCATCTCTTTGGGTTCTTAGGAAGATTCAACGAGATCTGTGTGAACTGTTCATCGCAGTGCCCGACAACTAGTAAGTGCTCGATTAATGTTCAGCATTATGTTTATTACTTTACTACCTGTTCCAGAATGACGCCTGACTGCCTAAACCACCTCTTTCTTATTCAGCTGCTTTTGGTGAAGAGGTTTATTTTCCTGGTCTGATAAATGCCTTCTGGGTCCTGCCCCGTGGGGCTGGAGTGGGCTCCACTGCCCATCTCTAAGCCTACAGGAATAGACAGGACCTACCTTGCAGGTCTCAGATAACTTTACTCTTTGCTGGAAGAGAATCAAAGAGGCCAGGGACAGCCCAGCTGGTCAGACTGCTCACTAATAAAAGCCAGGATGCTGCAGAGAAAGAGACAACTTTTCAGAAATGTGATAGACCCCCTTCGGTGATGGACAAAACATCTGTTTGTTCCATCTTGCAGATTTGGGAATGCTGGGTCTAAGAGCTGTTTTTTCTGACAGCATTAGATGGAATGCTGTTTCTGTGCTCACACAGGGTGTCTTTTCAACTCCAAACGTAAACATTTAGCTCCAAGAATAGAAGAAATACCAGGTTGCAGGGGCAAGCAATTACTTAGTGTTTCTTTAAGGATCCCCTGGTTCGGGGCCACTCGTGGGTAAGTTAACTCATGATCAACACCCAATATTGCATGGAAGGAGCAAGGGTTTTAAAACTGAGATTGGAAGAAAAGAGCCATAATACATATAGTTGACAAGGGACTGGTAACTAGAATATATAAAGAACTCTTGCAATTCAACAATAAAAAGGCAAAAGATCCAATTTAAAGAAACATGGGTAAAAGACTCCAACAGACACTTCACCAAAGAAGATATACAAATTCTTAATAAACACATGAAAAGATGCTTAACATGATTAGTCATCAGCAAAATGCAAATTAAAACCATAATGAAATAGCACTCTATTCTATTAGAATAACTAAAAAAAATTTAAATTTAACAATACCATGTGTTTATGGTATAAAGCAGCTAGAATTCTCCTACATGGCTAGTGAGATTGAAAATAGTACCACTATTTGAGAAAACGTTTGGAAGTTGTCTATAAAGTAAAACATACACTGGCCATATGACCCAGTAATCCCATACCTGGGTATTCACTCAAGAAAAATTAAAATATATGTCTACATAAAGACTTGTACAGGGGGCGCCTGGGTGGCTAGTCAGTTAAGCATCTGACTTTAGCTCAGGTCATGATCTCATGGTTCATGAATTCAAGCCCCACATCAGGCTCTGTGCTAAGGGCTCAGAGCCTGGAGCCTGCCTCAGATTCTGTGTCTCCCTGTCTCTCTGCCCCTCCCCTGCTCATGCTCTGTCTCTCTCTGTTTTCTCTCTCTCAAAAATAAACAGACATTAAACAAAAATTAAAAAAAAAAGAAGACTTGTACAGGGGCGCCTAGGTGGCTCAGCTGGTTAAGCGTCCAACTCTTGATTTCAGCTCAGTTCATGATCTCATGGTTCATGGGATCAAGCCCCATACCACTTGGGATTCTCTCTCTGCCCTTTCTCTCTCTCTCTCTCTCTCTCTCTCTCTCTAACTAAATAAATAAACATTTTAAAAACAGAATGCTCATAGCACTCTTATTTAGAATAGCCCAAACCAGAAATAAAACAAATGCCCACCAACAGGTGAATGGATACACAGATTGTGACATAGATCTGTGCCTGCCATGGAATGGTACTCAGCAATAAAACAAATGGAACTAACATGTCCAGTAACGGTTGGAGCTGGAAACCATTATGCTGAGCAAACTAAGTCAGACACGGAAGACTGCATACTATACTCTTTCATTTGCACAACACTCTACGATATAATGTGACAGAAAGCAGGACAGTAGTTACATGGGGCTGGCGTTGGGGAACACTCACTGGGAAGGGACACAAGAAAGTCAGTGATTCCCAATCTCTGTCTCTCTTTAACGGCAGGAACAAGTTATCAGTATTCCTTTAGCAAACCACTTCTTACCAAGTAAGACAGAAAAAAGCTGCTGATGAGAATTTGGTCGAAGAATAGATAGATTTTCCCTATGATCCAAGGTGAAATAATAATAGAGAAAGCTTGTGTGAAACTTATTCTGTTCCAGGGCCCTTCCTAGACACATTAGGTATTTAATCCTCTCAGGAGCATAGGAGGTACATACTAGTATTACCCTCCTAATTGAGGAAACTTAGGTAGAGACAGGATGCCTTAGGTAGGAGGTGTCTCTGCTAAAAAGTGGCTGAACTAGGGTTTGGACGCAGGCAGTGTGGCTTCAGGAATCTGCTTCCCTTTTTTTTTTTTTTAATGTTTATTTATTTTTGAGAGAGAGAGAGCACACCAGAGGGGCAGAGAGAGAGGGAGACAGAGAATCCCAAGCAGGCTCTAGGCTCCAGAGCCCGATGGGGGGCTCGAACTCACAAACCATGAGATCATGACCTGAGCCAAAGTCAGACGCTTAATCGACTGAGCCACCCAGGTGCCCCGGGGAATCTGCTTCCTTAACCACTTTCCTAATACTGCCTCTCAGAGCAGGTAGTATTTTGGCCCAGAGAGTTTAAGAAGGATCTCTTAGAAGCATCACTAAGGGGCACCTGAGTGGTTCAGTTGGTTGAGTGTCTGACTCTTGATTTTAGCTCAGGTCATGCTCCCAGGGTCCTGGGATCCAGCCCCACATTGAGCTGTGCGTCAGGCTCTGTGCTAAGCATGGAGCCAGCTTAACATCCTCTCTCTCTCTCTCCCTCTGTCCCTCTCCCCCAGTCGTGCTTGCTCACTCGCTCTCTCTCTCTCTCCAAATAAAAAAAAATTAAAATTAAAAAAAAAGAAGTATCACTAAGAATAATCCTAGATGGCACAAGGGGCTCATCCCAACAGGGATAAATAGGTTTTTCTATTTTCTGAAAGGAAACAGGCAACTCTTGACACAGGCAATTTTTTCTGGCAGCAGCACAGATTCAAACAGATTTGGATTCAAACATCTGAAAGCCCTCACCACTCCTTACCTCTGCTGGAAATTCTAAGACGGGGTCTTTGTGTGCTCAGTAAAGTAGACAGACACCCAGGCCAACACATTGAATCCTAAGCTAGTTAACCCAAGAAGGGGCATAAAAATGCACTGGATAAAAAACACTGAGAAGGGAATTGTCTGCCAGGTCCCCAGGACGAAGAACGAGGTGGCATGTGAAATCTCCTCTCGTTTGGAACAGAGAGGACTAGGAGGGAAGAAAGGAAAAGAAATTCTCAATGCCCACTTTTGCAGGAGCATACAAAGCTTCTCTTTGGCTAATCCCTCAGGGAAGGGACACGGGGAGGTTAACGTTGGTGCCACGCATCAGTACTGTATCGAGAAAAATCACCTGACAATGGAAATCTTGCTCCTGGAGCCATTGTGTGAGGATGAATCAGCTCCTTTCCAAAGCAAACTGACAGCAGGGGGACCGCCTTAGAACCTCTATGTCCTGTAAGTCTTGAGTCATGACTACCTGAGCATCCTTAACAGCCTCCTCTTCACCAACCTGAGATGGTGTCCCTGCCCCAGACACTTCTTTACATTCTTGGGGTACTTTTCTGATTCTGGGTGGCACACATCGCATATGTTTTATTTCCCATTAGAATGAAAATTCTAGGAAGGCAGTGACTCTGCTTAAACTTCTGTGTATCCACCTTGGCATCTACTATACATTACCAGTGGACCGTATCTGATAGACGAAAAGAAGGAAGGAAGGAAGGAAGGAAGGAAGGAAGGAAGGAAGGAAGGGAGGAAGGAAGGAAGGGAGGAAGGAAGGAAGGGAAGAAAAGAAAAGAGGGAGGGAGACAATGAGTGAATAAATGAATAAAGCCATATTTTCTCTTTTTTTTTAAGTTACTTATTTTGAGAGAGGGAGAGAGTATGTGTGTGCAAGCAGGGAAGGGGCAGAGAGAGAGGCGGAGAGAACCCCAAGCAGATTCCGCACAGTCAGTGCAGAGCAGGATACAGGGCTTGAACTCACAAACAGTGAGATCATGACCTGAGCTGAAATCAAGGGTCGGAGGCTTAAACCACTGAACCCCCCAGGTGCCCCAAGCTGTATTTTCTTAAAATGCTAATGCTAGTAACCAGAAGTGATAGTAAGAAGCAAACTTCCCCATCCTGCTAAGGCCTCAGGCTTCATGATGTTAAAACGTCCCTGATGGCTTTATGACTTCTACAAGCCCCACTGCTTCAGAACCAAGTGATGACTTCTGTTCCCGCATTGAATCCCAACCCTGGCTAACAGATAACTCCTTGGATTGTCATCAGTGAATAATATCTTCCAGGTGCCAAATGCTGGATAAATACATTTGTCTTACTAGAAAGCTCAGGAGGTTTTTTTTCTTAATGGGAAACTATAAAACTCCAAACAGGCCTACTTCTACTGGGTCCATCCTTATCCTGGTTTGAGTAACAAGGTCCAGATGAACTGTAACGTTAGTTAATTTCTCTCCGGACCCTGATTTCCTATGAGAAAGGAAGGTGAGTGACATTTCAAAAGAGCTTTGTGAGATTTATGTTTTTGTATCTGTGGAGGTCTTTCAAGAGCCCGGCATTCTCTCATAACCTGTGGAAACTCCTTTTGTCTGTCTTTGAACCTATTTATTAGCTGGACAATATTTTAGGCAAACTGAAAAAAGCAATAGTCTTCAACTAGAAATAGAGAGGGGTTAGGAAAAGTAATAAATCGTTTATGGACTGCCAGTGGTAAGAAATGGTCTCGTTCGAAATGTGTGCCCATGTAGATGTATGTGTGTGTGTGTCTGTAAGCGAAGAGTATTTATCCTTGCAGTACACGAAAAGAACCCTGGTTTTCCTATAATGTGTTACCAGGAACACAGATATTCTATTTTTATCAAGCACAACAAAACAAACCTTTGAACCTAAAGTTAAGAGAATTCCTGCGTGAACACCATCATAACACACCCTGCCAGGCCCCTGGGGTCCACACAGCACAATGCTGGCTCCGTGAAGCATGTAAAGAAGCATAAGACTCTGGTCCTGCTTTAAAGAGTTTACCGTCCTCACGGAGGCATATAAAATCTGACGTGCATATAAAGACGTGCATATAAAATCTGACCGTATCACTCCCACACTGAAAGTCCCAGAATGGTCTCCTGCTCCACTTAGGATAGAAAGTCAAGGCATTTAGCACATCCCTGCTAAGTCTCTCAGACTCACCTCCGTGCTTTTTACATGTTCACCAATGCACACTGGCTTCTTCAATTCCTCACAGGCACCAAGTTCATTCTGACCCTAGGCACTTAGCACCTGCTGTTCCCCCTTCCTAGAACCTTCTTCCTCCCGGTATTCCCCATTTCTAATCTATTGCACACTCTGTGTATTAATCGGAATTCTCCAGAATAACAATCAATAGGATACATACAGATACATACAAGAAGAGATCTACTGGGGCGCCTGGGTGGCTCAGTTGGTTAAGTGTCCAACTTTGGCTCAGGTCACGATCTCACAGTTTGCGAGTTCGAGCCCTGCATCAGGCTCTGGACTGATAGCTTGGAGCCTGGAGCCTGCTTAGGATTCTGTGTCTCCCTCTCTCTCTGCCCTTCCCCGGCTCGCACTCTGTCTCTCTCTCAAAAGTAAATGATTAAAAAAAAAAAAAAAAAAAAAAAAGAAGAAGAGCTCTATTATGGGAATTGGCTCATGCAGTCATAAGGCTGAGAAGTCCCACAGTCTGCCACCTGGTAGCTGGAGACCCAGGGGAGCCAGTGGTGTTATTCGGTCCAAGTTCAAAGGCCTCAAAACATGGGCTGATGGTGTAAGCCTAAGTCTGAAACCCCCATCCCAGGGCAGAAGGGCAGGACAAGGTACGCGTTCAGATCAATCAGCAAGAGCACACGCTCACCTTCCTCTGCCTTTCTGTTCTGTTGTGGTCCTCAGGGGATTGGGTGATGCTCACCCACACTGGGGAGGGCCTTCTGCTTCACTCAATTTCACCAATTCAATTGTTAACCCCTTCGAGAAATATCCTCACAGACACACCCAGAAACCATATTTTACCAGCTCTCTCCGCATCCCTCAGCCCAGTTATGCTGACACATAAAGTGAACCATGGCAGCTCGTTGGACTCCTACTATGTTGCACACCTAAAACTAGTGTAACATTGTGTGTCGACTACACCCAAATTTTTTTAAAAAAGGATTAAAAAAAATCAGCCATCAAATTCAGAAAGCCCTCCCCCAACTAGTCAGGTTCTTGGCTCTTGTATCTTGTTACTCTTTACTTTGTTCTTCATTACAGTTATGAGTTTGTAGTTTATCAGTATTTATATTTGTATAGATTTCCAGATTTATATCTATTTCCAGATTTCCCTGCTGGACCAGAAGCTCCAGGTCCCTTGCTATCTCAAGCAGCAAGCCAGGCACACAATAGGTGCCTGATCAGTATTTGTTGACTGAATTAATAACCAATTGAAAAATGAAACCTTGGGGTGCCTGGGTGGCTCAGTCAGTTAAGCATCTGACCAGTTCAGGTCATGATCTCGCAGTTTGTGAGTTCAAGTCTCATGTCGGGTTCTATGCTGACAGCTCAGAGCCTGGAGCCCGCTTCCAATTCTGTGTCTCCCTTTCTCTCTGCCCCTCCCCCGTTCACACTCTGTCTCTCTCTCAAAAATAAATAAACATTAAAAAAAAAAATACAGAAAATGAAACTTTACTGGAAGTTCACCACAAGGTAAGGCGCCAGATAAAGCATAACTCAGCGAAAGGTACAGCTTGTCCACCTTTTCTCAACTTGGTGCCCAAGATTTATGTCAATTTTTCGTTTTTCCTTTTGTATTCTTCAGAGACCTAGCAATGCGGGATACAGACCCCCTTGCTCTGCTCCCACATCTGCTGCAGCTCCCAGCATCAAAGCCTTCCAGAATGTCAAAGACCCTGGCCCAGAGGGGAAGTGCTCCCTCTGGTGGCTACACACTCCCTCCTAGTGCCCATTCTTGCTTTCTGCTTTTGTTACTGCAGGGACAGAGTAGCAGGAAGGAGGATGAGGTCCTTCGTAACCATGAAGAGTTTCTGTGACTCTTCCAGAGGAAGAGCTATTTACAGTTGGTAAGTGATAGCTGAACACATGGGGCCAAGAAAGAAAGTGCAGGAACACAGAACTTCAGAATCATCAGGCTACCATCCAGATACCTCTGTACTTCATGAACAGCATCCACATCCCAGGATTCTATCCCAAATTTCAGGAGAAGAGCAGTGTTTTTGTCTTTACGCTTAAAGGCAGAGACTATAAAGCCCCGCTTTCCAGAAAGAGAAATTGAAGCAGTGTACTCAAAGTTACATGGAGACTTCTAAAGAGTAACAAAAAGCAGGCCTCCCGGTGCATGCGCACTGGACGCCCAGGAAATCTTTAGGCACTTGGTTGCACTCAGGACGTTCCTTTTGAGGCAAAAAAAAAAAAAAAAAAAAAAAGAGAAGTCATTTTTCTTCCATGCCCATCGTGGGAACAGTTCCCTGCGACGAGGAAATGAGTTGGACACAAAACTTGGGGAGACAGAGGAATGTGGCAGGTGTTGACATAGAGCAAACCCTGACTGCCAGACCTAGACGTTTCTTCCACCAACGGAAGCCAGGGGCCTGTGGGGTGCGTCCAATTTGTTTAATTTTTTTTTAACATTTATTTATTTTTGAGAGACAAAGAGAGACAGAATGAGAGGAGCAAGGGCAGAGACAGAGAGAGAAAGAGAGAGAGAAACAGAATCTGAAGCAGACTCCAGGCTCTGAGCTGTCAGCACAGAACCCGATGCGGAGCTCGAACTCGAGAACACGAGATCATGAGCCGAAGTCAGATGCTTAACCAGCTGAGCCACCCAGGTGCCCCGTGAGTGGGTGTCTTTTGTAACGTAGTAGCCTCACCAATATCTTCCCACAAAATTACATATATTCCTTACTCTGTACTAAGCCATGAAGATGACAAGGCTAAAATTCTTGACTGAAGCCGTCTCTAATTTACTGCAGGTTCTGGGGAAGAAATGTGTAAGAACCAATTGCATCGTGAGGGAAACCTCCAGAATCAGCAGTCTGTGGGCAAGGCGTGAGGGTGCTCGAGTCTCTATGGGGACCATGATGAAGAGACGATTCAGGAGCTATGGGACAAATAGCTCTGGGACAAGATACCCACAGGCAAGAGAACAAAGGGCCCCTTCCTCACACCACACACAAAAATTAACTCAAAATGGAGCACAGACCTAAACATACAGATGCACGTAAGAGCTTAAACCGTGAAACCCTTAGGAGGCAACACAGGAGGAAAGCTTTGTAACCCTGAAGTACGCAAAGCCCTGTTAGACACAACACCAAAAGCACAGGCAACAGAAGGAAAAAGAAAGAAATTGGACTTCATCAAAATTAAAAACTTTTGGTGGCAAACAATACTGTCGAGAGAGTAAAAGGACAGCTCATAGGATGGGAGAGGATATTTGCAAATTGAAGATCTGAGAAGGGACTGGTCTCCAAAACATACAAAGGACTCTTACAGCTCAATACTAAAAAAGGCAAATAGCACAATTTTAAAATAGACAAAGAATCTGAATGACTTTTCTCCCAAGAAGATATACAAAGATGGCGAAAGTTAAAAAAAAAAAAAAAGATAAATCAATAGATAAACCGTTAGAATCAATATTTGAAGTTAACAAGGTACCTGGATAAAAGACTAAGGTACAAATGTGTTTGTACATAAGAAAATATTGTAAGTGAAATATTTAGAACTGTACCATTTACAATAGCATCAAAAAAATCAAATGTCTGGGGCTCCTGGGCAACTCAGTTGGTTGAGCAGCCAACTTCGGCTCAGGTCATGATCTCATGTCGTGGGTTTGAGCCCTGTGTCGGGCTCTGCACTGACAGCTCAGAGCCTGCTTGGGATCCTCTGTCTCCCTCTCTCTCCGACAGTCCCCCACTTGTGCTCACTCTCTCTCTCAAAAATAAATAAACAGTTTTAAAAAACCAAACGTCTGGAAATAAATCCATCAAAAGATAGGTAAGACCTCTATACAGAAAACTACAAAATGTCATTCAGTATAATTAAAGAAGGCTTAGATCAACAGAGGAAAACATCCTAAGTTGGAAGACTCAATATTGGAAAGATATCAGTTCTCCCCAACATATCCCTAGATTCAACTTATTCCCAGTCAAAACCCCAACAGGCTCCCCCACCCCCAAAGAAATTGACAATCTAAATCTAAAATTTATATGGCAATAAAATGGCCAAGAAAAGTCAATAAAATCTTAATGGGCAAAAGGACTTACATGCTAAGGACTTAAAGGACTTATATGGTAAGATAACAAGACTGACTATAAAGTTATAGTAATTAAGACAATGTTATTGGCAAAGGGATAGACAGATCAACAAATGGACCTAAAAACACTCCAGAAACAAACGTTTATACAGCCATTTGATTTATGATGGAATTGCAAGGCAGTGAAGGAAAGATGGTCTTCTCAGTAAGTGGTGTTGGGTCAACTAGAAATCCATATGGGGAGAAAAATGAATCTTGACCCCCTACCTCACCCTATACACAAAGATCAATGCCAGATGGATTACAAATCTACATATGAAATGTAAAACAATAAAGCTCTAGATGAAAACACAACAGAATTACCTTTATAGCCTTAGACTTCATTAAAAATAAAGAACTTCTGTTATAACTACAGCAATAGGCTTAAACTCAAAATATGTAAAAACGTCCACAAATCGATAAAGACAGATAATCCATTTTAAATTTTAAAAATGTGAGTAGACACTACGTAAGAGAGAACACCCAAATGGTTTAATAAACATATGTAAAAAGTGCTCAATGTCATTCGTTGTCAGGGAAACGCACACAACATCACGAGGAGATAATCACTGAACACTCAGCAGAATGGCTAAAATTAGACAGACTGACAGTTCCAACTGTTGGCAAGAATATAGAACATCTGCAATGTTCCCGCACTGCTGCTGGAAGTCTAAATTGCTACAACCCCCTTGAATAAGTGTTTAGCCGCATCTGCTTAAACTGATCATACATATACTCTGCCCAAACAACTCCACTCCTACCAACATACATAACAGAGATATGCACATATGTTCACCAAAAGATTTGTGTAAGAATATTCACAGAAGCCCTACTAGTAGGAGCCAAAACCCAGAAATAGCTCAAATGTCCATCATCGGTAGAATGGATAATGCTGGTGCATTCATAGATAGGATCAACGCAAAAAAGAAAATAAACTACAACCACATGCAACAATGTGGATGAATGTCACAGATGGAACATTGAGGGAAAACAGCCAGTCACCAAAGAGAGCACATTGTATGATTCCATTTTTATAAAGTTCAAAAAAAAGGCAAAATGAATCTAGTGTTAGAAATCAGATTTGGGGGTGCCTGGGTGGCACAGTCGGTTAAGCGACCCACTCTTGATCTTGGCTCAGGTCATGATCTCACAGAGGGTGAGTTCAAGCCCCACATGGGGCTCTGTGCTGATGGTACAGAGCCTGCTTGGGATTCTGTCTCTCCTTCTCTCTGCCCTTTCCCTGCGTATGCTTTCTCTCCGAAAATAAACTTTTTTAAAAAATTAGATTTGGGGACACTTTTGTTGGGGGAACAGATGAGTAGAAGGAGGAACAAGAGGTGCTTCTGAGGTCCTGGCAACGTTTTAAATCTTGATCCAGGGGCTGACTGCCTGCGTGTGTTCTCGTGAAAATTCACTTTGCTGCACGGGGATTTGTGCTTTTTTTCCACACCTGTTATACTCAAAATTTATTTCTAAATTGTTGTGGCTGAGGGTGCCTGGCCTGCTCAGTCAGTAGAGCGTGTGACTCTTGGTGTCTGGGTGGAGAGTTCCAGCCCCACTGTGGGCAAAGAGCTACTTTAACAAAATAAAATAAAATAAACTGTTGTCACCAGTCTGAATTTTACTAGTTTTGTTTGTGTTAACTTTGTATGAGAACTATAAGGATTTGAGGATAATATCTAGTCGTGTTGGCGCACATTTAAATTATATTATAATAAAAATAATTTAAGAAGATATCAGAGGGAATGTTAACGTATTAGAGTCATTTTTTAACGCATTGGTTGAATTTTAGATATTGCTAAATGATGCCAGGTAAAAAATTCAGGAAATCAAACCTTTTTTTTCTTTTTAAGTTTTTTTTTCAACGTGTTTTTTTTTTTTTTTTATTTTTGAGACAGAGAGAGACAGAGCATGAACGGGGGAGGGGCAGAGAGAGAGGGAGACACAGAATTGGAAGCAGGCTCCAGGCTCCGAGCCATCAGCCCAGAGCCTAACGCGGGGCTCGAACTCACGGACCGCGAGATCGTGACCTGGCTGAAGTCCGACGCTCAACCGACTGCGCCACCCAGGCGCCCAGGAAATCAAACCTCTTAAAAGTCCCTTCCACTTTCCTTCCTCAACTTCGTTTCTTCTTGTTGTCGTTCTCTTTACTTTTATTTTACTCTGTCTCTTAAACACTGAAGTCCTTTTCAAGAATCACAACCTCATGATTGTTTCCTCCTTAGTTCTGGTTTGTACTATTTGCTTACCACAATCCCTTTACATCAACTTTTCATTACCACGTTCGTTAAAGGATGAGACCACCATTCAATATCTGAAATAAAAAGACAAACCTGGAGGGGCGCCTGGGTGGCTCAGCCGGTTAAAGCGCGGGACTTCGGCTCAGGTCATGATCTCACGGTTGGAGTGTTCGAGCCCGATGTCGGGTTCTGTGCTGACAGCCCAAAGCCTGGAGGCTGCTTTGGATTCTGTGTCTCCCTCTCTCTCTCTGCCCCTCCCCCACTCGCGCTGTGTCTCTCTCTCAAAAGTAAATAAACATTAAAAACAAAACAAAAAAAAAAAGGACAAACCTGGAGTTACTGCTTTTCTAGGGTCTCTCCAGAAGAAAAGGCTATTGATCTCAGCTATGGTTTAGGGACGGAGCACTCAGAACGGTACCTAGATGGCGTCGTCTGATGGGACTGTTGTTGATTGGCTGGCACTCAGAGGCGTGTTTATGGCAGCAAGTCCCTTCCTGATTGGCCGATTTTCAGAGAGGAGGCTGGCACTGATTGGTTGGATTGCAAAAGCCCGTTCTCGGAATTCCACTGTTAATGATCGGTTGTCAGGGTTTTAAGCCTGACCTACAAGTGTACCCCCGCTTTCCGAAAGTTCACATTCCACCACTTCGCTTTTATGGAAGACCTTCATTAATAGGATCAGACTTTTTTTTTTTTTTTAACCTATTAGCGAAAGTCCTCAGATTCCTCTCATTGAGGGAAACAGGTACTAATGTAAGTAAAGCTACCTTTGGATAGCGGGGAAAACCTGTATGTCTCCAGTATCTTTACAGTGCAGTGAATGGCACCATTTTCTTGCCATTTTGTCATCCCATTTTTTATTATTTTTCCTTTGAGTATTTGTGGGTACATCTATCTTTGCATCCTCTCTGTCTCTCTCATTCCTTTCTGTAGTATTTTGTACATTTGCCATGTCATTTCTTTTCATTTTTTTTATGCTTAACATGGGCAATTCATCCAGACATTGCACATCAAACAAACTCGCACCCTGTGGTAAAAAACATATATTTTGTTTGGTCCACCGGGCATTTTCTGCAAAATGCAAATTTGTTACCAGCACTTAAAAATTGGGAGGTTCCTCATGAAATTACAGACTTACAGCTTCTCTTGAAAACAACTAGGGGTGCCTGGGTGGCTCACTCAGTTAAGCAATGGATTCTGGATTTCGGCTCAGGACATGATCTTGTGGTCCTTGAGATCAAGCCTTGCATTAGGCTCCATGCCTGCTTGGGATTCTCTCTCTCCCTCTCTGCTCCTCCCCCACCTCTCAAAATCAATAAAGAAAAACTTTAAAAAAAATAAGAAAACAATCAGAAAACATGACAACCTTCTCTGATATCAACTATCAGCTAGAGAATTTTTACACTGGCGGTTCTTAAACTTTGGTGAGCATCAGGACCATCTAGAGAGGGTGTTAAAATAGTTTTTCCTAGGCTCCACCTCCACAATTTCTTTAACACATGTGACTTTGGGGCACCTATGTGGCTCAGTCAGTTAAGCTTGGGGCTTCAACTGAGGTCATGATCTCCTAGTATGTGAGTTCAAGCCCCGCACCAGGCTCTCTGCTGTCAGCACAGAGCCCTCTTTGGATCCTCTGTCCGCCTCTCTCTCTGCCCCTCCCCTGCTCACATTCTCTCTCTCTCTCTTCCTCTCTCTCTCTCTCTGTCGCTCTCTCAAAAATAAATATGTATAAAAAAAAAAAAAGGAGTGCCGGGGTGGCTCAGTTTGTTAAGCATCCGACTCTTGGTTTTGGTTCAGGTCATGATCTCACAGTTCATGAGTTCAAGCCCCACATCAGGCTCTGCGCTCTCTCTCTCGCTCTCACTCTCGCTTTCTCTGCCGCTCCCCCACTTACCTGTCTCTGTCTCTCTCAAAATAAATAAATAAACTTTAAAAAAATAAAAAGAAAAGAAATATGCACTTCTAACAAGCTCCCAGGCGCTGCCGCTGCTGCGGCTACTCTGGGGAACACACTTTGAGAACCATTGCTTTCACTCTCTAGTTACTTCCTTCCTCTCTAAACTACTTCCTGTCGTCTCTACTGTCACTTATTTACAGCACCTGTCTGGCCGCTGTAGGCAATTATGGTTATAAAACCTGTGATCTATTTGATCTGAATTTTCCTTGACCACCTGAGACCTGGTTGTCCACCATCCAGACTGCTAGTGGAAGGCTGCATAGTGTTGTGTGACCCACTTCTCCCAGCCTACAGGCATAGAAGCCCTGCTGGGACAGTGCAGGTCCTCGCTGAAGGTCCTGGGCTCCCTGTTCACATGAGGTTAACAGCTTTTATACATGTTCTGTACAGGGAGATGATGGACCTTCAGGGGGCATTCACCCAATTCTGATGCATCATTGGAAAAGAGCCAGCCAGATCTGTTGGTTTACTTTCTTGCCTCTGCTGAGGTCTCAAGAACTCACAGCACTCTTAACTTTTCCCTTACACTATTTATTTCTCTAGTTTTTTTTTCTTTCTACTAGTAGATAATAGTGGTGAGAATTCTCAAGATTTTGTCACCAGCCTTCTCTCCTTGAAACATCTTCTGGTGGGAAGGTTGGAGTAGGTAGGGACTTCTCTGTCCCACATCAGAATCTTCTGTTTATTTTCTTGGCCACCACATTTTAAAAGTTCTAGCAAGAATTTATACCTCTTTCTTTGCTTTTTTTTTTTTTTCCTGGGTTTTGATACTTTTTTTGTTGTTCCTTTTGTGAGGTCTTATGGAAGGAAGGGTCTGTGGTCCAGCTTCCCTAAACCATCGTTATGGTGAAGTCCAGCTCTGGGTAACTGTATGGTTCTGTTCTAAATGGTCAACCTCTTTCTAAATGTTTGTCCCACCTGCAGAGATCCCAAGGACATCAGTCTTGGGGGAGGCCTCGGTATCAGGATCTTTAAAAGCTCCCTGGGTTATTGAAGCAACTGCTATAGTTCAGTGCTTTTCAAATTTTAATGTGCATGCCAGCCACTGAGGGTCTAGTTAAAATTCAGATTCTGCCTTGGAGGGCCCAGGATGTCACTCAAGAGTCTGCGTTGCTAACTAGCTCTCAATGCCGCTGCAGTGGTTCCTCTGGATCCCTTGACCACACCTTGTAGCAAGGTTCTGGCTGACACTCTTGCCTGGATGCTCTTTCTGGTTTTAACCTGTTTGTTTTTTTTTTAACTTTCAATGGTTTTTTTGTTTTGTTTTGCTTTGTTTTGTTTTATTTTGTTTGTCATTTGTGTGTGTGTGTGTTGTTTTGTTTTGTTTTTGAGAGAGAGAGAGCGAGTGGAGCGAGGCAGAGAGAGAGAGGGAGAGAGAGAATCCCAAGCAGGCTCTGCACCGACAACAATGAGCCTGTTGCGGGGCTCGAACTCATGAACAGGGAGATCATGAACTGAGCCAAATTTGGATGCTCCAACAGACTGAGCCATCCAGGTGCCCTGCCTGCATACTCTTGCTCCCTCACATCCACAGACTGACACCGTGGCCTTGTGACATCCCCTCAGGGGGACAGACGCCTTATCTGAAGCACAGTACAGTCGTGTATATGGATTGTGCTTTTTTTCAAAAGTGCTCCAAACGTGTGTGGCTGTGAGTTCTAATTACAGAGACTGGAAATTCTCAAATTCTTAGGATTTGAAGAAGGATATGTAAGAGGTAAAAGCATCTCCTCAAATCCCACTTTAGAACAGACTTACAGGGGTGCCTGGGTGGCTCAGTCGGTTAAGCGTCCGACTTCAGCTCAGGTCACGATCTCGCGGTCCATGAGTTCAAGCCCCGCGTCGGGCTCTGGGCTGACGGCTCAGAGCCTGGAGCCTGCTTCCGATTCTGTGTCTCCCTCTCTCTCTCTGACCCTCCCCCGTTCATGCTCTGTCTCTCTCTGTCTCAAAGATAAATAAACGTTAAAAAAATTAAAAAAAGAAAAAAAAGAAAAAAGAACAGACTTACATTGTTTTTACCTGTTCCTGGCATTTGGCATCACTTCTAAGCATAAGTAGGGCCACACAAATGGCACCATCCGTGTCACAGCTGAAAGCCACACTGAGAGGCACAGGAATACAGTAGAGCCAGAAAGAGAGGAACAGTGAACAATGTTGCCATCATCTCCAGAGCTGAAGAAGCCCCCGCACCTGGCTGCACTTTCTCTATTAAGAGTGAAAGACAAGATGTTCTAAAACAGAAACGAAAACAAAACAGAGGCTCTTGGGAACCCTCATGGTAAATCGGAAAGTTCGTGCAAAACCTGGGACGGGTGCCGAACTGTGTGTTAGCGTACGGCCACCACACGATGGAGCCGTTGGCTCGAGGAACGTAAAGCGTCGGAACCCGTGCCGTGTGGATTTCATCTCAGCCCTGCTTTAGGGAATGATCCTTCGACAGGTGGAAGGAACAAGATAGGAGTGAAAACTCAGGGCTGCAAGAAGCTGTTTTTCATCAGGCCAGGAACCTTTGACATTTGGAACAATCTAGCAATGTCTAAGAGGCCTCCAGTTGTGGGGGGCTAACCAGGTCACTCTTGTTTACATGACACAAGGATTCCTGGAGGAATTGTATGCCCAGTGAATGGGTGAAAATGTAATCTTTCTCTACAAACACTAGTAGAATCCTTTTGTGGAGTGGGGGGGGGGGGGGGAAATAAATAAATAAAACCTCTTCTATTTTTTGTTTTTAAATTTTTTTTTAAGTTATTGGGTATTAGGGGCTTATGTGAAGGGAAATGTGTTTAGTACTTTAAGTACATTTTTCACTTAATATTCATAACACCCCTGTGGCCTTATTATCATTCCCATTCTACAGGTGGAGAAACTGAGGGCCGAAGTGATTAAAGCACTTACCCAAATTGTGAAGCCAGGACCCGAACCCACTTTGATCTGTCCCAAATCCTGTAAATTTAACCACAGTGCTATATTACTTCCCAATCAATATTCATTCACAAATACACATGTTCCAACACTGGTCTTTCTTAGTCTGGTATTCTGTGACTTGCAACAGAAACATCTTGCGTGATACAGTGTGATAAGGGAAGAATGAGTATATACAAGCAGTCCATAACAGGAGCACCTCACCCATTCTTAAGCAGCAAAAATTTCCTGGAACATCTTTATCTCGTTCCCTGCGTTTTAGTACCTCTTTACTTCTTTACTACTTCACTAAAGCCCTTTCTTCCTAGGTCTATCCCTCCCCATCAACTTCCAAACAAATTGTATTCTTCCTCAATAAACCAATCTGTGAAATGGAAAGCAAGCTGGTTGTATTAATTCTCACTAAAGTGTACATGACTGATAGTCACTGCATTATGCAATCCAAATAAGATGTGTTTGGCATTAGACCTAAGACAATAAATCAGTGATGATATCTCAGTCTATATGGCTGTTCATATCTCAATACTTTCATTATTCAAGGAGATCGACCCTGAAGAGAAGACAAAAGGCAAGGAGAAAAGATAAGACCAGCAGTTAAAATGAATCAACTAGTAATTATGAAATTACACGCACGCTCAGTGCTGAACACAGAATAATAACAGCTATGAAGAAAGCTCTCTCCTAGGCTACTTCCATGGTTTGAACCTTCTCTGGTCCTCTTGTCTTTTATGTTTCTCAACTGGAAAAGTTTGGACTAATTAAGGAGCAAAGAAACCTGAGGAAATCCTTCACCACTTTACGAATGGTATAAACTCTTCCAGGGTGACCAAATAGCCCTCTTTTCTTTATATTAAAAAAAAATCTAGGGGTGCCTGGGTGGCTCAGTCGGTTGAGCATCTGACCTCAGCTCAGGTCACGATCTCACGGTTTGTGGGTTCGAGCCCCACGTCGGGCTCTGTGCTGACAACTCAGAGCCTGGAGCCTGCTTCCGATTCTGTGTCTCCCTCTCTCTCTGCCCCTCCCCTGCTCATGCTCTGTCTCTCTCTGGTTCAAAAATAAATAAACATTAAAAAAATCTAGCTAATAATTGTGAAGAAAATTATAGAAGTAGAACATCTCCATTTTTCACCCACTAATGATATAACCAATTTGAGCAAACACAGTGGGCAGGTGAAACCCACTGTGGAGGAGTGAAGGGGAAACTTGCAGTCGAGGGTCTGGCTGACACGGCTTGACCCCACTGTTGTTACTTGGTGCAAAAACAGACCCACTGTGTGCCTTCCGAATTCATGCAGTAGGAGGTATCCGGTATAGCCTATGAACTCTCACCCAAAAAATCTGAAGCCTCATCAAGTGAGTTTCTAGAGCTAGCTTCCGCTCTATGAGAAATACGGAGGATACAGGAACAAATTAAATGACTCCACAAGGAAGCAAATAGGCAAATTCACAGTGGATGGCATTCTGCCAAATGGGGGGCAATGGACTCAGTTCCTCACAAAAAGGGGAGAGAGGGTCTGCTCTGAAATCAGGCACTTAAGGGGCGCCTGGGTGGCGCAGTCGGTTAAGCGTCCGACTTCAGCCAGGTCACGATCTCGCGGTCCGTGAGTTCGAGCCCCGCGTCAGGCTCTGGGCTGATGGCTCGGAGCCTGGAGCCTGTTTCCGATTCTGTGTCTCCCTCTCTCTCTGCCCCTCCCCCGTTCATGCTCTGTCTCTCTCTGTCCCAAAAATAAATAAAAAACCGTTGAAAAAAAAAAAATTTGAAATCAGGCACTTAAGAAACAGAAGAACCAAAGGCATCATGTGGACTGTGAACCAAGCCAACCAATGGTAGAGAGACTTGAGACAACTGGGGAATTTTTATAAGGACTATGTATTTGATGACCCCAAGGTATTACTGTTAATTTTGTCAGATATGATAGCAGCATTCTAGTAATGTATGAATACATTCATTTTTTTTTTTTGGAGATATTTACTGAAGCATACAAGGGTGAAATGATATTACCCGCCTTAAAATCTGAATCAAAAGGGGGCACCGGGGTAGCTCAATCGGTTAAGCGTTCAACTTTGGCTCAAGTCATGATCTCACAGCTTGTGAGTTCGAGCCCCACACCGGGCTCTGTGCTGACAGCTCAGAGCCTGGAACCTGCTTCAGATTCTGTGTCTCCCTCTCTCTCTGCCCCTCCCCCACTCGTGCTCTGTCTCTCTCTCTCTCTCAAAAAATAAACATTAAAAATTTTTTTAATAAATAACATTTTTAAAAAGTAAATAAATAAACATTAAAACAATAATCAAAAAATAAAAAGTCATACCTATTTCTGTGATATTCTGTGGTACAAAAGAAAATTCAGCAGGTCAATGAGATCATTTTCAGCCTGGATGGGACACACCCACAGCCTATACTCGACCTCCGTCAGTGTTAAGCCAGGACCCAAATATTCCCCTTATCAAACTGCATTGCATTCTGTGTATCCATCCCAGAAGGACAGATGTCGCCACCAGCCTGATTTAGGACTGGATTCAGTTCCTCCAGGCACTTCCAATGGGATGCACTACACCTTGTAGTTCACCTACGAACTTCACCTGGGAATCCTGCTGGTTGGCTGCAACGGGTTCCACCAGCTTTAGGTTAGGTCAGGCACCAGTTCAAAGGCAAGTGTTGTCCCTGAACTCATAGAAAGAAATGCAAACTGGGGCGTCTGGGTGGTTCAGTAGGTTAAGCTTCTGACTCCAGCTCAGGTCATGACCTCATGGTTTGTGACTTCAAGCCCCCCATGGGGCTTTGCGCTGACAGCTTGGAGCCTGGAACCTGCTTCGGATTCTCTGTGTTTCTCTCTCTCTCTCTCTGCCCCTCCCCTGCTCATGCTCTCTCTCTCTCTCTCTCTCTCTCTCTCTCAAATATAAATAAACGTTAAAAAAAAACTTAAAAAAAAAAAGAAATGCACACTGACGCAGTGACTCTAAGATGCATGAAAGATGCTCGCCCTCATTCATAATAACAGAATGCAAATTAAAACACAGTGAGATTTTCAGGTCGTGGCAAGTCAGACCAAAGGAAAACACCCTTGCTGAAGGTGTAGGGAAATGGATACTTTATTAGCGGGATTTTTAGCTAGTGCTAATTTGGCAGCATCTGGTACTATTACAAATGCACATGGCCTTGTGCCCAGGAATTCCGCTTCGTGTCTGCTTTCACTGCCACGTTGCTTGTAACAGTAGATGATGTGAAAACTTACACACCTATCAGAAGGGAACTGCTTCATAAATCACGGAACAGTCACACACAATGGAATAATACGTAACTTTTTAATGAAGAAATCATTTCTATAATTATATCAAACCACCTCCAGGTCATATTAAGTGAGGGAGGGGGGAAGCAAGATAAAGCAACTGTATATACAGTATGCAATCATTTGTGTAGAAAAGGAAAAAAGAATACCTCTGTTTGTGAGTACAAAGTACTTCTGGGGAGACACCTAAATGGCTCAGTCGCTTCAGCGTCCGACTTTTGATTTCAGCTCAGGTCATGATCTCACGGTTCGTGAGTTCGAGGCCTGAGCTGGGCTCTGTGCTGATGCCGCCTGCTTGGGATTCTGTCTCTTTCTCTCTCTCTCTCTCTCTCTCTCTCTCTGTACTTCCCTACGCACAAGCGCTCTCTCTCTCTCTCTCAAAATAAATAAACATTAAAAAAATACTTCTGGGAGAATGCCCAACACATTAATGACACTGGTTACCTTCAGGTAGTTGGGAGGAGGGAGAATCTTCTCTTGACTTTTGAACTCTGTAAATGTATAAACGTGACCTGTTCAAAACGTACAGATAAAATTAATGTCCTCACAACAAAAAGGAGTCCGTTGACTTTCAAACCAAGCTTAAAGGAAACAGTAGTTATTTGGATTCGAGGCTAGGCTGGGCCAGAGAGCTGGACAATGTGCTGGAATGCGGGCCACCACACTGCAAAAAATAACAAAACAGGGTTCAAGCCCCCTGTAGGGCAAAATAGAATACATTTTAAATCGAATTAAAGCAAAGTCCCTGTAGGGGCGCCAGGCTGGCTCAGTGGGTAGACCCTGTGACTCTTAACCTCGGGGTCGTGAGTTCAAGCTAACCTGTACATTGGGTGTACAGATTACTTAAATATATGAAATGAAATGAAATGAAACGAAATAATGAAATACAACGCCAAGTCCCTGTAGCTGGTCAGACGATGTCAGGTTCATCTTCCACCGAGGCTGACGTCCTCAGATGATGTGGTCTCTGAAATCCCGAGGAGGGGACTCGGAAAGTAGGCTGGGCCTGTCAGAGCCCCAAAGCCTGGTTGGTGAAGCCAGGGCCTGGTGGAGCTGGTGTCAATTCATGCACATAAAGAGTTAAAATAAAGGTTAACTATCAGGGTGTCTGGGTGGCTTCGTCGGTTACCTATCCAGCTGTTGATTTTGGCCCAGGTCATGATCTCACAGTCCGTGAGTTCCAGCCCCGCATCAGGCTCTGTGCTGACCCGTGCAGAGCCTGCTTGGGATTCTCTCTCTCACCCTCTCTCTCTGCCCCTCCCCACCCGCTCGCTCTCAAAATAAATACACTTAAAAAAATAAATAATGAATACAGGTTAGCTATCATTATCAGGAAGAAAACGATGGGACTTGGAACTACAGACTGGAATATCTGTTGCATCTGTTCTACTTGGTAGATATCGGTCACCACAAAGCGTGGGCCATTCCCTCTGATCACTCTGGAGGAAGGCAGGGCTCTTGGAGCTGAAGGGACCCCATGGCTCATCCTGTGTCTCCTTTCAGTGCTCACTATGTGCATTTCTCTGCTCCTTCCCCGGCATGCGGAAAACTGTAATTCCCAGCCCCTTGCCCTCACGTGAAGCCCTGAAATTGGATCCCGCCAGCGAAACGTGAACAGAGTGGGGCCGGGAAAAGCCCTTCGGCTATCTTGTCTCCTGCCCAAAAGCCACATGTTGAGACAGCGGAGCCACGGGTGAGAAACAGAATCCTTGGGTCCCTACCTGTGCACCTGCCACACCCATGACACACGTTGAACTCTTCTGTGTTCAGCCACTGAAATCTGGGAGTTTGTAGACTAGACCAACCTGACTGATGAGGCTCCCAACCCCTAGTGGCTCTAAAGGTAGCAGCAGGGGGACCTGAACATACTTTCAGTAAGGTTACATGAGCTTACAAAATGTCTTTGCTTTTAGAGGGAATTTGATCAACGAGGTGCTGTGACACGGGTTAGCTTTGAGGCTGACCAGAATTCACAGGCTGCTGGTGTCATTTGCTTGGGGAAACAAGATCTTTCAAAACACTGGGTCTGCGGTGGCATGGGTTGATAAAACAGAACTTTTGGTACCAAAAAGAGACAGAGAGAGAGAGAGAGAGAGAGAGAGACTGTTGGAAACCTGGATTGACTTCCTTCTCATTTTAAGTTGTATTTATTTAAGTAACCTCTACACCCAACATGGGGCTCGAACTCACAACCCTGTGATCAAGAGTCACATGCTCTTCTTCTGACTGAGCCAGCCAGGTGCCCCACTTCCCCCTCATTTTAGAGGTGAAAAGGGAGACCCAGAGGGAGGGCTCAGGGACTTTTGGTCACCTTACACCTCAGCCCTTCTGAGAAGCAAGTTACCAGGTCAAAAGTGGAGGGTCAGAGAGACAGAGCCCCCACACCCCCGATCAGCTGGGTCAGGGCCAACAGTCACTCAGGGATGATGAGCCCAAAGAAAAATCCTCCCCACCTAGGACAAGATTTAGGAAACTAAATGAGTTGGTCCCAAATGCAGCTACAGGCACCAGGCACAAGGAAGTGAGACCAAGGCAGGCTCTAACAAGTTCATTTCCATGCAATATTCCCAGACCTCCCACTTTTTCCAGAAAAGCCCAAAAACCTGGCATCTATGTGAGATCTCCCAATTTTTCAATGTTGGCAGTCAGTCGAAAATGAAAGCAAAAACTCCATATGGGTCAAACAAAATACATCTGAGGGCTGGAGGAGGCTTTCAGTCCATTGAGCCAAGACCTCAGCCCTCCCGTTTCCTTGACTGCAGAGAGAGGACCACAGCCATGGCCACAGGCAGGCCACAAATGCATTGTTCTCCTGGTAAAGTCACCAGATTCAGCAAATAAAAACAGAGGACACCCAGTTCAACTGGACTTCAGGCAAACAATGAATAATTTTTAGTATAAATATGTATAGGTAATACTTATATTGGAGAATACAAAAATGTCTAAGGCAATACTTACGTAATATTGCCTGGGACATACTTATAGTCTATACCACGTATATACATATATACATACATAAATATATATGAACATAAATACTGATACAAATACTGCAAATATTTATATATAAATAGATATTTATACAAATATACCATATACATATATATACAAATATATATATAGTCTATACTATGTATATATATATATATGAACATAGATACTGATACAAATACTGCAAATATTTATATATAAATAGATACTGATACAAATATACCATATACATATATATATACAAATATCTATATATGCTATATATATGTACACACACACACACACACACACACACACAGAGAGAGATACTGATACAAATACTACCCAGGACATACTCAGGCTAAAAATTTATTCACTATTTATCTTAAATTCCATTTTAACTGGTATACTGGATCTGGCACCTGACCTAGCTCATCAATGAGCTCTTTCTTTGGCCTCAGTTGGCCAGGAACTCTGAAATACAAAGGTCTTTGGGGCCAACTAGGCTCAGAGCAAAAGTCACCAAAGGTCTGTAGTGTGAATCACTTCCTGCCTCAGTGAAGGAAGAAGTAGACTTTTTTTTTAAGTTTATTTATTTATGTTGAAAGAGAGAGGGGGGAAGGGGGGGAGTGGGGCCAGGGGCAGAGAGAACCCCAAGCAGGCTTCACATTGTCAGTGAAGAGCCCGATGAAGGGCTCGAACTCATGAACTACAAGATCATGAACTGAGCCAAAATCAGGAGTCAGATGCCTGACCGAATTAAGGGTAATTCCCAGGTGGGATTAAGAAGTAGACTTAATCCCACCCACACAGAGGCACTCCCACGAGCAAGTGTAGCCCCAGACCATTGGAACTGGCTGTCTGCTCAGGCATTCCCCCAGCAAGCTTATTTCTGTCCAGGTGACAGTGGGCAGGTCACTCTTTGATCCACTGGGGGACAGGCCTACTGACCATGGGTGCATTACCGTCTCTGCCATAAGGACTGCAGCAAGATTCTTGAAATCCCAGAGCACAGGTTTGCTCATCTATCCTGCCCTTGGAACATTCATCGTGTGCGTAGGTCCTGGTGGGGGCTGGTGGTGCTGTGGAGCTCAGGAGGGTCATTCCAGGTCTCCTCCTGCCCCCATGAGAGGGCGCTCAGAAAGCACAATCCTCCCTCCTTACTGTGGACTTCACTGTCTGACCCTGTCCACTGTCAGGAAGGAAAAACTTTTCCTCTACCCTCTTAAGTTCACTGACCGGAGGTCTGAAAATTAAACTAACAAAAGGCAGATGCAAAGGACAAAAGGCACATAATTTTTATGAATGCTTACATGCATGTCAGTTCACAGAAAAGAGGTGAATCTCACAGAAGTGGTTAGGCTTGGGGACTTACACACCTTTTTATAAAAGGAAAGAGGCACTAAGGAATCTACTCCTGAAATCATTGTTGCACGATATGGTAACTAATCTGGATGTAAATTTTAAAAATTAAAAAATAAAAGGAAAGAGGGTTTGAATTTCAAAGGTGGTAAGTTGCAGGGAAGTGACTAGGAAATACATGGCGGGTGGGGGGGGGGCACCTAACGGAAGACAAGGGCTATGTTTATGCAAGGTGTTTTTCTGCAAGCTCGTCTTGGCATTGATTTCCAACTTTCAGTCATAAGAGTTGCTCTTCTTTCACTGGTACAAGGCAGGCAACTTCTTCAAAGGGAAATTTATACCCTGCCTTTAGGCAGATATGGGGAGAGCAGAGAACTCTTCCTGCATCTGTTAATTCTCAATTGCATTTAGCTCAAAATAATCTTTATGCCAAAGTGGCATATTTGGGATGACATATTCTGATCCTCCTCCCCACCCCCCGCCCCCGCCCCACCCAGGTGGAGCTGTAGTGGATATTGCTGTTGGTCAAGAAGCAAAGCAGAGGCCCCACACGCTATCAGCACCAACCCCAAACTCTTACACAGACCATGGACCTAACTGCACAACTGAATGTGGGGGGAGCCCTGTTCTGTCGCAGAGAGTCTCCCTCTTCCTCCCCCCTCCCCTCTTCCTCCTTCAGCACAAGGAGCAGAGGGAAAACACTGATTTCATCTATTTTACTCCCACTGACCTCCAGGGGGCATCAGAGCTAAGAAGAACATTCATTAATGCAGACGGCTGGTCACGGTCTTGTACAGCTAGCTGCACTTGACTGGCTGGCTGATGGACAGGAAAGGTTCCGGATGCTCCAAAGCCCAGGAATCTGCAGCCACAGCCACATTTCCCAGATCTGATGGAGGCATTTCCAGAGAAAACCAGGGAGCTCGCCAAAGAAAGGAACCAGAATTCTAAAAATCCCTGTGAGCCCTAGGGCCACCTGGCTGGCTCAGTCTGTAGAGCATACAACTCTTTGATATGGAGGCTGTGTGTTCAAGCCCCAGGCTAGGTATAGAGCCAACTTAAATACATTTTTTAAAATTTAATGTTTATTTATTTTGAGAGAGAGAGAGAAAGCACGAGCAGGGGAGGGGCAGAGAGAGAGGGAGATACAGAATTTGAAGCAGGCTTCAGGCTCTGAGCTGTCAGCACAGGGCCCAACCCGGGGCTCGAACTCACAAGCCGTGAGACCATGACCTAAGTGGAAATCGGACGCTAAACCGACTGAGCCACCCAGGTGCCCCTAAATACATTTTTTTTTTTAATTAAAAATCCTTGAACTCTAAGTCCATAAAATGAATCCAAAGGTCTGAACCCCACCCACGTCTGTCACTTCAAGGTAGTGGTCCTTGGACAAGTTACTTCCTTGCTTCCTCATCTATGAAAGGGAATAGTAATACTAACAATCTCTTGTGGTTGTTGAGTGATAACATGATTTAATACATGTTCATCATCATGTACAAAAACGCTAGCACAGAGTAAGAACTTTATGAATGATTGTTCCTGAGTCACACTTAACTCTGAACTATTTCCGGAAAATGCTGGATTCTGGGTAGCATTTGTTTTTAATAGATTAATTGGGGGGGGACACCTGGGTGGCTCAGTCAGTTGAGCATCCAATGCTTGATTTCAGCTCAGGTCATGATCCCAGGGTCACGGGATCATCCCATGGTGGGCTCAAGGCTGGGTGTGGAGTCTGCTTGAGAATCTCTCTCTGTCCCTCCACTGCTCACATGGACATGCTCTCTCTCTCTCTCTCTCTCTCTCTCTCTCTCTCAATAAACAAATATAATTAAAATAATTAAAAAACTTAATAAGTTAATTGGCATCTGGATTGGATCTAGACATATTTTAAACTGATTAATAACATCTAACAGGTGCTCTGAATTGCTAATTTTAATAAATCATGTTGGATTCACCAAATTTTCTCTAGGAGTGTAGCTAGATTTTTGGAACATGTTTTTGACATACATATAGAGAGCTTTGGTATATCAAATATTCTATGTAATAGGGGGTTAAGGATGCATCATACCCAATTGGCAATTTTTAAGACCCTACATATAATATCGTTAATAGTAAACCACATTAGATACATAGTTTCTCGAAGCATCAGGGTCTGTAGTGACCCTTGGATTTTACTGTGTCGGAGATACGCGGACAGGCTGGTTCACAGAGCTCCTCTGAAGATAGGAAAGTGCATTTATCAGTGCTCGCTGTAGGCATTTTCGTTCACTCATCAGCTTTATTTTCCATACACTGCTGCCCACTCAGGAAGCCCCAAATGACATCTGACTGCCCAGCTGCCGGTGGCCTGGGCTGATTTCAGAGTGGGGACAGCCCTTAGGGACGCACCGGGGTCGGATGAATGCCCACCGTAGGTGCTCAATAAAAGCTGGTTCTCCTCCCTCCCTGACATCTTCCTTTCTAGTCTCAAATTCAGTGAGTGAGATTTCTTTCAAACTTTAAGTGAACCAACCACATCCTATTTTGTCTAAGGGAACAGGCTGAAGGAGATGAGGGGGCAATGATCTATCAATAACATCTACAGCTAATCCTTTTAATGCTCAGGCTGTTCTCTTACAACTCATTCACTCTTTTCCCTTCTCCCTACCTTCCCCCCGAGCGCCTGCTACACTGGACCATAACTTCGTGCAAAGTGGAAATAAGCACCTCCCCAAACAGCACCCTCTCTGATCATCTGGCAAATCAGAAAAGAGCACCCATTCCAGATCTGAGCCCCCGCTTGCTCTCTCGGCCAAGCCCCTTGGCACAACACACAAAATGCATGGCCACCCACAGCAGCCAATGTCACCGGGGGCTCCCTGAAGGCAGAACCCAATGAGGAAGGCCAAGGCCAGTACGGAGTCTGCTGGTGATACAGCTCACATGTAACCCCCTGGAGGCCCTGGGTGCCAAGTCACATTCACCAACCCTATGGCTCTATCGAAGCCGTTCCACATCTGACTCCACCAGGTTTGGCCGGGAGACAGAGGTTCCTTCTCTCCCCCAAAGAACCTTCCATAGACCTTTGGAATCTTTCCCTTAAATCACAGTGCAAGTGTGAGGTCGTGGTCTAAGACAACCAAGCAGTGACTCAAGTATTCAGAGGTATAATTTTCCTGCAACTGGTGAGTTTACTTTTGGTTAAGTTCAGTGGCTTTGCCCGTGGGATATATGAAACTCTTAACACAGCCTAACACCCCCCCACGCACCCCCCACCCCCACCATCGCCAACTCTCAGAATCCAATTGGTAAATAAACTCCATTGAGATGTAAGGAAAACCACTACCCTTTTTATTGACCCTTCACACTGAAATAGTAAATGATACTGTGGGAACACTGACGGACGACACTGAATGGACCATCGGCAAGAGGCAAGATTGCCTCTCCCAAGACTCCTCTGTCCCCTGAGATTGGAATTCAGGGAGGATGCATTTGGAAATGATTTTTTTTTCCCCTCAGTAATGACAACGTTCAGTACCACCTAAGGAATGAAATTGAAGCATTGATCTTATTCTTCAAGTATAGGATAGCTTCAATATTAAAATTAACATATAAATTTAGCATCCGTCTCATTTTCAACTCACTTCTGCTGAGTAAATGCACATAAAAAGAATGAATCACTGAAACAGTATGCAGTGAAATCAAGTTCATTTTTCAAATATGTCAGATCAAATGCAGTCAGCGCCTGTTCTCTGGGCACCCAACAAATGTTCCCAGGATGCCCCCCCTTCCCATTGCCTCCCACCAACCTAGCCATAGGGCAACTTGGGGACTTTGGAAGATGAGTCCCTAAAGAGCAGACCCATAAATACGTAACTGCTACATGGTCTACCTCTTCCTCTGGTCCTATTTCTTTCCGTAAATTTTAAATGTTCTTAGGCTCTTAGAAGGCTTTGATTGATTGCAACAGCCTGGACCAGGGGTTCAGAATCACTGCCCCCTTCACGTCACCTCCCCAGTTTCTCCGCTATTAATTTCAACCGCAGCCACGTACCTGGCTAAGAAATGCCTTGCTGCTCAAAATTTCTGTGCAACTGCTTTTGTTTTTCCCTTCACCAAGAGGATTGGTATTCCGTAGTAAGACATCACCTCACACCTGTTAGAATGGCTGTTATCAAAAAGACAAGAGATCTTTTTTTTTTTTTTTTAATTTTTTTTTTTTCAACATTTTTTATTTATTTTTGGGACAGAGAGAGACAGAGCATGAACGGGGGAGGGGCAGAGAGAGAGGGAGACACAGAATCGGAAACAGGCTCCAGGCTCCGAGCCATCAGCCCAGAGCCCGACGCGGGGCTCGAACTCACGGACCGCGAGATCGTGACCTGGCTGAAGTCGGACGCTTAACCGACTGCGCCACCCAGGCGCCCCAAAAAGACAAGAGATCTTAAGTGCTGGCCAGGATAAGGAGAAAGGGAGCCCTTGTGCACTATTGGTGAGAATGTAAACTGGTGCAGCCACTATGGAAAACAGTATGGAAGCTGCTTAAAAAATTTTAAATAGAACTATCATATGACCCAGCAGTGCCAACTCTGGGTATATATCTGAAGAAAATGAAATCAATATCTCAAAGAGATATCTGCACTCCGTATTCACGGGAACATTATTCACAACAGCCAAGACATGGAAACAACCTAGATGGAAACCTAATCTGTCCATCAACACATTAACAGATAAAGCAAGTGTTACAAACTAAGTGAGACAAGGCAATCACAAAAAGACAAGTAGTGTGTGGTCTCCCTTACTCATGGAATCTAAAAAAACCAAACTCACAGAAACAAGGAGTAGAATCATGGTTGCCAGGGGATGGGGGTGGGAGAAATGGGGAGATGTTAGTCAAAGGGTACAGGCTTCCATTCGTAAGATGAGTAAATTCTGGATATCCAATGTGCAGCATTGTGCCTGTAGTCAAGACTATATTGCATGCTCGAAAGTTGCTGACAAGAGGGGCAACTGGGTGGCTCAGTCGATTAAGTTTCTGACTCTTGGTTTCGGCTCAGATGGCGATCTCAGAGTTCATGGGTTCGAGCCCTGCATCAGGCTCTGCACTGACAACGTGAAGCCTGCTTGGGATTCTCTCTCTTTGCCCCTCTCCCACTCATGCACACGCACTCCCACTCCCTTGCTCTCTTTCGCAAAATAAATAAATAAAGCTTTTTTAAAAAGAGTAATTAAAAAAAGTTGCTGAGAAAAGATCTTAAATGTCCTCATCACCAAAAAGGGATAATTATGTGAGGTGATGAATGTGTTAACTAACCTTATTGTGGTGATCATTTTGTAATAATACCTATATCAAATCATCACCTCATACACCTTAAACTTACACAATGTTGTCTGTCAATTATATCTCCGTAAAACTGGGCGGGGGAAGGGGATCCTTGATTCTTAAAACTCAAATCTCCAGCCCCAGGGCAAAGCTTATTTCCAGGTGTCATTAGCAAACCTGGAATCGTGGCATACATTAAGGGTCAGCAGCACTGACAAATCTCAGGAGCTTTAAGTGGTGCTCCCCTTGATAGGAAGGAGGGCACACTTATGCTAACATCTGGTGCTTCGCCAAACAGAAGTTTCCAAACACAGGCATTTCTGATCTCAAATGTGTACTTGGTTCAAACGTTAACACTGCCGCTGAAGTTACTTGAACCACCTGTAGGGCAGGTGGTTCACCTGTAAGACTGCTTACAGGTGGGCATTTATTTACTGTTGCCATAAAGAAGGACACAGGAGGGGAGGATGTACGTATTTAGAAGCCTCCAGCATGAGAGTTTTTATCCTTCAGCTCTTTTGCTTGGCATGGATCTAAGAAGAAAACCCAAAGATGTGTGTGATGCACAGGGAGGTGGTTCTCAAATCTTAGTGAGTTTAAGAATCACCTGGCGGAGCAGGGGAGGGCAGGGCACCCGGGTGGCTCAGCTCAGTCGGCTGAGCATTCAACTTCAGCTCGGGTCATGATCTCACGGCTCATGGGTTTGAGCCCTGCATCAGGCTCTGTACTGACAGCTTGGAGCCTGGAGCCTGCTTCGGATTCTGTGTCTCCCTCTCTCTCTGCCCCCTCCCACTTGTGTGCTCGTGCACTATCTCAAAAAGAAATCAACATGAAAAATTAAAAAAAAAAATCACCTGGGAAAGATGACAAAAACGTAGGTGCTGATGCTGCCAGCAATTCCGAACTCAACAAGCAGAGCCCAGGAATCTAAACTAGAAATGTAAGCACTGGGGTGCGTGGACCACAGACAAATGCCATGGAACAGACTGCCCCAGCCACACTCACACCGTAGATGAATAAAGCATTTAAGACGAGCAGCTGGCAGGTGCTCCCTAGAAGGGGAGAGAGAGGCACCCTGGTTTAATGTGGACTAACTTGCCCTAAGGCTGGCTTGACTCAGCTCCAAGTTTACCTTCAAGCACCCCGTCATTTTGTCGTGTGACACACGGGATTTAGCCAGAAGGAGCTGGCCGATTTTTTACTCTCTCATGTGAAAAAATAATCGTGTGCCGCTTTGCTACATGTCCTCGCAGGATAGTCTCTGGGAGTTGAGCTAGAATCTAACACGTTCTGACACTTTCGCCAGAGGGGGGCCCCACAGACAGGAGCACAGAGGAAGCAAAAGGGAGTGCTGGGAGCAGGATGTAGGATCTTAACCAGTTTCTCCCATCAGCCCCCTGACCACGCTTGCCCCACCAAAATAAATATTTCTTGCTCCAGAAGATTATATCGAGGATCAAACATACCTGCACTAGCCTTTGAGTTCGCTGTCTTACAGATCATTCCATTTTGCTGGCCATTGTCAAAAGAAGTCCATGATTTTGATGATCTGTGGAGGTTAAATCACATGCTGTAAAGGCACCATATCTTAAGGCGAGTTTTGCTCAATTGGGCCATTCAACCTGGAGAAGTAACAGCTGAAAGATAGATTTTGTAGCACCTTTGGTTCCCAGGGGATCTGTTATCATTGCTGCTTGTTAAATATATGCAGATTGGCTTTTGAGATGAAGATACCTTGGAAAATACATTTGTCCTAGTTAGGCCTAGACATTAGCCCATCACAACACATGAAACGTCCTGGAAATGTGTCTTTAGACTCAGGGGCAAATTATTTTGCTCTCCACTCCCTTACTTTCTTCCTTTATGTATACGCTAATGTTTAAATACAATCCTAACAACAAATAGTATGTACTTTTAAATACCCTGGTATGTAACTATGTCACTGAAATACACATTAGTCCGGCTAATATAAGGAATTTTTTTCCCCATCAAAGATTCTCATCCCCAAAGTGCCCTACAGAAATAAAGATGAGTTGGGGGTTTTTTCAGTTTTAAATATGTCTGTCTCCTGGGACCCATTCAAGGATGGTCGGCAGCTGATATTAGCTCCTATCCCCCAGGCCAAGAGGATTAGCACTCTCCCTTCCAGACCTATTCTGGCATTGGGAGCTCTTTCTGCATCCTTGTCATGTAGAGGCTTTTATTTGCTTACTTTCTCTTCCACCTTCCTAAGTGTATTTTCTGACTTAAACAGCCGTCTTTGCTTTCACTATCTTTGAAGAATGGACACAGCAAGAGAAGTGATCTGTGTGGGCACCACCAGATAGTATTGTTGGAAAACTCACTTTTTAAAACCCCTGAGCAAGAATGCAAAGTCTACCAAGCTTAATTAACAGTAGTAATAATAGCTCCCACTTATCAAGTGCTTTCTCTACGTCAGGTCCGGGGCTGAGTACTTTACTTATTCCCCACACGGTAGATTGTTTCATTGTTACTTTATTCTTTTAAAAAAAAATTTTTTTTTAATGTTTATTTATTTTTGAGAGAGAGAGAGAGTGAGACGGAGCATGAGCAGGGGAGGGCCAGAGAGAGGGAGACACAGAATCAGAAGCAAGCTCCAGGCTCTGAGCTGTCAACACAGAGCCAGACGTGGGGCTCGAACCCACGGACCGTGAGAACATGACCTGAGCCGAAGTCATACGCCCAACCGACTGAGCCACCCAGGCGCCACTCATTGTTACCTTATTCTTGAATGGGATCCTCCATTATAATCCCTGTTTACCTTGGACTCGTGGACAGGTAAGTTGGACAATTGCATACAGAAAGCGTTCTCTTACACAAAATAGGCTCTCGCCAAGTATCAGTTGAAGAATTCAAAGAATGGATGGAGGGGCTGAATTTAACTCTATTCTTAAGCAACAAATTCTCCATATTTCTCGAGGAGTGCCCCCTTTCACTGATACCTTGATTCCTGGTCCGTGTGCTAGCAAGTGGCTTTTACATCCAGTTTCTATCTTTCCAGATCCTCTTTCCACCAGTAGAAATGACATAAACGAAGATCATCTCCTTAGTTTATTTTTTTTTCTAGAGCCCTCAGCATGCTACAATAACCTGACAAAGCTTTATCTTGTGTTCATTTCACAATACATTTCATGCAGTTCACAGCTGTGATTTGGGTTTACATCGACATGACGCATGTTTCAATTCAGCCATGTGAAAAGAATTAATTCTTAATGGAGTTTGTCTCTGAAAACCGTCCAAGCTTAAATAAGCATGTGAGCAGTTCACTCTATTCTCAAGTGCAGTCTCTCTCAAATATGCAAGAAGGATTTTTAGCATAAGAATATAAGGTCCCTGTTCCGAGTCCATTTGCAACTAAACCATTTCCTTTAGGCTTTACATATCCTGAGGAATCCTCTTTCACAAAACTGCATTCAAGTATACTATTTTATCGGACATTCCGGGTTGAGTTGAGGAACGAGGCTGACCTTCAGCCTTACATCCCCAAATAACATCTTCCAGTGGACCCGGCTTTTCCCAAGACTATTCTTAGCATCAGACTCTCTTTTACAATACACATTCAGCACTAAAGCCACAGAGTAGAGCTATTTGGCATTTTCCAATGAAGTGCAAGAAATTAAATAAGTTATGTGTTTGTTTTTTTTTTTTATTGCCAAGGTATAGAATCAAGCACAGTCACTTTGCGAAACAGAAGGAAAGGGGGGTATACACAGGTCGTGACCTCTCCTCGCGAGGGGGAGAGGGGTGTGGGGGAGGGGCAGATGCACAGAAAACGTCACCTGGTCCCCACCCGGCAGGTAAGCCCTTTAAGAGGATGTGTTGAGTATCCTGGAGTCCGAAGAGTCGGACCGCTCGTCGTAGTCGTCCTCGGTGTAGATGGACTGCTTGGCCACGATCGGACAGCCGTCGTCGGGGATGGAGATGCGGGGGTCCTCGGGGGCGCGCGCGGGGAGGACAGGCGAGCTCCGGAAGACGCCGGCTGAGTTAGTGGGGAAGGGGCCCACGTACTGGGACCTCAGCTGGTACTGCTGCTGCAGCGTCATCGTGTTCCACAGGGTGACGTCGTTGGGCAAAAAGGGGCTGGACTGGTTCCTCGCCAAGGTATTCCTCAGCATCAGCGGGTAGCGGGGCGGCTGGGGGAAGGGGTGCTGCAGGGGGACCGCCAAGGGGTTGGGGACAACGTTACTGGAGTCGGCGGAAAACCTCAGCGTGTCCGGGACCCTGAAGGCCGAGCCCACGGACCACTTGGACGAGGAGATGGGGTAGGAGCTCAGGCTGTGTTCGAAGATGTGGCCGTTGGAGGGCAGCACCAGCCCCTCGGGCTCGGCCGCAGTTCTGTCTGCCGCCGCGGAGACGGACGAGCGGCTGGTCAGAAGGACCTCCACGGCGCTCACCAGGTCGCCCCCGCAGCCCTTCAGGATCAGCTCCAGCACCGTCGGCTTCTGGTTGGGGAATATTTTTTTTAACACTTCCAGGGGCGGTCTGTTGGCTTTCAGGCTGAAGGGCAGGGACACGGTCCCCGAGGGGCCCTCGATCAGCAGGTGGTTCTGCTCCGCGTGGTACTTGGGGCTGTCGGGGCGGCTTTCCGGGTTCCCGCCGTTTTTCTGGACCGCGTAGCCGCCTTCGTCCACCGACACGATCTCGGGACTCTCGGGGGTGAAGCAGCCCTTACTTTTGGCCACATCCGGGGAGCTCCTCTGGTCGGCGTCTTTGTCGCTGAAGGTCTCTGTGTTATCAGCCGAGCTGCTGTCCCCCAGTCGTTCTTCAGTCAGATCTGAAAAGCAGAGAACAGCTAAGTTAATCCTTTGCTGGTGTGCATGGAGAGGAGCAATTGGAGAGAGCCCCACACACGCATTTTGGAAGGGAACCACGGCTCGTGTTTGCTAACACACTTAAAGCCTGCCTGCCTGCTTGCTTGCTTGCTTGCTTCCTAAAAAAAGGCTTGAACTCATGACCTTGAGATCAAGAGTCACATGCTCTATGACTGAGCCAGCCAGACACTCCTGTGCAGAAAGCCTTTTAAGAAAAATCCAAACCACCTCATTGGCAAATGGAGGGGAGGGAAGACTAAATAAAAATCTAGAAATTGGAGTGATTTCTCAGACTAAGAATGTGCAGAGAAGCCTTGCCCTAAACACAGAACAGTGATGTGATCCCTATAACCGTTAAAGATGCAGCTGTCATAGCAGTAACCATCTAAATAGGGACGCTCTGTAGTTCTAGGGATAAAAACAGCACAGGGAAGAATAGGAAAATGAGCTTGGGTTTGTCTTCTGGCTACTTTTCTGCAAATGAGGTGGCTGGTGACATCTGCAGACATCATCGGCTGGTACATGACCCCTATATCCATAGAAGGGAATTTTAATATTTTCAATCCATTTCCCACAGGCAGATTTTGTGGTACATGTGTCTTGTGAACCAGTCATCTATTTCATCAGGTTACCATGTACAGTAATTAGTCAATATCATTTCCAAAGTGAAAGAAAGGAGCCACGATACATTGAAATCTTTCTTTAAAAGCCACTGGAGTGACTGACAGACTGGAAGTAGAGGCAAGGCAAAACCAGCTGTGAATTCTGGACAGCGAGGCAGGTTGCATGACGGAAAGAAGGAAATGGCTGGAGAGCTTTGTCAAACTGCACAGGGGTCATGACCCATCAATGAAACAGTGCGCCCATAACTCCAGGACCACAGAGTGCAAGAGGTAAAAATGTTTCACCAACTGTTTTATTAGTAAGGTTCATGGAAAGGATTTGAAGATACCTTCTTGAATTATATTAAAAGGGGTGGGGGGGAGTTTCCTGGGTAAAGCAGAGATTGGCTGTGAACTTAAACCAGGTGCAATTTTAACATTTTGACTTAAGATATTACCCCCCAAAGGGCTAGGATTTCTACGCAGGCAGAAAGGAGTAGGTAAGACTGGTTTGCTTGCTTTGGACATGCCAACAGGCCTCTATAATAAAAGAACATATTCTTTATTAGCACGCTATAAGCAAGTAGATTTTTATCCTTTTGAAAGCATTTACTGACTGTCTCTACTCAAAGCCAGTGCAACTGATCTAAAGATGAAAATTATTAATGACCCAGTTGTCAGGTTGTAAACAATCGGTTTGCCTGTGTTTTCTACGGCCTGCCTGAATAGCTTCCTTGTCATTTTCTCTGTGGGCACACCTGATTATCTTTAGAATGCCAGCCGGTGGAATTTCATCACAGCCCTGTCAAAAAAATCTATCTCCTTCTATTTGTTGTTGTTTATTTTAAAAGCCTTAAACAAAGGCCCATTTATGAACATTCTTCTAATATGGGATTTACTTCAAGCATAATGGAAAACTAGAAGGTGAGTTCTTCAACAGAGTAATAACTATGCGCCAAGCATAAATGAGCACCTTTTAAAATGTGCTTAAACTGTATCGGTACAACTTTCAGTCCTATGACTGATCTGGTACAAATTCACTTATCCCCAATTTGCATTTTAAGTAAACTACTGCTTTTTCTAAGACAAAATGTGAGGTTTGTATGTGGGGATCATCTGCAGCCCACATATATTATGCCAGCTCTGCTTTCGAGCACAGCTCGGGTTGGGGGCGTGGGGGGAGGTGCAGAAGACCTATCTTTGCAAGAGGAATTTGACATATTCCCTCTCGCAATTCCCCAGGACAGGGGATCCACATGTCCTCTCCTGAGTTAATGTGGTATTTGTTCTTGATCCAAAAGAGAAAAACAAGGACAAAAAACTTCTGGAGATTCTAATCAGAGAGACCTATGTCAACTTTCCTGACTCATGACCCCATGCATGCCTTTTGGCAGTTAACTCTATTACTAAACCCTTGAAAATGAGTGGACAGGGACAGTATGTCAGCTCTGCACTGAACTGAACACACAATTGGAGTTTGGCCCCTGCCCCGTGGAGCTTAGGAAAACAAGTCAAATACACTCCCCAGGTAAATATTAAATAATGTTTTAAATACTATATGCCTCTAAGCAGGGTTTTTTAATTTAACTTTAGCTTTCCTTACCTATCATTATCAGCATCGAGTATTTGTATCCCTGTAATATGCAAGACGCCGAGGGACATAGAAAAAAGGGAGTGAAAAATACCAGGAAGTATAAGACTTGTCCCTGACTGGAGGAACTTATGATCTAGCTGAGCAGATAAAAGGCATGTGCAGGAAGAAAAGCAAACATAGCCAGACAGAACTTGCTTAGTATCAAATATGATACTTACTGTACACAAACATTCATAGTAGCATTATCTGCCATAGCCCAAAGGTGGAAGGAGCCCAAATGTCCACGGAAGGACGAATAGATAAATAAAATGTGGTGCATACGTACAATGCAGTATTATTCAGTCTCAAAATGTAATTCTGACACATGCTACTGTGGGGATGAGCCTTGAAAATATACTAAGTGAAATAAGCCCGTCACAAAAGGACACATATTCTATGGTTCCATTTATACGAGGTACCTGGAATAGACAAATTCAGAGATAAAAAGTAGAATGGGAGCAGCTGGGTGACTCAGTTGGTTAAGCATCCGCGTTTGGCTCAGGTCGTGATGTGAGCATCCAACTTGCGTTCAAGTCACGATCTGATGGCTCCTGAGTTCAAGCCCCCTGTGGGGCTCTGTGCTGACAGCTCAGAGCCTGGAGCCTGCTTTGGATTCTGGGTCTCCCTCTGTCTCTGTCCCTTCCTTGCTCTCGCTCTGTCTCTCTTTCTCAAAAAATATACAAACATTAAAACAAAAATTTTAGGGGCGCCTGGGTGGCTCAGTCGGTTAAGCGTCTGACTTCGGCTCAGGTCATGATCTCGCGGTCTGTGAGTTCAAGTCCCACATCAGGATCTGTGCTGACAGCTCAGAGCCTGGAGCCTGCTTCGGATTCTGTGTCTCCCTCTCTCTCTGACCCTCCCCGCTTCATGTTCTGTCTCTCTCTGTCTCAAAAATAAATAAACGTTTAAAAAAATTTTTAAAGAAAGTAGAATAATCGTTACCAGGGCCAGAGGGAAAAGAGGAAATGGGGACATATGGTTTAATAGGTACAGGGTTTCAATTTCAGATGATGAAAAAGTTCTGGAAATGGACACTAGTGTGGTTGCACAACATTATGAATGCACTTAATGTCACTATATTGTAACCCTAAAAAAGGTTAAAAGAGTTAAATCTCACATTATGTGTGTTTTACCACAATAAGAAAAGAGAAAGAATGGGACACACAGTATCAGAGCAGTATAGGAGATGGTGAGATTTAAACAAAAATTTTTTTAACATTTATTCACCTTTGAGAGACAGAGACAGAGCACAAGCAGGGGCAGGGCAGACAGAGAGGGAGACACAGAATCCAAAGCAGGCTCCCGGCTCTGAGCTGTCAGCACAGAGCCCAATGTGGGGCTCGAACCCACGAACTACGAGATCGTGACTTGAACGGAAGTTGGACGCTTAACCGACTGAGCCACCCAGGTGCCCCAAGCGTCTTCTTTTAAACGACAATTTTTCTCAGGACATCTGTCTGGCTCAGTCCACAAAGCATGTGACTCTTGATCTCTAGGTAGTGTGTTCAAGCCCCACGTTGAGGGTAGAATTTACTTTAAAAAAAAAATTTTTTTTTAAAGATCATTTTTCCCATGCTGGATAAGTTGCAAATGCTGAAAATATTTGTGGAAAATGTCTTGAGGTCTACCACCAAATTCAGTGCTGCACAGAACACGTCAGGCTCCAGAAGAAAGTGAGTCAAGGAGCCGAAGTTCAGTCACAGGAGAGCTAGAGAAGGATGTTCTGGCTCATCTGACCTATCTGCCGTTGTGAAAACGTATTTTTCACCCCAATCTACTGGATACTGGATGACAGGACTATAAATCTGACAACGCAAAATGCCAGTTTTGTAACTATTTTCCTGTCCTGCAGAAGAGGCCACAATAGCATCTTATACGGGTGCCAGCTCGTTCACCAACTGTGAACCTCCAGACTGCAACGGTCCCTTCCTTTATTTTCTTGTGCCACCCTGTCCCCCTGCTATGGTGACATGCCCCCAGCAGCCTGTGCTTGCTTCCTGTTCCTTCTCAGCCGGGGAGGGGGGGGTGTGGATTGTGCTGATTCATCCACACACTCTTCTCAGGTTTCTGGGAGGTCAGCCTCCCCAGCTCAGTGCCCAGGCTACGGCCCAGTGGTCAAAAAATAAAAAATAAAAAGCTAACAGGATGTCACAGGGATCAAGTCTACAAATTCAAGGCATTCCAACTAACTGGGCTCAGCACTGTTCATATCCTGTTCAAAGGGAAGACAGAAGCCATTGAAGGAAGCAAGGTGTGGGACACATCTATGGCCTTCATGCACCTGAATATTGCGTGAGCAGAATTCCTATCAACAGCCAAGGCTCTTGGGGTTTCAAAAGTGGACAAGGGAAGACTAGGCTCTCACTTTGTGGCACTTCTGTTCACCCAGCAGTAACTTCTCAAGGGCAGAATGGAGCGTCCCTGCACTCCTGTGGCACTGTGGTATCTGGAATTGGTTGTACTGTTGTCCCTAACCTAGATGTATTGTAAATTACCCAGATGTACTGTAAATTATTCTATAAATACAGACTTCCACAAGTAATTATAGAGGGTGAGTTTTGCGGCCTGTGATAAAGTACAACTTAATAACAGGTGTTTCTTTACATCTCTAGGGTTTTTTTTCCCTAAACGAACTTTGCAAAATGTTCGTGTTGGCTTAAAACACAAAGGCCTTTCTAGATACGGAAATGTGACACTGCTAACCAACGGAATGGAAAGGGAAATCGTCCCCAAACACTCTACCCTCTTTCTTTTTGAAACTGACACCCTCATTCCTAGAACATGGAGAGTAAGAATATACTCCAACTGATAACATGTCTACCCCTAGTAATAGGGGTACACAAAGCCAAACCTTGTCTTCAAAAAGGAGAAAGAAATCAATTTCATCTGATATTCCAAATTACCTATTGAAAGTGATACAATCTGGTTTTTTTTAATTTTTTAAAAATGTTTATTTATTGTTGAGAAAGAGACAGAGAATGAGCAAGTGAGGGACAGAAAGAGAGGGAGACCCAGAATCCATAGCAGGCTCCAGGCTCTGAGATGTCAGCACAGAGCCTGATGTGGGGCTCGAACCCACAAGCCATGAGATCATGACCTGAGCTGAAGTCGGAGGCTTAAATGACTGAGCCACCCTGGTACCCTATAATCTGCTGTTTCTAATGCTTAAACATCCAGGTATTTTAAAAATCTTTCTATTCATTCTTCCATGTCATATTTTTCGTGATACAGAATTAGTCCTAGGGGCGCCTGGGTGGCTCAGTCAGTTGAGCGTCTGACACCGGCTCAGGTCATGATCTCACAACTTGTGAGTTCCAGCCCTGCTTCAGGCTCTGTGCTAACAGCTCAGAGCCTGGAGCCTGCTTAGTATTCTGTGTCTCCCTCTCTTTCTGCCCTTCCCCTGCTCATGCTCTGTCTCTCTCTCAACAATAAATAAACATTAAAAAAAAAAAAAAAAGAATTAGTCCTAACCACCCCTCAACTAAACCATTCACTAAGCTTTAAGTATTTAAAAGAAGTAGATATTCAATTCAGAAGGAAATTTTTTCCATCCGTGATAATGCTACCAACTTCAAAAAATACATAAACCTTAAGATAGCTCCAAGACTTTTTTTTTTCTTTTGCTACAGACTATAACTAGGGAGAGAAACTGAATAGTCACACAAAAGTGGCTTCCAATCTAAAACTACAGTTTGCAAAAAGTCTTTAGAGGACTTTTTAAATATGAAAATGTAGTTACGTGTTTAAAAAAAAAAAAACCCTAGGTATTCATTTCAAATATTTGGGGAAGTCTACCATGTACGGGAAATAAACATTCTGCTCAATACACATAAAAATAGAGAGAGACTCTTTCAGACTCTAAGATGGTGGCTTTATCCATTCTATCCAATTATAGCTACAAAAACAAAAATAGATCTTGAATGAAAACACAAAAACACTGGCATAGAGAGGGATGTTTCCTAGTGCAAAAGTCACCAGACTTTTTTTTTTTCTTTTGAAATTATGTCATACATTTTGAAACATGAATTGTACCCCATGTTCTGTCGACTTGAGCTTGGGGGAGGGGGGACACACTTGTAACTAATTGTTCCCTGAAGGGTCATTTTCCAAGCACACCAGTCTTACAGCAATGACAGAAAAGGAAGGAACCTAGGCTGGACAGGGCTTCTCGAAGAGACCAATGCCCAATCAGAATGCCCAACATACTTTTTTACATTTTCTGTTATTTTTATCTCACACTAGAAGTGCTGCATCATAAAAAAAACAAAAACGAAAAAAATGGGTGAAAATCTAAAGTATAGCAGGGAATGAATGTAGGTGGAAAATCATTCCTTTTCTTCTGTGTGTGTGGGGGGGGGGTGGTATGGATCCTGTGAAAAGTATAGACAGTCATGCTTCGCTTTTTAAAATTCATTAACAACACTAGCTTACTAATGTGTGAAGGAATCAGGATGGTTCCTTGGGATCAATATTTGGGGGAACATTGGGCAGAACTTAAGGAAATAAGGCTTGCAACAGTGGACTTTGTATGTCTTGCAAAAATTTAGTTTCGAACTTTGTTGACTCAGGAACACTTTTCAAGAAGGAGGAAAATTACCTGTAAATCTACCTGTTTATTTGGTACTTATAAAAATACGGCCAGTGGGGTGCCTGGGTGGCTCAGGTCATGATCTCATGTTTTGTGAGTTCGAGCACTACGTAGGGCTCTGGCCTGACAGGGAGGAGCCTGCTTGGGATTCTCTTTCTCTCTCAAAAAAAAAATTAATCAGCATTTTTTTAATGTAGCTGTCTACTCATTCATACATCTATTTAACAAAAACCTTAAGTCTCTTACTATGTTCCCAGGCACTGTATTAGGGAAGATTATACAGAGCTGATCAAAACCTTGCCTCTCGGCCACTGAGAGGCTTACAGTTTACTGATTCATCTTCTGTAAAAATTTCCGTCACCTATGCGGTTGGTCACATCTTACACTGAAATGCAGCAAATAACTAAAAGGCCGGTGGCTGGGCAGACTGTGCTGTATCCACAGGGTTCACATTGTTGTAAACATTCACTGGAGAGACAAAGCTGGCAACAAATACTCATCCCTGAACTAATAAAAGTAATAAACTAAAAGTAATAAACGGGGGGGGGGGGGGGGGGAGAATACCAATCCCCGCTTTGTACAATGTGTATCTGCCTAGTCATTGCAATAAAAAGAGAGAGAGAGAGGAAGATTAGAGATTCAGTAGAGAACTGACCTTCTGAATGTTCAGTTTTCCATAATACTGTTACTCAGCACTTGACTGTGCTTATTTTTATAGCTATTTAGTTATAAAATAAAATGGAAAAAAACTACACATAGTTTTGTTTTCGGTTCCCCTTAGTTTCCTTGGAGAACCAGAGTCTGCAGTGTTCAGGCGGTAGATGGACCTGTGACCACCAGCTGTTACTGCTCAGGCCTTGATCTCTGCCTTGAGCCCCCCCCCCCCCATTCCCCAGTCCCCAGTCCATACCCCAGTGCCCCGCCCACTGCCTCATCTCCTCCCCAGACAAGAAGATCCAGGGACCTGAGAAGCCAGAACAAGTTAAAAAGCCAAAGAAAGGAGGAAAGCCAGAGGGGAGGAAGAGGGGAAGGGAGGAGAAAGGGAGGCAGGGAGGAGGCAAACAGATTTTTGCTGAGCTCCTCCCTCCCAGGAAGAAGTGCAACAGTTCCAGAAAGGGGCTCCAAGTCCTCCAGGGACGTTGATTTATGAAGATTTACTCACTTTCTCTCTGTAAAGCTGTTAGCAGAAAGTGCTGACTGGCTGCAGCAAAGAATTTCTCATCAATGCTCTTTGATTGTATTTTGCAAACAAAATGCCTGTTGCTTGGTAACATTTCACTTGAGCCTGACCTTCCCCGAAAGTTATTGCTATCAGATTCGATTTACACTGTCCTCCTGTGATTACTGTAATCTTTTAAACCCGGGAGTTCATCCATCAGGGAAAAGAAAAGTTGGTTGTGTAAGTCGAGAGCGCGGCTATCGGCCAGATTTATAACCCGGAGGAGTGTGTTGGGGTGGGGGTGGGGGGATCGTTCCCGGGCGGCAGCGGACCTGCCGCTCCCAGACGCGTTTTTCCTGCCAACCCTGTCCTCAGCGCCACAAGACGGACACTCGGGGCCCCGAGGAGAGAAAGAAGCTGCTGGACGCGCAGGATCGACCCCCACCCGGAGTGGCGCCCTGCGGGGTGATTGGGTGGGTTCGGCCTCGACCTGGGGCCGCCAGACATGCAGGTCGCCCCGTTAAATGTGAACTTCAGATGAATAACCAAGGGTTTTTTAGTCGAAATATGCCCCATGCGATATTTGACATGTTATTTTTTTGTTTGTTTGCCTATTTGCACATTTTTGTGCTACCTCTCACACCCCACCGGAGCTCGGGAGGCAGCGGGGAGGGCGCAGAGGGGCCGCCGGCTTCTCCACCCTGCAGCGCGCCGGCCCGGGAGCGAGCGGGGAGGGAGCCGACCGCGGCGCCCGACCCGCCGCCCACTGTCTCCCCGGGACCGGGTGCAAGGGGACGGCGGCCCAGTGCCGCCGCGCAAACGCCCTCCCTAGCCTTCCCGCACCGCCGCCCTCGGAGGGGAAAGCCCCAGCCCCGGGCGCCGCCGCGGGCTCCCCGAGTCCCGGACCGCGGCCCAGGGCCACCGCCCGCACTTGCGGCGCTCCCGGGGCAGCGTGCACAGCCCCCGCTTCGCACCCCCTAAACCGGCCCCGGAGTAAGGGCTTGGAAGAGGCCACTGGTACAGGACCGCTCCTTCCTCTGCACTGGGTTAGTTTCTGTGTTTCAGAGTGCAACTTGCGTGCGAGCCGCGTTCCTCGCCTCAAATCTGGCCTTCTTAAATAACCAGACCCCCGTTTTAAAAAATTCATAGGTACACTTCATGAATGACTTTGAAGTCTTCCCCGCTTTTTTCGTTTGCTTCTAGCCTGTATTCACCAGGGTTTCCCATTCTGGCCTAGACCAGTGATCCAGTAACAATCATACTTGCAGGTGCCTCTGTCTCTTAAAAAAAAAAAAAAAATTAAAGTAAAATTAAAAATTAGGAAGCACTGGACAGGACCCAACCAAGCTGGAGCAGAAAAGCACAGAGCCTGCATTAAGTCGCTAGGAGGTGCCCCGCAGGAGGTAAAATTAAATAAAGGCAGTTTTCCAAAATCTTACTTCTTTCCCTGTAAGTCTCTTTGCTCCTTTTCAGGAGAAACACCCAGGAAAGGAGCTCCTACTTTCCTATATGATCCTGTTCTTCTATTCCTGACCAAATAAGCTGGCTTTCTGTTTCTTTCTTTTTCCTTTAAGAACATTTTAAAGAACTTGTGTGCATATTTATTTTGTAGATAAATGTAGGAAGAATCTATAACTACAGGTCTTTCCTTGCATAGTGGGGAGAAGACCGAGGACACACTCCCAGAGGAAAGCCGGGGGGTGGGGGTGGGGTGGGGTGGGGGGGGTGGAGGGATGAGAACACAGGAATGTAATTTTAGCTCCTCACCTTGGTTGTGACCCTTAACTTTCCTCAGCTCTTGAGCCCACGTCCTGAAAGGCTGGCTTGGCTGGTTGAAGCTGCTGACTCAGACACACTAAGAGCTGAAAGATGTTCACACTTCCCATGATATTTTCATGGGGGGAGGGGAGAGAGTGAGGAGGGAACTTAGGAAAATAAGCCAGTCAATGGTATAAAGAAGCCTAAATTCGAATTTGGAGCTCAATCAAAATCTAATAATATCAGACCAGCCATAGACGATAATCAAGCAGCAAGGGAGGAAAAAAGAATGCTTCAATCCGTAACTAGAATTAATAACATTAGGGTATGAAACGTCTCCTTAAAACCACCACCACATTGAAAGGAATGCTCCATGAACTACACCGTTAGATAAAATAACCCCTATTTCTTCTAAGAATTTGATGCAGGATTTTGGGAAAGATTTCTTCAAGCAACAAAACCGAGTCTGGGGGTTAACCTGTCACTCCCCTAACAGGGTGTGTTTTCTCCAATGGGTGCCCAGCAAAGGTACCCTTCTGTCTCTCAGGCCAGCGCTTTTCTCAAGGATTTCTGGAGAGGGAAAAAGATTCCTGAGTTTGTGCACCTGTGTTTGTATCCAACAACAAAAAAAAAACGTATGTCTCCATAGCTGTGTACCAAAGAGGCCCTTTGCAAAACGAAGCGCGTTTTTGACACCGGTAGCACAAAGAAACAAATCTCGGTAATGTGTCAGCAGATATTTACATTCCTAATGGTCTGTGAACTTCTTGTCCGTGTGGACACGTGGATGTACTATTCCAACAGACCTTCACCTACCTCTCTAAACCGTAGTGAGCTACTCGTACAAGAGTATCGGATGTGCTTCTCAATGCGCATGGCATGTTACATACAAACACAGTACAAGAATAATTGCAAAAAGGTATAATACAGACAGCCAGAGCAATCACATCTAGACAGTTTTCCCTAACTTAAACCCCAAAGAGCCTTTCTCCACAAAAAGCACTGCATAGAACTGATCCACTTGTGTGCAAGACTTCCTAATGGGAAATAATTATCTGTTCTTTTCCTGCCTCCTCCCACCACTGGATTGGTAGTTGGCTTTTTTTTTTTTTTAAGAACGGAATTATGGGGTTGAACCAATTGAAAGAAGAGAACAAAAGTTGTATAAATGAACTTGCAAGGTATGTGATGTGACCAGCTGGAAACTGAGCTTTTGGTCCCTGATGGCTCACCAACCCCCCCTCCCCCCCCCCCACCCCGCGCCATCACTCTGACCTCTCCTTGTGGTAAATCCTAGTCTCCTTTTCAATTATTTGTTTTCAACTTGGAAGGCTCAGGCTATCCCGGAATAATTGGTATGAAGTAAGAGAGAGAGCACCAAGTCTGGTTTGTCCAGTTGAAATCTGTCTCCCTCTTTTATTCCCCCACAGCACACTGCCACAGCTGCTACCCCGCCCTCCTTCCCCCCTTCCGGCTGGCTCTCCCTCCCCCTCCTGCCCTGGCTGTTTTGGTTTGGGGACTCTTCAGAGACCCTGAACTTTGGCTATCCCAAGGGATGGTTTGAAGAGCACAGGATGTGAAAGAATCTCCTGGACAAAGACTCCAGAAGCCAATGCCCTTGGGGTGCCGTAGGGCAGATGGCCCCTGCAAAATGCTACTACCCCTCCCCAGAAACTCCAACTCCTGCTCTGGTGCTGGGGAGATGAAGACCGGGAAACTGGAAACGGAAAGGCTAAGCAGAGTCAGTGGCATGGATCAGCTTCTAGAACCCAGACAAAGCTCTCCTAGTTACTAACTTGTCCTAACTTAAAGGAGAAAAGCAAAAAGGATCTTCTTTCTCCCTATCTCCTCTTCCTCTGTGGTAAATCTATAAATACAAAGAGATCGGGTGGGACAAAAGCGAGTAGGGGCGGGGGGGGGGGGGCTCATTACTCCGAGACAGGCGTATACCCAACCTACTTTGGATTAAATGTCCACAAAACCCACGTTCAGCAAACTGTCCTCTGTCCAGAAAACGCCCAGTCTTACTCTTCACATAACATGTTCTCAGAGCTTCAGGCCTGCAGATCATAACTGAGCAACGGGGACAGCCGAACTGGGCCATCCAGGCTGCCTACCAACCCACCCCAAAATGAGTGAGCCTGTATTTCCCCAGCTGCACCCAGCAGTCCAGTGCTCCTGAAAGCATCTCTCCAGAAGCCAGGGGTAATGTCTTTTTTGGCGGTGGGGTGGTCATAAGCTCTATCAGTTCTCCCTACAGGAGGGTGCTGGGACTTCCAGGGCCTTCCCTCTCCCAAGTCCAGCACAGCCCCTACTCCCCTTCCTAGGAAGATGGGCTTTTTTCCTGTATATATTTGCCCCAGTCCCAGTCCAAGGGAAACGTCAAACACTCTCCACTCAAATCTAAGAGCCTAAAATCAAAGCGGCACTTGGGCTGGGCAGGACAGCAAGCTAGAGACTCCCCAGGAGCAAAGACACTCAACTGAGGCCTGGAGGAAGGAAACGGAAGTGGGGAGGTGGGGTGGGGGCGTATGACCACCTCCGGGACACTGGGTAGACCCATCCTCTCTACAGCACCCAAGAGAGGAAAGGGGAGGTGACAGAGCCTTTGCTCCAAATCCGTGGCTTAGCAGCATGGGGCCCAGAACCTGGGAAAGGGCTGGGCAGAGGCGTCCTTCTCCATTGGAGGTCAGGTTCTGAGACACATGAGGGCGGCCGGGGAACGGTGTTTAAAGGATTTGAGCAGCTCTGCAAAAGCTGGGTGCGCCAGATTCTGGGTCCCCGCTACGAATTCGGGAACGTTTCCGGCTCTTTTTAACTAGGCTTGCAAATGAGGCTTCTTCAACAAATTGCAAGAAGCTGGAAGCCACCGTGCGCTACTGGAAAGGCTTCGGGTCCGCTCCAATCCCTTGAGTCCGAGAAGCAAGCCCAGCTCGGACTCAGCCAAGCCCTGGCTTAGACTAGTCACCTGCACCTACCTGTTCCAACCTCCAAAGACAAGGCTCCCTAAGCCCGCAGCCAGAAAAGCCGGGCCACGCGATGGGGTGTGTGCCCGCGTGGGTTTTAATTTGGTCCTGGTTCGAACTCTTTATTTACCGGCTGAAGCAGCCACGTCCCCCTTTTTACCTGGGGAAGGTATTTGGCAAGCCCAATGCACGGTCCCGCCGTTTGGCTCGCCGGCGCCGCGCCTGTGCTCTACCTGCTCCGGGTCCGGACTGAAAACCAGCCCGCGCCGGAAGAGTGTGAACCGGCTTGGCGGGACTTTGAAGGGAAGGCCCGAACCCCTGCCTCGGGGCCTCCCGGGCCAAACCGCGGCGGCCGCTCCCAAGTTTTCGCCCACGCGCCGCGCCCGGCTCCCGCACCGCAAGACGCTCGTACCTGGCTTGGCGAGGGGCGCCTGCAACGCCCCGGGCTGGGACTCGGCGGCCCAGCGCAGCGCGGCGGCCGCAGCCAACTCGGCTGCGGGGCGCGGCGGCGGCGGCGGCGGCGGCGCCTGAGAAGGCTGCGAGGTCGGCGGCGGCTGCGGGGCGGCGGCGGAGTCCCCCGGCGGCGGGGGTCCCGGCAGGGCGCGCAGGGAGTCCGGGATGAGGCTCTCGAGGCTCTCGTTGGCCTGCTGCCTGCGCAGCGCCACCTGCGCTGCCATGACCCGCTGCCGCTCGATGATGAGGATGCACTTCTCACAGGTGCAGTCCTTGAAGCGGCAGTAGCGCTTGTGGCCCTTGAGCCAGGACAGCACGCCGTGGTTGCGGCAACGCGCGCACTTGGGCGTGCGCTGCAGGGGCGCCCGCGGCGGCTGCGACACCGGGCCGCCCATGTACAGGTAGGGGGAGCCGTAGCCGTTCATGTCCCGGACTTCAGGAAGAGCAGGCGGGCTGGCGGCGGCAGCGGGCCAGGGGGCGCTGGACGGCGGGGCAGAGAGGCCCGCTCTCGGGCGGCCTCCGGGCGGCGCGGTCCTCGGTCCCGCAGCCCCGGCGGCCGCGTGCGCTCCGGGATGGCGGGAGGTGCAGCGGCCGTCTTCAAGGATCCCGCAACGCCCGCACCCTCAGCCTCCCTCCGGTGCTCCGCAATCCCACGCGCGTCGCGTCGCTCTGCCAGAGGCTGCTTCGGCTGGCACGTCCTTCCTCGCAGAGGCGTTGCGGCGGCTGCAAAGAGCCGGCGAGAGCTCTGGTTAAGGTCTGAGCCAGCTCGTCTGCAGCTCCCGCGCGCGCCGGGCGGCCCCAGCACCTCCTCCGCCGCCCTCCCCCCTCCACTCCTCCTCCCTCCCACTGTCACCCCCACCCCTAGGGTCCCGATCTCCTTGCACTCCCCACTCCCCACCCCACTCCACGCCTTCCTCTTTCCTTCCCGCTCGCGCCCCCAGAGTCCCTGCACTTCACCTTCCTTACCACCTGCAGCCAGGCCACTCTGGCGGGGGCGCTCACGGCCCCCTACTCCACGCTCCCTCCGCTCGGCCGGACTGCGGCGCTCCGGGACGCGGCGGTGCACGCGGGGCGGGGAAGAGGAGGGCCGGCGGGGGTGCGGGTGGAGGTGCCTGTAGGCCAGTGAGCTGGCCGCTCCCCTTCTCTCTCCTCCCCTCCCTGCAGGCCTGATTTGTCGGCACCGAGCCCGAGGCCACTTTCATCCCCACACTTGGCGGCCGAAATGGCTCGGCCAGATCCGAAGCCTTACCCGAGCCTTGCGGGTGCACTTGGGACCCAGCAGGAGCCGAGAGGGTTTCACTTAGGGCGAGCCAGGCCCTGCGGCCACTGGCGGGTGCAGTTGGGGTAGGGCAGTGCCACTGGTTCGGGGAAATTTTGACTTTCTTGATTTCCTTTGCAACATTTCTTTTTCTTTTGCTGCTGTAGAACAAAATGTATGTTTATGAAAACCTGCTGGCCCGAGGATGACAACCCATCTTGCGGGCTATTTCAAGGGGAAAAAAGACCGCCCTCTCTGGCCTTGAGTTTCTCTACTCCCCAACCCATGTTTTAATAATAATAGTAATTTTAGAAAAAAAAAAAAAAGTTTCAGTCCTGAAAAGCCAGGAAGTGCTCATGTGGAGGATCTGCTTACGTGCGGGATCTAACTTTCTCTCAGCGGACGGAGGAGCCACGTTAGCACCCCACGAGCTGCCGGATGTGACGACGATCTCCACTCTGTTCTGCCCAACAGTCATTACCGCACCATCAAACGGAGGTCTGGAGTCGGCCAGTTCAAATGCCCACAGACTCAGTGACTGAATTATGGATGAGGGATGGGTCCATTCCTGCCCTCCCCCCACCCCCCAGCGTCTTTGGGTAGGCGTGGAAGAGCGCCCTTGCACCAGATGACGGAAGCAAACTTTGTTCAAACTGTTAGCGGCGTGTCTCTAATCTCGGAGTACCGGTTTGGCCTAATGCAGACTCCCGCTGGAAGTGCGCCGCGAAGACTAAGCAAACACACACACGCACACACACAACGCAAGAAAACAAAGAAACAAGCAAAAACGGGAGGACACAACGGTGCAGGGTAGCACAATGGTTCAGTGCAAAGCGGGGGAGATGGCATTCCCGGAGCCTTCGTTCCGCGGGCTCCTGAGAGGACACTGAGCTCGTCCCTTGGAGGTCTGGGTGAATCGAATTCGAGAAGAGTCCGCAAGAATGGCCAACCCTTGGGCTGCACAGCGCCCCTTGTCCTCTCTGGGAAGCCGTTTTTCTCTGCACTCCCCGGGAAGCAAGTAACAGGAAAACGTCCCTCTGTGTTTGCTGTGAATTCAAATAAAGCATCGCCAGGCGTTCTGGCGGCAACCCTCCGCCAGATTTCGGGAAGGAAGGAGGATTAAAAAGGGAACCTGGTGTCCCTTGAAGTCCTAGCCGCCCCCTTTGTCAGACTAGTCCGGGGGTTGGGGATCACTGGATGTTGGCCTGGGGGGGGGCGGGGCGTGGGCAGGAAACCTGTGAGGGACAGTGCTACCCCTGGGCCAAACTTGGGTCAGTACAGACTCCCTCAGTGTCGCCTCTCATTCCCCCTCATCCACCCCCACCCTCAACCCCTCTTCTCCCGACCTCTGTTAGGAAAACAAGCCCTAAAACAGAACTGGAGGGAACTTCCTACATTTTCGGGATCGGAGGCAGAGGTCACCGGCACCCCCCCCCCCCACCACACACACACACCCCGCGGGCCTGAGACTGGGAAGTGGGAATTGTTGGCCAGTCCCTTCACATAAAGACAGACAAGAAGGGCCCAGAATGACACTGAATCTGGGAACTTTCGCGGGGAAATCTCTAGATCTCTTGGGAAAGGGAAGACCACGGACTTTTTTTTTCCTTTTTTCTTTTTTTTGTCAGACGCATGCCTCCCAATTTTCTCCTAATGGTCAGCGAAACAGGAATTTAAGTGACTTGGGAGTAAATAATTTTTTTTTAAGGAAAAGAACAGATCTCAAAACGGGTTTGGGGGGCATTCCCACTACTAAGGCGACCTCCTTTCCTCCTCCACTCACCTAGCCATCCTATCCCTTTGCCACTCAAACAGTCTGGCATTATTTGGGCCGGGGCCCCATTTCACTCCAGTGCACATCGGGGGCTGAGATCTAAATACTCATTTGATATAGCGCAATAATCCTTTTCTCATATTTGATGGGAATGTTTTCCATATCCCAGTATTTGACAACATCTCCCTATAGGAACAGGTTTGTATTTATGTTGGTAAAATGTCCCCTGCCTCAAAGTCTATTGTAACCCAACACCTGACAACCCCGAGTCCCATTTCTGTTTGCAGAAAGGGTTTATTCAAGCACATAATGGGATCCCAGCAGAAAGCCTTCCTGAACAAGGGGCTATGGTAAACTTCACCACATGAACTCCGTTTCCAGGGCTATTAAGCTTTTAATTGGAAAATAGCAGAGGAAATTTCAAGGTGACTATAACGTGTTAGCAGTTAGTGCGGAGAAGAAAAGCCCAAGCGGGGATGAATGTAGAAAGCATATGGTCCGAATCACGTTTAGAAGGAGCGGCCTGCTTCTACTAAGTCCCCGCCACTTACACACTTATGGGAAAAAGCATCAAAGAAATTGCAAAGGGAGGGAGGAGGATTATGAGTAAATGTAACCTCACTAGATTGGATCCACTCAGGTTCTCTGGGTGATGGTGTGTGCGCTCAGACCACAATTAACTAGGTAGAATTGTGACAGGTATTAACAGCGAAAGGGTGAAAGATAATGCACGTATGTGGTTGTCGTTCTCTTAGCTTACAATTTCATGGCGTGTACACATTTAAAAGCTGGGGCTGCAGATGTGCCAGCTGAGAAGCCGAGGATGTTCTGCCTCCAAATCCGGGAGTCCTGGTAGATGTTCCTCCCCGCAAAAAAATAAATAAATAAATAAATAAATAAATCAAAAAACAAATTAAAAAAACCACAAAAACAAAAAACAAACACAAAAACCACCCACTTATCAAAAGGGCAGTTTCACATTGTCCCGGATGTATAATGCATCAGGAAATTTTCTGCTTTTCTGGATTCTCATGGAGGGGGAGGTCAGGGTTCCTATTTTGCCGTTTTTTAATCGCGACCATGGTGACGCTGGAGGCCAGGGCTTGCAAAGCCCCGAAAATGCAAGAAAACGAGCCCCCTCTGCCCGCGCGTGAACTTCTCATCTCTCATCCTGTCCCTGCCTCTAGGCATCGCCCTTTGGCCAGCTTCAAATTGAAAGTGGGGGACGAATGTCTGTGGAGGCGGTGGGGCAACCAGCAACCAATTTCTTGAGGTGACAATAATGCTCTTGTTCTTCCTCAATTAATTGGGGAAGAGACTCCTGCGCACCTCCCATAGCATCCCCGTAGCCGCCCTCTGGGGCGCGGGGTGGAGGACAGAGGCCACGTGCGCCCGGGGTGGGGCGGGGGGGGAAGCGAGTGAACCTGGGTCTGGCGGGCCCGGGAAACGCGGCCGAACAGAAAGAAGGTCCACGACGGTCGCGTCCCCACGCCATTTTGGCAGTGGGCGACCTGAAGATCTTAAAGGGCCGAAGCCTTTTTAAGCAAACAGGGGCGCAGAACAGCCCGCAGGCCCTGTGCAGACAGTGCAGGTGCCCGTTCGTTCCTTCACGCTCTCGAATTCTCGAAACCAGCAGGGGTCGTGCCTGGGCACGAGCGCTCCCACCCGTGCAGATGCCTCAGACGCAGCCCAAACACCAGGCCGTGCCCGTCCCCCATCTTTGGGGGGGGGGGTCGCTCTAGCTTTGCTTTATCCGAGCGGCCCACTGAAAGCCGACCTCTGCCCCGCGCTTCGCAAGGGAAAGTGGAAAAGCGCGACCTCTCAGCGCTCCCCACTGGGCCAGGGCCCCGGCCCGCTTCCCCCGCAGGCCTCGGGCGCCGCCGCTCCCTCTCCGCGCACAGAGGTGGGGCTCTTGGGCCCTGCCTACTCACCCCCGCGGGGCAGCGGGAGGCCGGGGTGGGCTGCGGCGTCGGTGCCGTCCCTACCCGCCTCGCTAGAGGCTCGCAGTGGGGCAGCCTGCAAACCCGCGCGCCTTCTGAGCAAAGGGGGAAAAGCAGCATGTACTCTCCGAAGGAAAACGAGAGCGGCGCGGACCTGAGACCATTTTAAAGATCATGTTTCCCTTGGACTTGAACGCTCAAAGCAAAACCAAACAAAAAGGCTAGGGAAATCTTTTTAGGTACTTCGAGTAACGTTCAAGGGGCACAGAATCTTGGCTCCAGTGCCCGCTCTCAGGGCGCCGGTGCAGTTCTTCCCCAGGACGAGCCACTCTTCCAGAACGCTCTTCTCCCTCCGCCCCCGCTGTCGCCCCGCGGCCCCGTAACAAAGCCCCGCTGCGGGGAAAGTGGGCGGCTCTGCGGCCTTCCCAGAAACACGTTCCAGTTCCGTCCCAGGGAGTCCCGGGGATAATGGGAAACGGCGGACGCGGCCCGCACCCCAGGGGACCTGGCTGCGAACTCTACGCACGGAGGCCCGACCAGAGGCGGGAGAGCAACGCTGGGAGCGGCGCACCCGAAGGGCGCCCCACGGCAGGGGGCCGACACCTACACCCTCAGCTCTCGAGGCCCGCTCGGTATCCTCTTGGGCGGGGCGACTTCCGGAGCACTCGAGGCTCCGCCCACCCACCCAGCGCCCCGCCTCCTACCCTGCTCACCCCGCCCCCCCGCCTGGGGTCTTAGGCAGCCCTCCAGGCCGCAGCTTTGAACTGTTGGAAAGTTTGCCGGTTGTTCTGGGACAGGGAGTGCGGAGAACTTGACGAAATAGTGGCTGAGCGAAGGCCTCTCGCGTTTCTGTTGGGGAGGAGGCGTCTTTCCCCGGCGAAGATCGCGAGTCGTCGGCAGTGGCCGGAGCCGGCCGAGCTGGCAGCAGCTGGGCTCAGGCCTTGTCCTTGTGTACGCGCCAAGGGGCGAAGGCCTCGGGCCCCGGGCCACTTCCCGGCCGGGGCGGGACGGAGCCGAGAACGATCCCTCTCCTTGCAGCCGTTGACCTTCGGCGTATTTTTAAGACGCATAGCGCTTTCCACGAAGCGCTTTTAATACCACTTGGTGCAAAACATCAAAATGCGGTGCAATATACGTGTACGTGTGAAACCGGTTCAGCACTGGAGTTCACCGGAAGCGGAGAAGGGCTCGATTTTTAGGCGTGCGCAGCAGTTCGGTTTCCACGGGGTGCGAGGGACAATGGTGACGGCTAGGCGGGTCTGGTTCCCACCCCTGCCCCGAACTGAAGTTTTATGTGTGGGTTTCGGAGGGAACCCTCGCTATGGGTGTGGCAGTGGCTGTGGCAGCGAGAAAGCAGTGTCACCAAGGTCGCCCCGGTCCTCTCAGGCAGCTTTCCCTGAGGCCCTAGATCCACAGGGTGGGGCCCGCAGCGCATTAAGGGTGAGAGCAAGGGGCACCCGAGTGAGGCGCCCGCCCGGGGCCGCGTCCGCATGTGGTAGGGGCACGGTCACCCTCGCCCGCAGCTCCTGCGGGAGCCGGAGACGGCGCGTTTCGTTTGCCCAGCGTCCAGGAGGGGAAGGCGCGGCGATCCTGCCTCGGTTTCCCCGCGTTGGAGCAGCAGAAGCGCTCCTAAGTGCTCAGGGCTGTCCCGGCCGTCCGCCAGATGCTCACGGGATGCCTGGCACGGCCACACTCGCACACACGTGTTGGGCATACGTGTATACCGCACACTCCAGGGATATCGCCTGCAGGGGGATGCGGCCTTGCTGTTACAGGTCTCCCTACAAGGGATCAAAGCTTTAAAGTGCTTCACATGTGTGTATTCAAATATGGTTAAAATGGAGCAACCAAGCCTTCCCGCGGTTGCTCTACTGGTGTTCAGAATTTGCTAAATTCCTACAGCTGAGCACCCTGGACCGGCCTGGCTCCCTCCCTAGCAGTCAGGAATAAACAGCCTAGGTGCAGTGGCCCCGGGGCCGGTTTTAGCGCCAGGAGTGGCCCTCCTGTGGGGGTAGCGGGATTCAGAACCAAATCGGGCTTTGGGAGCGGCAGGAGGGGCCTCTCCGAAGGACGGGCGCTTCCCACCCGACCTGCCTGTTTCCCTGGGTGCCGGCAGCTGGGAGTAGAACTCGAACTCAGGGCGGCAGGAGGCCGGGATGCGTGCGGTGGGAGATACCAGAGCCCGTCCCTGGGGACGTAGGGGTGGGCACCAGGGGCCCAGAAGATGCTGGGTCAAATCTTTGGCAGCGCCCTGTCAAGTTTACCCAGGCTCCGCTGGCTTTTCAGAAACGTAGGGACACTTAAGACGCACGTTCCCAGAGGAGGCACCCTACCCGCCCCCCGCCCCACTGAGGGGGCGTGTCCGACTTCTCCAACAAAACCACCCCGCAAAATCCGTGTGTTGGGGGCATCTATACAGAAAGGCTGGAACTGGAAGACTCCTGGGTCCGCGGAAGCCAGGATTATTCAAAAAACGTAAGGAGCCTGGGCAGTGGGCAGCAAGTGCACGAAGTATCTTCATCTTCAGAAAAGCCACCCTTAACGCCTTGGAGGTGGCGACTCCGCCGCCAGGTCCCTTCCTTGCGCACCCCGCAGCCTTCTGGCGTCGCCGCCACAATAGCTACAGCTACAGCCGCCCCGAAGGGCACACGGCTGCAGTAGCAGCAGCCTGACAAGTGTGATAAAATGATCTTCCTTAACTAAACTCGTAAAGCACTGGGCAATAAAACTCAATCTTCTGTAAAATCCAATTAAGTCATTATCTGACTGATTGTATCTTTAATTGAAAACAGAAGTGACAGTAAATTTCTGTGATATATCAGGATCAATCGATACCACTATACGATTCAGCCCCAAGAAGTGATTTATAATGTCAAACCTATATAGGTAACTCCACATTATTCTCTCTAAAACCACTGGTGGATGAAATTAAGAGTAAGTGCATTTAATAAAAAACAAGATGGTCAGGTTATTGATTACAACAGATGGGGGTGAAATCAAATAGATGTTTTCAAAGCACAGAGCGAAGAAAATACAAGTAATTTCTTTTTTCCTGTTTAATACCGCTCACCAAATATACACAACAGAAAATTCAGTCATCAATAACATTTTTATTTCAGGTACAGCTGCAACTACACAGAACAATGAATTTTTTTAGACTAGTTTCATTTCAGGATGGCTTCTGTTACATAAGGAAGTACTCCACAAGCAATTTTTAACAAAGTAATGAACTCAGAAATCTGTAGTAACTTTTAAAGATGTACTTATTTTCAAATCAGATTACAACCTAAGGTTACAAAATAGTCTAGATTGCATCCATTTATTTTTCCCCTGTAGCAGAAGGAATGTGTATGATAAACTCTCCTATTATTCTAGAAACAAATCCAGGAATTCTGCATTACTGAGGTTACTTTCAATTGTGTTGTTTTGAAATAACCCTTTATGGAAAGGGCAGTGGTTCTCAGGGGCTTTCTTTTTCTGACTGTATTTCAATCATGTTTTGGATTTGGGGGGGTGGGGTGGGGTAGGGCTCGGCTTTTCCAACAGCAACACAAACACACCGTATTTCCATTTACTCTGACTTTCTGTGGATTTCTAAAACAATCACTAAGTTTGTCTGCTCTTTTCTTCTCACTGGTCAGGTATTTGGCTAAATTTATATTTTTGCAGCTTTATTAAAATACTAAAATAGAAACGTCTAAGGCACCTAAGATTTCATTTTAAAATCAGAGGTAATATCTAATTATGACACACTGAGATGCAAATGTACTGCTTTACTTTAGTGAATTACTGTATTTCTTGAAAACTACAATGTAAACCAGTATCATCCACAAAGTAGGGGTGGAGGGAATACTACTATCTAACTCCGTGAGCAAAGCACTTAATTCTTGCGGATGGTAGTCCTGGATCCTAAACTATTCCAAATACATTCTGGCCCCTGGGCTAAGCTCTAAGGAGTGGAAACCAAACACGTTCTCAACAGTTAAGTCGACCTGAGTCAAGACAAAATATGAACAACAAACCCTGTGTCTAAGTGGAATACACCTGCTACTCCAAGTGAACCGCCAAAAGCATCGGACACCATTCACTCGTCCTCTTCGATGACCGGAGTAACGCTGAAGCTGCTTGGCTCCGAGGCGGACTCGCATTCGAGCACTCCCTTTGTGCTCTCGTTACTAATGGGAGAGCTGCTGGAGAGGGAAACCAAGCCAGAATCTTGACTGCTGGGCGGCGAGAATACTGGGTCGTGGGGAAAGACAGGGAGGGAGAAGAGCACGTTAAAAGTAGCCAGTCTTTCTACATTTAGGATTCGGTGAGGTTTCAACAAAGATAGAGGCACTCTGCATCTCCATCCTGCGTTCAAAGCGTGGTTACAGGCAGTCATTACAACCCCCAGCGTTTCTTTAGAATTAAAGAAAAAACACAACAGTATTTCTGCACAATATCTATTCAGTTATTTGTTTGCATTTGGAAGGGAAAGTTAGGGAGCAGAATTCTGGATTTATGTGCATAAGGAAAAAAAGTAACCAATCTGCATCCCCCTCTTTGGGGAAACTATTTCCACCCTTCACTGAACCCCTCCCCTTTATGTAAAGGATGCTAATAGAACTTGTCTTGTCAAATGATCCCTCTGACAAATTACCCCCAGCAAGACTCCACCCATGTATTTCTACCATTTGACAGGTAACCCTAAGTTTTTCAACATATAGCAAGCAAAGGTGATAGCTTATCAATTTTCCTGTTATTTCTCTTCGATATACAGGGACAAACACTTGCTGTTTACATAACTTCTGCAAACCAAAAAGCAGGAAATGGGAGGGAAACTTTTTACAAAATATGAAAAGTTTAATACCTTCCCCAAAACAGAAGTCAGGTAAAGATTTTAAAAGCAAATCTGTGAACATAAAACTCTACTAGGAAACTGACATTAAATATGAAAGATGCTAAATGTGCTCAACAATGTTTGCAACCTCACAAGCCACACTAGATACAAAATTTAAGCAAAAGGGTCTCTGACCTTCTTAACCTTAGCCGAGTTCAGATCCACCCCCAGAACTCCCTTCCTGCCTAGTGTGAACGTAATTAAGGGGAAGCTGCAGTGGCAATTTCTCTCCTCATTAACTTCCTGATTGGTTTCAGCCTCAGGATTCTGCCGGGCAGTAGTTTGTCACCAATTCCAAATGGCCAATCGTTAATACTAATGTTTGTGTAACTAACTGCCAGCATCTGCCACGGCTTCTTGTACAACAATAATGGTGAAAGGGTACATTAGTGCTCCTGTGTTAATTCAGCTTGTGTTCATCAATAGGGAAATCTATGATGTAATTAGCAAAATGCACTGGGAACGGAGTGCTGAAGTCATTTGTAGGGAACTAAATCATCGTAGAAGCTGCACCGAGTCCTGATGTGTTTGCCATCAATACTTATTATGTTTGGGATTTAATAAGGTATATTACCGTGCTGAAAAGAGACCTTTTTACAAGAGAACACTATTTACGCTTGTTATGGGTTTGGAAAAGGTTTGCTGCGGCTAGTGGAAACACACAGAACTAAAAGAGCAGAGCTAGGATTTAAGAAGCGGACCTTTAAAACCACTCCACTGGACCAAATTATCTCAGAAGGCTCCTTTCTTCTAACGTGACATATGGATGGATGGACAGACAGAAGAACGGAGAGTTTTGTAGGGCTGCCTCAAAACCTCCAAGAAGGAAAGGCATGATCTGGAAACTTAGTGAATAAATCTGAAAAACAATTTGGGAAATTTCCTGACAGACAATTACCTTTGATACTGATAGTATTTGCTTAGTAACTGAAATTAAAAAGCAAAGGGTAATAGTGTGTAAGGCTTTTTAAGCGGAGCGCTGTTAAATAGTACTTTATAGACACCAACAAAGCATACACATGCATGCCAACCCAAACAACTGGGAACCTAAAAAACCTGAAACCTTCATTTTACTGCAGTCCATAAAGGCTACATTTGAACTGTTACATGGATTTAAAAATCCCCACAAATCCAAGATGATTTATGAATTGTGCTACATACACAGCACGTTGTATATACAAAGAAATGTTTTCCAAAGGCGGCACTTTGCTCTGACATCTTAGAACTACACAAAGATCTGGAGAGCCATCTAAGAACCAACCAGGGAGAGGGTATGAGTTATCTGCCCACCGCCCTCAACCCACCTCAAATCAGTGATGGAACCTTCTCTGTCTGGAAGCGCTGGGGACGAGAAGGTTTACTGCCCCACTTTCTGAATGCCACATGCTGTAATGAAATACTTAATCCTCAAACCAGTCACTGAAAGAATCACCCCCGCCGGTTGATGGAGGGGACCCCGTGCGTGTGGCACTTGTCAGCACCACCCCCTGGGTTGCTCCCCCTGGACCATCCTACCCTCCTTGGGTGCCACACCGGCCTGGGAACCCTCCTCATCTCCGTGTGGCGAGTTTAAGGAGGCAAAAGAACTGACCCTTGTCAGGCTGATGCAGTGGCCAGAAAGGAGTGAGTGAGTGCTCTCTGCCACGTTCTGAGCCCGGGCCTGCCTTCTGCCTTCAGTCAGCAGCTGACCCAGGAGATGCCCCTCCACCCCAGCCATGCACCTCTTACCCCCATTTAACTGATCCGTGACCAGAAAAGGGAGGGGCAGGAATTCTGCAAAAGGAAGAAATGTGGGGATAGCTCCCTTTGGCCCTCAGTTGCCTTGTGCGTGTTTTCTTGGAAAGTATTCCTGTGACTCAGGCTACAGAGACACACACAGTGTCACCTGCAGAGACGGGGGAGGCTCCAAGCACTCCTAATCCATGACTGCACTCAGGGAAGATGCAAATAAATGAACTCAACCGGTTTTGGAAAGTGTCAGCATTTTTCAGGGTTTCTCCACTCAAAATTTAAATCGATGTTATTTTTACTTTTGTCCAAGGCTTGCCATCGTCTTTGAATAGTGGGACAGTGTTTGCTGAACTCATTTTGTGTGGCCCCCTCCTAAGAGTAGTTAAGGATTTCAGAAGTGTTATCCTGGAGACGAATGTCCAAAATGTGTTTTAGTAGTGTCCTTAAAGGTACACTCTCCGTTTTAATGCAGCTTCATTAAACTCTGTTGGGGGAAGAGTAGTAATTGGTCACTGTAAATCATTTTATACCAATTAAAAATTCCAAAGTCAGAGTTATCCTTTCTGCTTTTTAAGTTGATTTTAATGAGCCTGACGCAAGGCTCATTTCAACTCAAAAGGTTCCTCTTAATTATTTTGTAAAAAGGCTAATGCCTTGTGTCAGTGGGACTGTAAGGAAAGGTACAGTGTTGGTAGCACTAGAAATTGGTTCGGTCTTTCTGGACAGCAATCTAGTGACATGTAATGAGAACCGTAAAACTGTTCATCCCCTCTGACCCGGTAATTCCACTCTGGGGAATAGACCCAAAGAAAGAAAGAATAATTGGCCCAGAGATGCTCAACACACGACTATTTGCATCACTGAAGATGTCAGTGCTTCGCTCCGGGCTGGGACTGGGCCGTGGGGGGATGGGGACAGCTGAGCTCGGGGAGGGGGGGCAGGAAGCTTTCACAAGGCAATAAACAATTCAGGATTATGCTACCCCTCGATCGCGGGCAGGCTCCCAGCATTTACAGAAATGGAAGAAATGACTTCTGGAGACCGAGGTAGAGCCTAAAAAGTAAGAAAAAGGAAGACTTGCCCATCTGCTCTTTTCTCCGGTTCCAGTGAAAGGTGGGGAGACCTCGGGGCTGACCCTTGATTGAACCAGCAAGCCCAGTATCTGTTTTCTCTCAAGTAGCCTATTTGTCCACCGAAGGAGGGGCTTTCTTTTACTATTATTTAAAAGCAAAAAAACTTGCACATAATCACTCTTCCCGGTGCTGGGGAAAAAGAAAAAAATTTAAGATAATGGCAGCAACGCCATCTAACCATCATCGTACCGCCACCCCCAAAACCCACCTCACCAAAAAAACCAAACAAAAACCACTCTAACTGCTAAATCTTTCGACACTGCAAAGACCCCTGACTTTTAACTTGAATGATCTGTTGGAAGTCAGTGGGCTGGAACGAATAATTCTCCTCCAATGATGTGAGAAAACAGGATATTCATGCTTGAGAAAAATTTTTCTTCCTCTCTATGTTAAATACTATTCAACGCCCACTAAGAAACCACTTAAAAATAAGAATGCAAGCAGCATTCTTCAATTGTTAGCAACTCTTCACCTCCGAGGGGACAGGGAGAAAAACAAAAGTGCTGGCCTCGGAGTCTGATGAAAAAGCTAATGAAAATTTCTCAAACAACAAATTCTTCCGCTTCATGACAAACCGTAGTGTTTGGAAATAAAATCCCTTCCAATCAATACCACTTAGCAGATATTTAATGTTTCACAATGGAACTCTTTTCCGCTGTGAAACTGCTGCCCCTTCTCACTAACGTTTAAAATAATTAGGATTATCTGAGCCAGTCCGAAGCTTGGCAGGTTCAGTCTGTACTTTCAAACAGCATTAATTCTTGGCACTCGGAACAAGGGATAAAAGGTAAAGATATGAATGGAGATCTTTATTCAACCCGATCTATCACGGATTAGTTCATTCTTTTCCAGTTCATGCCTGCACTCCAGTTAAGGGGAGGGCAAAGCTGTAACTGATGTAATTAGAAACCACAAGCTGAGAAAAAATAGCCCTTTATTAATCTCCCCATTTACTATGTATTTACTAAAATATATATATGTGTATATATATATGTATACATACATATATATAAAATCTTTGAAACAATTAAGTGTGTTTTTTCCCCCAACCTAAGTGTAATTAAAGGACAGTGACAAGAGAGAGCTGTTGAGGATTACGCCTTCCTTGAAAACACGTCTTCACGGGCAGTTCTAAAATCTAACACTGATTCTGAGAGGGGCCAGCTCTGTGCTCTGCATGTTGTCGAGACAAGTGGCCGAGCCACGGTAAAGGAAGGTTCCTGTGGTTGGCAGCAGGCACAGGTCACTGCTTCTCTCTTGACGGAACCCTCACGACCTTTTGAAGCACTGGGAAGGGCTGTTTCTACAAACGAAGTGAACGTGTAAGAGAAAGTACCCACTATGCAATATTAACAGTACCTCCGTCCCTCTAAATTTCTTGCATAACAAGGAGACACAACTCCCCAAATCACGCCAGAACACTTTCATTCTCAAGGTAAGCAGAAGCCCATGGAGCACTCCTCAGGAGCACGCTGGAGAGAGCGAGGCCCCGGGGGGTGGGGGGGTGGGAGGGGCGGGTGCTGAGGACCCGAGTCACAGCCTGGCCTGGCAGTCTGCAGCCCACCAGCTGGCTCATCGTACCACTCCACAAAATCGGTGAGGATACGCCAAACCTTCTCCCTTACCCCCCTAGAGTTCAACACAGAGGGAACAATCCTTGACTGTTTTAATGTAGTGCCCAAAAAATGAAAACGAGAGGAAGGAAGGACTCCACTCAGCCTTGCACCCGACCTGGGACCCCGGGGCAGAATCCTCTCGGACCAGACACCCCCCACGCCCCCTCTGCAAGACAGATACTCCTGAACTACTACATGGCTTATTGCTTAGGGTCATAAAACCAACTGGAGTGTCAGAGCAAGCCCATGAATTAGCAGTGTGCCTGCGACAGCAGCCCTAACAGGGGCTCGGCACCTCCAAGGACCCCACCCGTCACACCTCTATCCCAAAACTTCCTGCCCGTCATCAGTGGTGATGCTGCTGGAGGCTCCCTGACCCCAAACTGTCCCCATCAGTAGTGGAGGACTCTCTCGCTGACTCACTCATTCCTGAACTCTTTCTGAAGTGAGCACATGAGGGGTTAACTCATCAGGGCTGGCCCACCTGAGGGAGGCAGCATTTTTGGTGACCCACACAATCCAAACATTCACATTTCCTCAGTGTGTTTTAACCAAAATACACTGCGTCTCAAAACCGTACAGCATGGCTTCGACTTCTCTTAGGTGACAACATCCTGAGATAAAGCCTCACACTGGCTGACTCTGCCCTCCTTTGCCCTTCGGTGAACTGAATACAAAGCAGACTCTGAAGAAACCCCCTACGCTGCCTGGGGGATGGATGGAAGCATCCTGGGCCTCGGTTTCCCCATCTGTGAAACGAGACTATTAACAGGCCACTGTGATAATTACCGAGTAACATTAATCAGTTGCCTCATTTTATTTGTCTGCAAGTCTCAGTCTTAAGGTCTTAAAGTTAGAAGATTCTTGCCTTTGAAGGTGCAGGAACTCAATCGGGATTTAGGACAAGGTCTATTCATCCTGGGCCACATACACAGTTGCCTTCTTGAGAAAGCCCGGAAGAGGAATGCAGGTTTGCTTCCTTTGGACCTGCAGCATAGCCAGGGTGTCCAACGATCATGCACAGCATCCCTTTAAGACAGCGCTATCTGGAAGCAGGAAGAATCTCTTGTGTTTGAGCCTAAGTTTGTCTGAAAAGGGGAACTCTGGGAAGTCCTGGGCAGAGGCATCGGTGACCCAAAAGAAGTAGGGGTCTCACCGGTTCCCAGTCTTCAGTCACTGGCTACCTCGAGCCCTGAGAATGGGGCTCGCTGGGCTGGCGGAAGCTGACCCTCAGAGGGCAACAGGGCAGAGCCCCTGTTAGGTATGCGGGCTTTGGTCAGTTCCGTACCCTCTCCATGCCTGAGTTTCCTCGTCTGTGAAACAGGAACAGAGTAGATGGTTCTACACAAAGCGGTGGGGCTCTGTAAAGTCTGACGCTGCCAAAAAGCCCACATTCAAATCCCGCCAAGCTTCAGGCTTTGGTGACCCCCAGGAGGGGCCTGGCTAGGGCAGCAGGACTTCAGCACTGTCTGAGCCCTGTCCCTAGCACCACCTCCCGGCCTCCACCCCCCCCCCTCCCCCGCTGCCCCCAGCAGCCTCCGAGAGTCCATGCCAGAAGACTCCGAGCTCGGACACCAGCACCTCAGTAAACACCTGAGACCCGGTTTCTTTAACTGTTAAAGGAGAATAATCGTGTGTCTCACAAAGCTGACTAGAGGATCGAGGAGACAGAATCTGAAGAAATAGTTGGCTGGCAAACCTGCAGAATATACACACTCATCAGTCATGATGAGCCCCTGCCACTCCCCCAACCCCGCAGGAGTCCGCAAACTTCTGCGGGAAGAAGCCAGGGACTCTGTGCACCCCACTGCCCGGCACAGAACCAATAAATGAGTAAGATTTGTATTAACTCTGGTTGAGAAACAAAAAAAAAAGGGGGGGGGGGACTTAGTGATGACACAGCCCAAATATCCCTGAATGTTCTCAGACAAGTTTCAATTCTGACGTTCAGGGAAAGGGGACTTTTACTTTATTCGCCCTTCTGCGCACACCAAGACACTGACAGTTACGATGAATTAATTCCAAGTTGACCCCGGGGCCTGTGAGTCTGTGCTTTTCACAGCACCGTGCACAGCACTGGCGTTACACATGGGACTCCCAGAAGCCAGGTCAACAGGTCAGCAGTCAGGGCTGAACCAGGTGGAGCCGTCAGAGCCTCGTGGCAAAAACAGGTAAAAGACAGACATCTGGCATGCTGAAATGGAGAACATCTACCATACGTTGTCTGGCACAGGGCAGTGCGCACAGTGGGTGTTTAATAATGACAAACGTGTGGGAGAGACCGTGGAATTCAGTCTTCGCAAGACACGCCGTAACCACAGAACGGGGCGAACTCGCACGCTGGCCAGAGTCGCAAGCCTAAAACCAGCTTTGAGGGCTATAAACTGCAAGGGTTTTACTGAATTCCATCTGTATTTACTGCACAGACTCTAAGCAAAGCCTGAGTACAGAGGCAGAGAAAAGCCACACCAAACACACCCTGGGACCAGGATCTCAGCCCGGGCCAAGGCCAAAGAGCCCGGCTCTTAGTGAGCATGGGGACCGTGTTCCGGGGGACTCTGCAATGCAAACACAGCTCAAGTCCAAGAACGGCACCACGACTGGGTGGTCACATGGACAGCTGCATTTGCAAACAGAGCATAAACATGGAATATAATCTCAGAAACTAAAGCAGACCAGGCAAACCAGATGCTCAAAAGTCATCTCTGCAGGAGGTTTTCCATGCGATCCTGGGAAAGCGGTTTTCTCAGATACAGAAGGATTCACGCTCACAAAGCAGGCTGCGGGGGGCATTTGCCATGCCAAAAACTAGCTCAGCTCTGTCCAGATTATTTTGCAACAAGAGAACATATTCAAGTAGCCTTGTGTTTTTCTTCACGTTGAGAGGAAGAAAGGATCACAGATGCTTTGACCTTAATGGGTAATATAATGGATGGGAACATCGACCTTGATGGGCATCTTGTTGAAGCTAAGAAAAAGGATCAAAGTTTGGAGTTCACACCACTACCGGGAGGGCTGGTCGGCGAAGGACAGTGAATGCTGCCTTCGAACCTAAGGCCTGAAAGGAACTCGGTTGCTGGCTAAACCACCAGCCTGTGGCCTGTCTTTCACTTTGGGATTACATCATCTTCCATAAAACGTGCTGTTTAACAAAACATTTAAGATATGCAGCTTTAGATGCACGGTTAAGGAAGCTTTTCGTTTAGAAATATTCTGAGACGTTTTGCCACGAAGTGGACATAAGAGAAAGTTCGTGAGCCATTTCTCAAATAGAACCTGTATAAAATTTGCAGCTTGTAATTTAAAAGTAAATATTGGGGCACCTGGGTGGCTCGGTCGGTGGAGGGTCTGACTTCGGCTCAGGTCACAATCTCGTGTTCATGGGTTAGAGCCCCTCAGAGTCGGGAGCCTGCTTTGGGTTCTGTATCTCCCTCTCTCTCTGCCCCTCCCCTGATCATGCTCTGTCTCTCAAAAAATAAAAAACGCTAAAAAAAATAAAAAATAAAAAATGAAAGTAAATATTGTGGGAGGCCCGGGTGGCTCAGTCAGTTAAAGTGTCCGACTCTTGGTTTCAGCTCAGGTCATGATCTCACAGTTTTTGAGTTTGAGCCCCACATCGGGGTCCGTACTGACAGCTCAGAGCCTGTGTGGAATTCTCTCTCTCTCTCTCTGCCCCTCCCCCACTTGCACACACACGCGGTCTCTCACTCTCTCAAAATAAATAAATTAATTAAAAACAAAATAAAAGTAAATATTGTGCCCCAAATGAAATGCCAGCAAGCAGGGTAGAAAACTGTGTTGCGTACATTATTTTACCTTTACCTCAAGGGGACTCCATCTTCTTTCAAAAGCAAATGCAAGGGGCGCCTGGGTGGCTCAGTCGGTTAAGCGGCCGACTTCGGCTCAGGTCATGATCTCACGGTCTGTGAGTTCGAGTCCCGCGTCGGGCTCTGTGCTGACAGCTCAGAGCCCGGAGCCTGTTTCAGATTCTGTGTCTCCCTCTCTCTGACCCTCCCCCGTTCATGCTCTGTCTCTCTCTGTCTCAAAAATAAATAAACATTAAAAAAAATTTTTTTTTAATATTAAAAAAAATAAATAAATAAAAACAAATGCAAAACTCATCAGTACTGGCTACCATTCTATGCCAACTCGTTACTCCCCTTTCTGGCTAGCATTACAGGAAATCTAAGACTAGTAATTATTAATATTTTTCTCTGGTACAGGATAAGGAAGCAGACACATCCAAATAAAACATATGCCAGATGAAATCAATCAGGACAGAAAATTCCAGGCATTTCCAGACAGGAGCATACATGCCTAACTCACAGCCACACGAGTGATTTTACCGCCTAAATACAATACCGCCATCATGGACAGTTAAGGGAAGTTCAGGTTACAAGAGCGAGAATACACTATTTTGGAATGGTTCACGTTAAGGGTGAACAGAAATAAGAAAATAAGAGCACAGAGTGTATGTTTTTCCAAAAGAGAATTTCTACACTTTGCCCAAGACTCCAAAAGCTAAAAAAATAAAATAAAATAAAAAATTCAATAGATGTATTTCTGAAATCACTTTTAGGTCAAGTGCTGTCTTTTCACTTAGCCCCCAAGAAAGGACATCCACCCTGTGTGAAGTGAATCTGTGGGTGATATGAGGCATTTGGGGACTGTGATTGCACCTTCTTCCCTCTAGACGTTTGTGGTACTTTCTAACTGTTTCGAGAGAGAAGAGCTCATGTGTGGACAAGAAAAGGTCTTCCTTTCCTCCACAACTGCATCTTGAAGCCAACGTGAGCCGCAGCCTTTGTTTGGGGCGCTCCGGGAATGGCCGCCTGTGGCCTCCTTGGGCGAAAGGCTCCGCAAGGGGGGCTGCGGGTGCCCGTCAGCCCAGCTCCGCTCTGAACCGAAGGGAACCGATACCAGCATGTATTTACCAAAGCAGGGGACAAATTCTTATTTAGCTCTTCCTTCCTCTGGTCAACAGATTGGGTTTCCCTTTCAGGACTTCGTTTTCTGTTTTTCGTTTCTTTTTTACTGTGGTGAAACGCACATCACATAGGACATTTTAACCATTTTTAAGCGTACAGTGGACGGGGTATTACGTCCACACACGTTGTGATGCACTTGCCATCTCCAGAACGTCTTCATGTTTGCAAACAAAAAGTCCACACCCGCTGAACGAGAACTCTCCATTCCCTCCTCCCTCAGCGCCCAGTGAGCACCCTTCTGTTTTCTGTGTTTGCGCAAGGACTACTCTGGGAACCTCACGGAAGTGGGTCATATAGTGTTTGTCGTTTTGTGACTGGCTTATTTCAGTTGGCATAATGTCCTCAGGGTTCATCCGTGTTGTAGCGTGCGGCAGAATTTCTGTCCTTCTGAAGGCTGAATAATGTTCCACTGTATGTAGACACCACATTTTGTTTGCCTACTCATTTCTCGGTGGCTATGTGGGCTGTGTCTGCCTTTGGCTATTATGAAAAATGCTGGTGTAATCACTGGTGTTCAAATATCTGCTAACGTCCTTGCTGGCAATTCTTTGGGGGAACATACCCAGAAGTGTGACTGCTGGATTATATGGTAAACCCATTTTCAGGGGCGCCTGGGTGGCTCAGTCGGTTAAGCATCCGACTTCGGCTCAGGTCATGATCTCGTGGTCTGTGAGTTCGAGCCCCGTGTCGGGCTCTGTGCTGACAGCTCAGAGCCTGGAGCCTGCTTCAGTTTCTGTGTCTCCCTCTCTCTCTGCCCCTCCCCTGCTCACGCTCTCGCTCTCTCAAAAAAATGAATAAAACATTAAAAAGTCACATGGTAATTCCACTTTCAATGTTTTGAGGAACCGGTGTTACGGTTTTTCAGAGTAGCTATACCATTTTACATTCCCACCAGCAACACACAGGGTTCCAATTTCTCCACAACCTTGCAAACACTTATTCTTTTGTTTGTTTAAATTACAGCCATCCTAACAGGTCCTAATAGGTCTTTTCCTATTAACGCTTGCCTCAGTTTCTCCCTGCCCTTCTTTACCCTTAGTGTGCTGTCTCCATTTCACTACCACAGAATTTAACTGAAGAGTAGGCCTCACGGCCCATTCGCTGGGTTAGGCCCGGCCAACTGGTGGCTGTCTTATTCCCAGACAGGTTTCCTCCAGGTCCCCCACGACTTTCAGATCCCCACAGCCCACGGCTGCTCCGGTCTTCCCTCAGCTGCTTCCTGCAATGTAAATTCACTGTGTGAATTCCCCGCAGAGTAAATACGACCCTCTTCTCTTGGGTCCAGAGCACGCCCATGTCACTGGCTCAGCCTCTAAGCCTCAGGATTCTCTTAGGGAACTTCTCCCTTCACCTCTCCCCTACCTCCCAGCACTGGCAAAGTCCTGCTCCTGTGAACCCCATGGGGCTCTTCCTCAGATCTCTCCTTCCCATTTCACTCTGTCCCTCCACGCCCCAGACTGGATCCCACCCTCATTACCTGTACCTAACCTACCAGAATTTGGTTGTCCTGCTCTGTCTTCTCGATCTCTCCTTCACCTTCCCCACAACGGCCACCCTACTTCCAGAGAAACATCTCCCCTCAATCAGCACCTCTGGTGGCATCTGGAAAAGCCCAGACTCATCTGAGGAGCAGCAACTGGTTTGCTCACATCTCCCCTGCACTTGACTCATCCTGCTCTCCTCACCCCCAGCTCAGACCCCGGATCCTGGCCTTTGACACGTGCTCGTGCTGGTCTCACTGTCCCCCAGTCTCCCCAAGTCAAAACCCAGCTCAAAGCTACTTTCCTCTCCCTCCTCAAAGGCCCAGAGTATTTTGCCTCTGCCTTTCTTGTGGTGCTCACTCCCACCTCCCTAGCCCTGCCTCTCCGCCTCTCCCATCACTGACCTAACAACTCTCCCCACAGAACAGGGGAGGATCCATGTCATATTTGTCTTTGGGGCCCTTTGGTGGCCACCAGTTAAAAGCCTGCTGTCTGGTAAGCACTCAACACATACTAGTTGATGAATGAATCAGAGATAGGACTCACCGGTCAAAGCAAGCGGATCTGTTTCCTAGTCCCCAACCCACCCTGAGCCACACACTACGTGAGCTCCCACAAGAACAATGGCGGGGAGGCAGCTGGAGTGAAAGGGAGAGGCATGGCTGCCAGTCCCACATCCAGAGAGAGCCAACAGAGCCATGACGACACGTGACAGTGAATCTGAATCCTCCAGAAAGGTTCAGCAAGCTGAAGGCAAGGATCCACTTATGAACCTCCCTGTTGTCTGAGGCTGGGAGGCAGGAAACTTTGGCGACAGCAGGGGAAATGATCAGTCATTTGAGGAATTCATTTATGTGAAATCGCTAATTTCTCAGTGACCAAGAGTTAATGAGGCACCATGAATCTTCTCTTAAACTCAGTCCTCGGGGCGCCTGGGTGGCTCAGTTTGTTGAACGTCTGCCTCGACTCTTGGTTTCAGCAAAGATCATGATCTCATGGGTTCGTGAGATCGAACCCCACATCAGGCTCTGTACTGATAGCGTGGAACCTGCTGGGGACTCTCTCTCTGCCCCTCTCTGCTCGCACACACACTCACACTCTCTCTTAAAATAAACATTAAAAAAAAACCAAACTCAGTCCTTGGATGATGTAATTTCACTCTAGACACTAACAGAAATGTTAGATGTGAAATCGCAAGACTGAAAGGTACGTAGGCACTTTTTTTCCTCCAATGAAAGAACCTTATTAAAACTACTCCCTGAAAAAGGTAGGTAATGTGACGCCATCACATAGGTTTTGCAAAGACTGCTTCCTATTATTGATTGAGAATGAGAACACCATAATAAACAGACTTAATTCAACAGACGTACAGAGAACTCCGGCCTCAATCCTCTTCACAAGCACCCCTGACACATAATACACAATGGCCACGGACTTGTCTGCAAAGCAAGCCTCTACATATTTCAGAGATACGTATCTTCCAAACCTTTGAAGTCTTGGACATTCAAGTCTGTAGTCTATCACAATAAGAAGTAGTCTTATCACTACTAAAAATAGACCTTTCAGCTTTAAAAAACAAAAGACAAGAAGAATATAAATATCACCGACTCTGACTAAGCAGCAGGCCAGCATTTGGTCACAATATAATTGATTTCACCCTCAATGCTACTGTTGAAAGTATTTAAATGCCCAGGCACTGACTCCAACCCACACACTCCTCCTCGATCCCCCATTCCAAGCAGACCAGGTATTTTCACACATGGTTCATCTTCAGTGAAGACTGTAATTAAATCTTTAATTTGAAAACAAGAGTGAAGGTCCAGCACTCTGCATTATTGGCTGCCCTCGAAGCTTAGAGCAAAGAGCAATCAAATAACAAATGGTGACCTTAGCTCCTTCAAGCTTAAGTAATCTGCTAATTTCAGAAGGTACCAGCTCCTCTCAAAAGTGGCCAATTTACAAGTGGAAGTGCTTTCCACAGTTAACTGGCAAGCTTCCTGGGAATCAGAAATGTTATTTAAATTGCATAAACCGTCAAGTTTATGTGCTGCCTGGCCTTTTGCTCACACCATCATCTTTAAAGCATAAACTTCAGAACGTGCTTTATTTCATATCCAACGTGTGGGAAGAGGCCTGTTAGGGAGCTGAGGATTAGGAACACGAATACTAGCACTGGTCCCTTTTACTCTCCTCCTCTACCTCCAGAATGACCTAAAACTCTTCTTAGGCATAAAAAAAGGCAGTGTGGTACAAACTGATTATTAACTCTTAGAATACTTATTAAGCATCTGCTCTGTGCCCTGCAAGGCCTACTGTAGCCACAGGAAATAGAGCTGTGAGTAAAACAAGTCTCCGTTCTCATAAGGAAACACCAGGGACACCTGTAATCACCAACACCTGGGAACGGATTCTGGCCAAGTCACTTACTGGTGATGTGACATTGGGAATATTTTCACAGCTCTGAACTTCTCTTCATGATCTATTAATGGAAAACAATGGGGGCAGCTGGGTGGGCTCAGCCCGTTAAGCATCCAACTTGTTGGCTCAGGTGGTGATCTCATCGTTCCCAGTTCCAGAATTCAAGCTCCACGTCGGGCTCTGTGCTGACAGCTCAGAGCCTGGAGCCTGTTTCAGATTCTGTGACTCCCTCTCTGTCTCTGCCCCTCCCCCACTCATGTTCTGTCTCTCTCTCTCTCTCTCTCAAAATTAAATAAACATTTAAAAAATTAAAAAAAAAACCAGTAAGATTAAAGGCTGTTGCAATTAAAAATAAAATACACTGAATATTCAATCAACACTAGTCTCTTCCTCTGCTTGTTCCTTTCCGTAATACGGGAGCAGATAATCAGTACCCCAGGGACCATCGGAAGCAAAATCAGGAGGAAGGTGGTGTTTTTTCTCAATTCTTTGTTTGCCTGCCTTTGTGTCTTCTTCACCTCTTTGCACTTCTTTTCTGTTCTTCAGAATCTGTGGTCCCTGGTCCTCCCTCTGCCAAATTACACCTTCCCCTGCCCCTCAGCCCATTCCAGAATTCTATTCTTTCAAGTAACCCCTTGAAGCTCTTGATGAAAAGCATCCAATTAAACTAATTCACAAGGTAAATGCAGGCTTCACGCTTTGACCCTCTTGTGGATGTGTTCATTTCAAGGAGGTGGCTTCCAGGCATTTCGGACGAGTCGTCTTTTCCAAAGTATTGCCTGTACCGGTCGGTATGCAGACCGTACCGCTATTAAGCAGGTACATCCTGAGATTCGCTTTGATGAGGTCAAGTTTTTGTAATGTACAGCAAAGACACACTCCTGCCGAGTGAGGTTCTGGTCCATGCACAGTCTGCATTCCCATCCCAGGCCACAGTCACAGCCTTTCAAAGCATCTACCCCCGGGGGTGCCTGGGTGGCTCAGCTGGTTGAACTTCCGACTCTTGATTTTGGCTCAGGTCATGACCAGGGTCATGGGATCAAGTCCTGCATCGGGCTCCAAGCTCAGCGTGAAGCCTGCTTAAGATTCTTGCACTCTCTCCCTCTCTCTCAAATACTAAATAAATAAATAAATAAATAAATAAATAAATAAATAAATGTATCTAGTGAGAGACTCTCCAGCTGATAATCAGCTTCCCTTCCTGGAGCTTCATTAGAATGCAATTCTAGGGCGGACCAGAAAACCACTGGTATTTAAAGAATCAAAGTCACAAGACAATTATTTCCCCGCTAACGGTAACTCTCCTGTTTTCTAGCACTTCACTGAGGCTCCAGAATCCTCATGATGTATTTGTCAGAGCAGTGAATAGAATGAGCTTTTAATTATTTTTGTTAGGAAATATTGCTAGCATTCACACTAAACCAGGTAAAATTGAGAGAAAAAGCAAAGACACAAATATTAGCATTAGCTAACCATGTGCTTGGGAGCGAAGGGGGGGGGAATTTATCATGCTAAACCAAGGTCATCCATTTATAGTAGAAGTACTTAGAACTTTCTGTGTCAAAATCAACTATCATATACCAAAGGATTTACTTTGCTTTAATAAACATGTATTCTTTTTGTAGTAATAAAAAGTGATAGAAAATGGCAGAAAGGAAGGATAAAAGGAAATCAAAGAAAACACAGGCCATGCTGGAAACCCAGCTCCCCCTCTGGAACTGTAGGAGTCAGCTCTTTAATGAGGGCAGGCGTGGACACTGGCAGATGAAACAGGGATTCTTAGGAAGGCTGGACCTCCCAGACTCAGGCAGGAGCTAAGTGCTGACCTAGGTAAGCAGGCTGGTGAAATGAGCCTCAGCCCACATTATTTATTAGCATAATTATTAATAATAATCACTATCATTCATTGAAGCCCTATTGTGTTCCAGGCTGCACTTTGCTTATTACCTTCACACACACACAAAAAAAAAAAACCCTTTGGGGAAGTGGGTATTAATAACCTCATTTGGCAGATTTTACAAACTGAGGCCCAGAGGTGGTGATTAACATCCAAGGTTACACAAGCACGGAGTGTCAGAGCCAGAATCTGTGCCTGAGTGGCCTTGAACCGGACTGTCCACCACAAGGCCACAGTGCAGAACCACCAGTCTGCTGTCTCCCCCTGCCTCCTGCAGACACCCCCCTCCTTCCAGGGAGCCCTCTGCACCCAGCTCTCGTCTTCCTCCCATTCACCAAGTTGCTGCCTGAGATCCCCTCCAGAAAGCCATGGTTGTGCTCAAAGAGACAGCTTTGAAGTTTAAGCATCACCAGCTGCACAAGGGCCCCCCATTCTCACATCTTTTAAATCTGTCTTCCACGCCAAAGAGACGTGAGGAATCCATCGCGTGATTCAGTGGAGGGAAGGGTTGGGGGCAACTTATGTGTTTGCCGCTGATTGTCAGATTCTGGGCGGTTCAAGAAAATAAAGTAGGCGTCACTTGGCAGAAGCCTGCATTCTCTTCAAGAGCAGCCTCCGCTGCAGAGCCTCGTGAGCCCCAAAGCAGCAGAGCACAGGGGAGAGGACAGTCCGTCCTGGGCCAGCAGGGACAGAGCGCGGATTTCCACCACAGACTCCTGAGCACTTGGCAGGAGCGTCAGAAACAGAACCACGGGATCAGGGAATCTGAGCACTAGCACGCACGGACCCGTCCAAGAGAGCTTTTGCTTTGAGGTTGCAGGAGTCTCAGGAGAGGAGAGGAAGGCAAGACAAGTCCCTTCCCCGTGTCAGAGCTTTGCTTTTCCCCTCCTCCAATCTGAGAGAATGAAAACGGTTCAGCAAAGCTCACCCGTGACAGGGCGACAAGAGCGGGGGCTGAGGAAGCAGGGGCAGGTGGGCACCGAGGTGACAGACCTCACAGTCCCGGCACTCATCCAGAGCACAGAGAGGCACGAGACCGCCCACTTCTGGGCACATCCATATAGGTGTTTTCAGCGTAGCTAAGTAATTATCCAATTCCACCTCTTGTGACCTTTCATGAAGTCAGGATGGAGACGATGAAAAATGAACCAATTCACCCCAGCAGGCTCCAGCACCTCACGGTCAGCAGTATCAAGGGCTCCTGATACATCTAACAGAAATGCCGTGGCGCCTGACTGCGGCCACCGGCGGGAAGAACCTATCAATCAATGAAACTAACACAGAGTCCGGGTCCTGCTCAAATCTGAAGCCGCAGCGGCAGGAAATGGCTCACAGTACAATAATTAACTCCTGGATTCAGGCAGTATTGTCTTTAAGACTATCCTGTCTCTTGGGGCGCCTGGGTGGCTCAGTCGGTTAAGTGTCCGACTTTGGCTCAGGTCATGATCTCACAGTTCGGTAGTTTGAGCCATGCGTCAGGCTCTGTGTTTACAGCTGAGAGCCTGGAGTCTGCTCTAGATTCTGTGTCTCCCTCTCTCAGCCCCGCCCCCACCCATGCTCTGTCTCTCTCTCTCTAAAAAATGAATAAACATTAAAAAACATTAAAAAAGAAAAAAAAGACCATCCTGCCTCTTGGGCAAGTTATCTTCAGGACCTCAGTTTCCACATCTTTACAGCTCAGGGTCTGAGCTCAATGACTTATAATTTCTCTTCCAGAACTAAAATTCTGTGTTCTGATTCTCATGTTCTGATTCCTTAAATCTCCATTTCTTTTAGGCTCTAAAGGTTTAAGTGCCAGCTCAAAGTCAGAGTTAACAGAGTACAAAGCAGAACAAAGCAGAGTCGGGAAGTTTAACATCAAGTGATTAGTTCTGAAGCAAGAAATTAAGGCCTTTTCTTCCCTAATAGAGGCATTAACATTTTCAATAACTGTCAATAACTGACTAAGTGAAAGCTCCTTCCAATCACTGGGATTCGGCCACTAAATGGGAGGTTGAATCTCTCTTTATGCTGCTATAGAAAGTAGCTTCAGGTGACATGTGACAGCTTCTGCTTCAGAACCAAACAGTGATCAGGGGCACCTGGGTGGCTCAGTCGGTGGCACGCCGGACTCTGGCTCAGGTCATGACCTCACAGTTCCTGAGTTCGAGCCTGCTGTCGGTTTAGCTGCTGTCAACATAGGGCCTGCTTCAGATCCTCTGTGCCCCCCTCTCTGCCCCTACTCTGCTCAAGCTCTCTCTGTCAAAAATAAAAACAAACATTTAAAGAAAAAAGAATCAAACGCTGATCACGTGACGATGACTTGGTGGAAACCAGATTGGCAGATTTCTCACAAGGAATCTCCTAACTCGACTGATTCTCTGCAATCTTGATGGGCTCAGTGTTGGTGGATCGTCAACTACTGCTCTTTCGTGTGAATTTCAACCGGTATCCGCATGACCTCTTAGACCTGGACACACCCCCCTACACCCCTTAGCGTAGAGAGGACACACCCCCAGCCTTTCCCACAAAGGGGACAGCACATTTTTAAATGCCCCGAAAACACAGTTGTCTCTACACCGTATCAGCCAGAAAGCAGGTGGGATTGCCTCCCGCTTCCTGTATTTTGAACTGCCTCCTGTTAGACCAGATCCTCTAGCGACAAGAAAGCAGTTACGAGAGAGAAGAATCGCTCGGGTCTTTAAGAGCACCTCTGCCGGTACCAGAGCTGGACACGGACTGGGATTCAGTACAAGCTGTATGTTAGGCACAGGTGGACCATGCTGGGGGACTAGGCCTGTGACCTGTCACCTGCTCTTCTTGTACTTTTCCTGCAGGGACAGGAGGAAGCGGTGGTGGACAAAACGGTCCAGTCACTCGGTACCTCAGGCACTGCCCGGATGCTAGACAAGGGCTCCTCCCTTCCTGCCAGGCCATTTAAGAGGTGCTCTGACTCCGAAGGAAATGAAAGGGACCCCCAGACTCCATTCTCCATCCACCAGATTGACAAAAATCTAGATGTTCAATAGAATCATGCTATCAAAAGATTGGGGAAAGTGGTACTTTCACACAGTGTTGCTTAGCGAACCAGTATAGCTCAGCATGGCGGTTAATGGGGTGACATTTAATACAATCTGAGACACAGGCTTTCTTCGGAATGCCCCTTCTTAGTGTCTCCCCAGAAAAACATGTATATAGAGTGCACATTCGTACAATGAAGCAATAAACTGTGGTCCATCCAAACTGTACAACAGTAGGAGCCAGTGAGAAAGAATAAACCAACACGAAAGATCTCTAAGACCAAATGTTATCTGAAAAAACTGTATGTGAGCAACGATATGTTTGTTACAACTGCATTTATATTAAAAAGCCAAGAAAACTATGTATTTTTACAGAAACATGTATCTGTGTGACTTCATAGCAAAAAGTCTAAGATGATAAATTAAGAATTTAGCTCTTGAGGTAACTGTTAAAATAAATGGGGGGGGGGGGCGCTTGGATGGCTCAGTGAGGTAAGTGTCCTGACTTCAGCTCAGGTCATGATCTCAAGGTTCGTGGTTTTAAGCCCTGCTTCAGGCTCTGTGCTGACAGCTCAGGACTCTTTGGCCTCTGTGTCTCCTTCTCTCTGTCCTTCCCCCACTCGTGCTCTCTCAAAAATAAATAAATGTTAAAAACGTTTTAGAGGTGGCTGGGTGGCTCAGTCAGTTAAGCGTCCAACTCTTGATTTCAGCTCAGGTCCTGATCTCATGGTTCATGGATTCAAACCCCGCGTTGGGCTCTGTGCTGACAGCTCAGAGCCTGGAACCTGCTTCAGATTCTGTGTCTCCCTCTCTCTCTGCCCCTCCCCCATTCATGCTCACCCGCTCTCTCGCACTCTCTCTCTCAAAATAAAGGAATAAACTGAAAAAAATACATTTTAAAAATAAATAAAATAAAATAAATAAAATAAGTAAAATAAAATAAATTAAATTAAATAAATGAGGGAAAAGACCACAGCACAGTACGCACAGCAAAATTACCACTGGTTAAAAAATATGTGTGTAGGGTGCCTGGCTGGGTCAGTAAGGAGAGTGCGTGACTCTTGATCTCGGGGTCATGAGCTCAAGCCCCACATTGGGTGTAGAGACTGCTTGAATAAAAGTAAACTTTAGGGGCACCTGGGTAGCTCAGTCAGTTGGGCTCCTGACTTTGGCTCAGGTCATGATCTCATGGTCTGTGAGTTCGAGCCCCACATCGGGCTCTGTGCTGACAGCTCAGAGCCTAGAGCCTCCTTCAGATTCTGTGTCTCCTTCTCTCTCTGCCCCCACCCCTCCACTCTCTGTCTCTCAAAAATAAATGAACATTAAAAAAAATTTTTTTAAGTAAACTTTAAAAACAACAAAAAAATGTATGTGTATTAAAAAAAAAAAGACAAATCAGGAATTACAAAGAAAATAAAAACAGCAGTGTTCTGTTCATCTAAGAAAAAATAAAGTTAGGGGTGCCTGGGTGGCTCAGTTGGTTGAGCCATCTGACTTCGGCTCAGGTCATGATCTTGAGGTCTGGAAGTTCCAGCTCCGCGATGGGCTCTGTGCTCACAGCTTGCAGCCTGGAGCCTGCTTCATATTCCCTCTCCCCCTCTCTCTCTCTCTCTCTCTCTGCCCCTCCCCCACTTGTGCTGTGTCTCTCTCAAGAATAAACACTAAAAAAATTTAGGAAAAAAGAGTTATTTTAACTGTTCACACAGAAACATGTTCTGAGAAACCAGTTTTCCAAAATTATTTTTAACCGCTCTTAAATACGACTTAAAAAGGTACTTTTGAGGTGAATACGGCACAAAACGTAGCTGTACACAGCAAGTTTCATCTTGATGGAAGCATGGAATTCCTGACTGCAAACTAGTAGGAAGAAAAAATTAACTACAGCCTAGTTATATTGTTCACAGGGACCACTGTAAACTATTTTGATTTTTGAAAATGCTACTTCATAGAAGGTCTAATTTGCTGATAAAATTTGCAGTGCATTTCATTAATACCGCCAATTTGTTGTGACATAGCAGGTCTTTATCCAACAGAGGTCTGAACAATCCTATGGTTAAGCTGGTCACTTTGCAATGTGTATTGCTTTAGGCAACGAGATTCACCAAATTATCTTGTTAATAATCTTCTAAAATACAACTTCAAACACCTTGCAAAGCAAAGAACTAGAATAAAAATATACTATGATGTCTCTGAAACATTATAGAAGAGTAATACCTAACAACGCATAGCCTGTTGTTATAAATGTGTGATATTATATTATGCTTATAAATGTTTGGAATAAAGCCAAATTTAAAGCAAGTCAAAAACCCAGATGCTTGAATCAGGCTTGGCTCCATGCACACAAAAAAGAGGGTTACTTATGAACAAGTGATTTGAGATCCAGGGGACAAGAGATTCTGTCCTCAAAATACACCTGCTACCCGCAGACCTAAATATCTGAAATTCTACTATGAAAGATTCTTCAGAATAAACACGGATGTCTTTTTAAAATGCAAATAATCAGGACGAAGACATAAAACCAATATTATTTTACCATGTTATTTACCAGATCATTCTCTCTCAAAAGAGGGGGGCCAGAATACTGAAAATAAGAGAAAGTCCTAGACGTGTGTGTCCTTACTGCGTGAAGAAGTTGGAAAGGATGATCATAGCCAACCCTACTAATCCCTTCATTTCTTTCCTGGATTTGGTTCCTTCAACACCTTCAACTGCAATCTAATAATTTTGGCAGGCATAAATTCAATCCGGAACTTTCTTTTTTTTTAATTTTTTTTTTTCAACGTTTTTTATTTATTTTTGGGACAGACAGAGACAGAGCATGAACGGGGGAGGGGCAGAGAGAGAGGGAGACACAGAATCGGAAACAGGCTCCAGGCTCTGAGCCATCAGCCCAGAGCCTGACGCGGGGCTCGAACTCACGGACCGCGAGATCGTGACCTGGCTGAAGTCGGACGCTTAACCGACTGCGCCACCCAGGCGCCCCTCAATCCGGAACTTTCAATGGAGATCATGGAATCACCAGAAAACCAGTAACAGGTGCTACAGTTTATTGAACACTAACCACGTGCCATATGCAATCCTAATTCCTTTTCATACATTACTTCACTTGATTCACACTAACACAACGAAATGCATACTCTTACCTCCAATTTACAGGTATGAAAACTGAAGTTCAGGGTCACGCGGCACTACGCGACAACCCACGTCTGAGATACACCCAACTCAATGCTCCACTATCCAATGGTGTCTCACCCCTCCCCTCAAAAGTTACACAGAAAAAGAGAGTCATTTGACCATGAATCACTGTTTAATCCCCCAAACCAACCACATTCTCTGAAGGGTCGCTTTTTTTTCACATCATTTATTTTAGAAAGAGCACGTGAGCTGGGGAGAAGAGCAGAGAAGAGAAGAGAGAACCTCAAGCAGGCTCCACACTGTCAGCATGGAGCCCAACTCGGGGCTCGATCCCGTGACCCTGAGATAGCGACCTGAGCCAAAATCGAGAGTCAGATGCTCAACCAACCGAGCCACCCAGGCGCCCGGCTCACTCATACCTTTAATCTTTCGTTAAATCCATATATTTTGGTTAAGAAAGGTAAAAATAATTTCTTTACCATGGTATCTTTTCTGTCTTTCTTACCTCAGTAAATCATCTCTAGAATGGGGCACTTCATCAGTAAATCAGAACCTGCACATCTCCAACGGGCTAATTTCCACCAGTCTTTCCAGTTCCTTTCCCTGGCTGATGTTCCCAGATGGAAAGGAAATCCATTTGGCAACTGGCCGTGTATCCCACCATCCCAATGACTTTTGGAATTTAAGGAAATAAAAATAATTCACACTACCCGAAATCCAGGACGTAAGTGTCAGGCAGCTATGTGTTACTTTCATGGAAAAGAGAGCTGGGTAAATTCACTGTCATATGTGAGTTGAAATGATGCTCCAATAAGCAAACAGCACTAGATGCCCGTGGTGTCTGACTTACACCCTAGAGGCAACACCTCCACGCGAGCTTGAACTCACATCCCTGCAACAGCATCCTGCATCCAGAGCAGACCGTGGGTCACTGACTTCCTGTCCCAGGGCTTCTCTGATGCCACGGATACCACAGTTCTTCCGGCACACGTGTGCAAATCAGAGTGAGGGGCTTGATGCCTTAGCCGGTGGGGGATGGGAGCCAATGGATAGATGGCTTCCCCTGCTTTACCCCCAGGTAGACAACTTTGAGAGGTTTCCAGGAGCTCTTCAGAAGGTTCCAGATCTAACGCCTGTTGCTGTCCTCAGTGACTCAGATCATAACACAGCTTTACGCTGGCCTTTCCTCCTTCCTTCATTCTTCCTCCTTGGAACTACCACTGACCATACCACAGCACAGCAGTCCTTGTCTTGAGCTCTGCTTTTCAGCAGAACCCAAGCGGAGACAGGCTTTCGTTATATCCCACCAAGTTGCCTAATAACAGAGTGTTGATGGGGTGGGGATGTGAGCTTGAAAGACAGATCTGACTTTGAATCCCAGCTCTGCCATTTAGTGGTCACATTCTTTGGGAAAGTGACTTCGTGAAGACAGTGGCTTTATTACCACAAACACCCACACTTTTTGTTGTTGTTGTTGTTGTTGCTGCTGGGATTGAAAGAAAAATCTGGAAGTAATTTCAAAAATCTCTTCAAGAACTTAAGTTATGTCAACCAAGATCTACACATGAACTTGTACGGTGCTGCTATGAAATGACCAATAAAACCAGTGAAAACCTTTAGAAAATTTGACCATGAGCCCAAGAAAATAAGTAAGTAAAGAGAAAAGCATCAAACATGAGAAAGTGGATACAGCCACAGGTGTAGTGTCAGGAGGCCACCCGGGAGTTGAAAATCCCACCACCTTGCCTCTCCCAGATCAAGGATTGCCACTGACCTTAGCCTAACCTTGGACTGTTACACAACCCTCGGAATGTATTTAATGCCACTAAACTATACACTTTAAAATGCCCATTTTTATGTTATATATATTTAGCATCGAAGAAAAAGTATAATTGAAAATAAATGAGGGGTGCTGGGTAGCTCAGTTGGTTGAGCATCTGACTCTTGATTTCAGCTGAGGCCATGATGCCAGGGTTGTGGGATCGAGCCCTGTACTGGGCTCTGCACTGAGCATGGAGCCAGCTTAGGATTCTCTCTCTCTCCTTTGCCCCTCCCCCTTTGCACGCTCGCTCTCTCTTTCTCTCTCTCTCTCTCTCTCTCTCTCTCTCTCAAAAAAACCAAAAATTATTAGTGCTTCACTGTGAAAGATGTTACTAACATGACCCAGCAAGCTCTGTGGACCGGAACAGGTAAGTGGAAGAAGACAATGGCCTGACCGAAAAGAAAACAGAAGAAATGAAGAAAAGGAAATCATGAGATTGTTCTCTCACCTACTATTAAATGCGCCAGAGTGGCGCCTGGGTGGCTCGGTCAGTGAAGAGTTGGACTTCGGCTCAGGTCATGGTCTCACTGCTCGTGGGTTCCAGCCCCACGTCAGGCTCTGTGCTGACCGCTTAGAGCCCGGATCCTGCTTCAGATTCTGTGTCTCCTTCTCTCTCTGCCCCACCCCTGCTCAAATTCTGTCTCCCTTTCTCAAAAATAAAATACACATTAAAAAAATGTGTACCAGATATTTCCCGATAACAGTGCCAGCACGATCAAATCGGCAGTATCTGAGTCCCAACTACGAAGAGTCAGACCTCCTGTCACCTGAATTTGCAAAAGGAACGAATGCAGCCACTTTAGCAGTTCTCTCAACACCCGAAGTATCAGGTAGCACACACCTTTCCTAGAAAAGCAGAGCCAAACACAAGGAGAGAAATCCATCTCTCAACATGTAGTTCCTCTGCTAAGAAAGTTCTGGGGCGAGACAGCATAGCATGCTCTCCTTCTAGAGCCCAGTGCACTACTGCCCTTATTGGTAGTGGCTGGAGACGAGGTGACACTCACATTTGCTGTAATTACAATAAAGTGTTCCCGGCCTTGAAAACGATTTGGGGATAATGTCGCTTACTGCATGGGGACACTCTTCTACCTATCAATGCCCAGAACAATACACAATAAACCTCTCTGGTTTAACAGCAGCAAAGTGCTATTTGCAGGATTAAAAAATGAGCAAATCATTTGCCTCCATTTCCTGGAGACAAACATTTGGTTTGATAAGTAAACAAAAAGTCATTTATACTCAAAAGACCACTCAGATGGATATAAGCAGTTCTGATTTACTCCAATGGGCCTGGAGGGGTTGTAATTTATTTCAGTCCACTTAGCGCTGTAACAACTGCTTTTCAAAAACCGACATTGATTCATGAAAATGAACATACGGACTCTCTTTGCAGCATAAACCCCAACAGCCTCAGGCAACAGAAATGTCGTACAAGGCTGTGCGAGGCTGGTATGTGGAAGCGAGCAATTATGCCGGTATTTAACGCAATCTATTGCTCATCAGAAAAGCGCTTACCACAGGAGTCAGACCCAGACAGCCACTTAACTATCCCCTCCAGCGATTACACTCTCTCAACCCAAGAGTGTGTCAAATTAAAACAACTACACATTGACTTTTTGCTTCTGTAAACATTAAGGGGTGATTGACAACTTCAGGCTGCAGCCAGCCAGGCATTATCATCCCCCTCTCTTGCTGATCTGCTCTCTGTTCCCTAGTCTGTTTGCTTTGGAATATTCCTATAGAACACTGAAGGATTTCAGGGCTTTCCCCCCCGGAGCTCACCTAAGGAGAGTCTATTATCTCTTACATGTAAACACCTTCAGATCACCTTAAAAAACTGGGCATTTTAAATTTTAGTATTTGTCACTGTCCTTGTAGAAAAACTCCATTTCCAATTAGAAAATTGGAAAATCAGTCAGTCTTTCACCCACACTACTATTCTCACTGCTCTACTATGATCCTGATGTTGGAAGGAGTCCCTCCCCCCCCTTTTTTTAAATGTTTATTTATTTTTGAGAGAGAGAGAGAGAGAGAGACAGAGAGAGAGAGAGACAGAGTGTGAGCAGGGGAGGGGCAGAGAGAGAGGGAGACACAGAATCGGAAGCAGGCTCCAGGCTCTGAGCTGTCAGCACAGAGCCCAATGTGGGGCTAGAACTCACGTAATGTGAGATCATGGCCTGAGCCAAAGTCAGACACTTAACCGATTGAGCCACCCAGGTGCCCCCCCATTCCCTTCTTTATTCTATTCTCCTTTATTTCACAACTGTAAGGGGAAGAAAAAAAGTACAGTTGAGATAGCAGGGAGACACAAGTAAACAAAAGTAAAAAAAAAATAACCAAGACGATCTATTCACCAATGATATCCATGGAAATCTCCAACTGGCAACTTTATAGGCTTGTACTGTGGAATCTGACCCACAATGCCTAGTGTTCTCTGATGATCACAGAAAAAGGCCACAGATGAGTGTCAAACGTTAACCCTTCTGCCCCTTTTCCCTCTTGGTGCCAAGACCATTCAAAAGGGAAAGGAGCCTTCAATAAATGGTTCTGGGAAAACTGCATATCTACATGCAACAAAGGATGAAGTTGGGGGCACCTGGATGGCTCAGTCGGTTGAGCGTCCGACTTTGGCTCAGGTCATGATCGTGGGTTCATGGGTTTGAGCCCCATGTCGGGCTCTGTGCTGATAGCTCAGAGCCTGGAACCTGGTTCATATTCTGTGTCTCCCTCTCTCTCTGCCCCTCCCTTGATCACTCTCTCTCCCTCTCATAAACATTAAAAAAAAGAATGAAATTGGACCCTTACCTTACAGAAAAATGAACTCAAGATGGATCAAAGACCTAAATGTTAGAGCTTAAAGTATAGAACACTTGGAAGAAAACATAGGGGAGGGAAGCTTCATGATATTAGATTTGGAAATGGCCTCTTGGATACAACCTCAAATGCATAGGCAACAGAAGAGAAAAGACAGATTGGATTTCATCACAATTAAACATGTCTGTGTGTATCAAAGGATACAACATAATCCAGAGTGAAATTCACAGAATGGGAAACCCTATTTGCAAGTGGTCCGTCTGACAGGTGATCCATGCTACTTTTCTCCTCTAGGTTTTAATGCAAGCAAGCCCTGGTAAGTCCCCAAAGCTCACATGCCTCGCCATGGCCAGAAGACACATTTTCTACCCATTCTTGGACTGGGATTAACCAAGTTCTAGTTTACTCACTTCCATCTGCTATTTAAAAGCAAAAGTGTACAACACGGGTCAGGTCCAAAGATGGGTTAGGCTACTGTTCCCTTTAATCATTCAATCACTTTTCCCTAAAAAGTCCTCCTCAACCCCACACGTTATTTGAAGAAGGGCTGATACTCCCACAAAAGTCAGACTTTTATTATATGTTGCTGAATCTTTCCTTCTTTCTTTCTTTAATCTCTACACCCAATGTGGGCCTTGAACTCACAACCCCATGATCAAGAGTCACACGCTCTCCCATCTGAGCCAGCCAGGCATCCCAAAAGTTAGACTTTAAAAAAATGTTTGTTGAACTTATGTTATTTGAGTGACTCCTCTGTCTCAGGTTTAAAGACCATGAGCCTCTTCCATAAGAAAGTAGCTCCCACTTGTCTAAGATGGAACCACCATCCAATAGAACGCCTGTGATAATCGACATGTCTTATTTCTGCATTATCCAATATGGCAGCCACTAGCCACATATGGTTGCTGGGCACTACAATGTGGCTAGTGTGACAGTAGAATTCGATTTTAAATTTTAATTCATTTAAATTAAAATAGCCCTATTTGTCTATAGAAGCTCCTATTTGTCTATAGAAGACAGAAGCTCCTGTCTATAGAAGCTCCTGTATTTGGTGGTACAGGCCAAAGATAGCCGACTGAAGAGGAGAGCTGCAAGGCTGACAGTCTGAGGTTGGGAAGAGAAACATGGAGTCAGGAGACAGCCCATTCCAAGCTGTGCCACTTATTCCCTCTATTCAGAAGTTTGCTCTGCTCTAAAATAGGGTCAATGATTTTATCTCCACTTACCCATGGATTCAAAGAAAGATACTTGATCTTCGTCCTTGGTTCCTCACATAGAGCTCCTAAAACCCTTGGAATTTCCTGAGTGATAAGGGAGATAGAAGCCTCTTTGATTTTGATAAGGTGGCACTTAGTGGGCCCCTAGACAGCTTTAGGATAGGGGTCGAGTGCCAAAAAGACCCAGGCTTAGTTAGAAGCTTGGAAGTCCTAGCCCTACCCCATCAACATCCAGGGGTGGGAGAGGGGCTGGGATTGAGTTAACCATCAATGGCCAATGATTCAATCAACCATGCCTAATGATGAACCCTCCATAAAACCCCCTTAATGACAGGGTTCAGAGAGCTTCTGGGTTAGTGAACACATTGAAGTGCTGGGAGGGTGGTGAGAAAAGGGCACGGAAGCCCTCCACCCTGTCCCCATTCCATGCCCTATACATCTCTTCCATTTGGCTATTACTGAGTTCTATCCTCTATATTAAGCCAGTAATAATATGTAAAGTACTTTCCTGAGTTCTTTGAGTCATTCTACTGATTTATCAAACCTGTGGAGGAGTTGTGGGAACCCCCCAAATTGTAGTAGGCCAGGCAAAAATGTGGGTAGCCTGGAAACCCCATTTCTGGCTGGCGTCTATAGTGGGGACAGTCTTGGGGGATTGGGCTCTTAACCTATGGGATCTGGGCTAACTTCGGGTAGTTAGTGTCAGAACTGAATTTAACCGCAGGACACCCAGTGGTGTCAGAAGGAAAACTCCTCCCACTACCTGACAAGACCGGTGTTAGGATCAAACAAAATGGGGGCATCTGGTTGGTTCAGTTGGTATAGCATATGACTCTTTGATCTTCGGGGTTGTGAGTTCAAGGCCCACACTGGGGGCGGAGCCTCCTTAAAAATAAAAAATAAAGTAAAGTAAAGTAAAATAAAATAAAATAAAATAAAATAAAATAAAATAAAATAAAATAAAATAAAATAAAATAAAAAGGATTAAACAAAATGATGTATGTCAAAGGGCTTCTCTGGAGTAAGAGATCATTTTTAGTATTTGGCTGTTAGCTGGGCCATGAGTGCTATGATAAGTTCACCGTAAGTAACCTTTGCACTGGCTCATAATAACATCTGGAAACAACGTGTTGCTGTCTCATTCATTTCCCTGTGTGTGAAGGCCCTAAATCTCTGCCACCATGGCCGGGAAAATAAGCAAAGACTAATTTGTAGCACTACGTTGGCGTGAATTGTTTAAAGTTATGCAGCGCACTACAAGGGCAGTGATGACAAATTAGAAATCCTTCTCCCAAAATCAGAAATAGGAAAAGAAGAAAGTTACCAAACTCTCGTGGGGGAGGAGGGGGGGCGGGCGGGGAATGCAGGAAAGAAGAGCAACAACCTGGAAGGGAAGTACTCCTGGTGACTGGAGTGTGCTCGACTGTGGAAGACTCTATCTCTGGAAAAAAACCCTGCTTTGGGGATTTGACCGTGAGACCAGGGTTTGCCATGGGCTAATCGGCATGTCAGAGAGTTTGGAAGGCGAGTGAGTGGTCAGCAAATTCCAGACATTAGCACGGGACCAGGAACACACTGGTTCACCAGGCCTCGCCGTCCTTCTCCTATGTCCCAAGAACCTCATCAAGAGAAGGAGATGCTTAGAGACACTGAATTCTTCAACAGTGTTACTGACTCCACTGTGTTGTCCCAAATTCCTATGTGGAATCCCTAGACCCCAGTAAGACTGTATTGGAAATTGGGCCTTCAGGGAGACAGTTAACTGAGGTTAAACGGGGTCATATGGGTGGGGCCCCGGTTAGACAGGACTAGTATTCTTCTAAGAAGAATAAGAGAAGATCAGAGCTCTTTTTCTTTCTGGCTCTCTGAGCACACAGCAAGAAAAGGCCACGTGAGAAGGACACAGTGAGGCGGCTGGCCATAACCCCAACCACACCTTGACCTGGGACTTCTAACTTCCAGAGCTATGAGGACATAAAGTTGTTATTTAACCCACCCAGTCTGTGTGAGTTTCCTATGGCGGCCTGGCAGAAGAACATAAATGGTATTAGCAGAAAACAAGAAAATAACACAGCCTTGCTTTGTTCAACGTCCGTATACACCCGTTCCTCTCATTTCCTGTAGTAGGGTTCTACTCATTACAGGCATTCATGTGTTGAGTTGAAAGAGCTAGAGATTTACTAAAATGAGATTAAACACGTATTTCACCTTGAGAATCTTGCGGTTTAATAGTTTTGCTGGGCCCTGCAATAGTTTCTGAACTCAAAACCAACCAAGCCCTTCCACATAATGGAATATTGTTTGGCCACGACAAGGAACAAAGCGCTGTCACATGGGTACCACGTGGACAAACTTCGGACACGTAATACTAAGTGAAAAAAAGCCATGTGCTAAAGGTCACATCTTCTAGCATTCTATTTATAGGAAATATCTAGAATAGGCAAATCCACAGACAGAAAATAGAACAGTAACTTCTTCCAGGGGCTGGGAGGGAGGCAGAAATGAGGGGCGACTGCATATGGGGAACCTTCTGGGGTGATGGAAACATTCTGGGATTAGATTGTAGTGATGGTGGCACAATTTTGTCAACACACTAAAAACCACTGAACTGTACGCTTTAAGGAGATGAATTTTATGGTGTGTGAACTATGTATCAATAAAGCTGTTATAAGCAAACAAATCAATCAATCAAGCCCCAGGCCACCTCTTAACCGCGTTAGTAACAAAGGCAAACATGCCCGGGCAGGGCTACGTATTTGGAACCTTCGTCCATAAAGTTCGGTTGTGATCCCGGTTTCTAACTGAGGAAGCAAAACCTCCCCCTTAGGTTATAGAGAGACCTCAACCAAGTCCCGAATAAGAGCAAGACGGCTGGGCCCGTGGCAACTCCCCTCCACCGCCCCGCCCCGCAAGGCTTTGATGAGGCAAAGCTGTTCTTCTGTGGACAGGAAGGGAAGGGCATGTGTTCCCGAGATCTGCTGACATGAAAGGGTCCCTGTCCCGTCCTCTCCACCATGGTTCACATCCCAGGCACGAGGCCAGGTCACTGCACTCCTAGAGTTTATTACTCGGGTACGGACCGAGCCGCCCGCGTGTATCCTGGTGGCGGGCGGGGGGAGACAGAGAGAAACTGGTCCTGCTGAGAGTTTCAAGAGTTGTTGTTGTGCCTGGCAAAACTGCACACGGATACAACTGAACCAAACACACAGACCGTGTACATTTCCATTCCGATGCTTGAGCGGCCAGCGGAGTAATTTTTATTCGCTGCTGTATTAGTGGAACACTGAGAAACCCACAAACGGCTTTCACCAAAAGAGACCATACCCAGGCATGGTCAGCGCTGCCTCTTGTACTATTTTTTATAGAAATATAAACGAAACGACTCTTACAACTGCTGAAGATGCTTCCAGAAAGCATCGCCGGCCTGTGTCCACGTTTCATTTCTGCCTTTTACCCCAGCGCCCTAAATCGGTGCTTAAGACTTGAATGGAGCATGAAGATGGCTAGATTTAACAAATAAAAACACGGGACACTGAATTAAATTTAAATTTCAGACAAAATAGAGAACTTCTAGCATAATAAAGTGTTGTGGACATGATTATATTAAAATCATTTTTTGTGGTTCAATCTGAAATTTGACTTTAACTGGCCATCCTGCATTTGATGGCAAAGCCCCCGAGGGACAGAATGCGTTGGGCGGACATGGGGGCTGTTCTCTCCCTCCCCTGGCGCCGGAGCCAACGGACGGCTTCTGGCCCCTGTCCCACCTCTAGAGGCCAGCACCGCATTCCCGCAATTGTGTCCTGTGCCGCTTGAGGAAGCTCAGAAGTGGCACCGTTAATCAATCTCCAGTAAGAAGACATTGCGATTCAGAGAGAACGGCCAGAAGAAGAGCAGAGGGCAGGGGGAGGATGGGGGCTTACCACTGCGTTTAAAGGAGGGGGGAGGACCCCCACCCTAGGCTGGGTGTACACCGGGAGCCCCAGATTCACTGTAGCGACACCGGGAGCCCCGGATTCACTGTGGCGCCAGATACGAAAAGACCGCAAGACGGTTCTCCTGATGGGTTCCCTGCTACACTGAAGACAGAATTTAAAAATATATGTGTTAAGAAGATGATCCTGGGGCTGCAGGGCCTGAATATTATTTTTTTATGGAGCTCATTTTTAATATCAGCACTTTTAGGGTGAATGTAAATAAACCCGATCATGCAATAAATTCAGTGTGCTCTTTTATTTTGCAGATTTAAGCTAAAACACCATAAATCTTTTCTTGGAAGCAGCATCTTTCAAGATAACAGAGGCAGCACTAGGATTTTGATACCCACTAGAAAAACCATAAATAAGCAACTGCCTTCACAGAGACCTCCCCAAGTGCATGTGCTCAGCTGACAGGTGCGGCGCTCCACGGCGGGCGGAGCGGTCCTGTGGGGTTTCTTCGCTTTGCCCCTCATCGCAGGGATCATTCCCACATACTGCAATAATCCCGGGAGAAAGGGTTCCTTGGCTTTGTAAGAAAGGACGGTGAAAATGACCAGTGCAGGCAGGACAGAGGCAACCCCACTTCCGCAGTGAAGTAACCATCTACCCTAGTCCCCCGCGAAGATTCCATAAAGTTATGCCAGTCTCAGTGAACAACGGTTGGAAGGCACATAAACGCTGGCCACCATTCTTTACAGCAGAAGCCCAGTTGGAAGCTGACCTCAGCCTATATTGTATACCCGTGTATATGCGCAAGATGGGAAGTATATGCCTATATATAAATACATATAAAGCTAACTTTCAGTGTTCGGAAAACAAAAGCTATCCCCATATAACAGCCAAATTCTGACATAACTCAATTTGGACACCTCATCTGGTGTGCAGTGCACTCATTCGCAGTGTAAACCCCACCGCGCCGGGCAATGATATACTGTAATGTCACATCGCAATCTGGATTTACTATAAAGGGCCGCTGACGAGCTTCAGAGCAGTAAACATTGCAGCGAGGTGTATTTCACACTGAGCTGGTTTTTATGAAGAACACTTCACCGCCCAGGCACGGCACCTGGATGATGGATGGTGAAAGATGCTTGACAAGCTTCATCATTGTTTGTAAATCTTAACTGTTCCTGCTCACTAACTCTGGAGGCAATTTTCAAAGACAGCGGCCGACAGAAGGACAGCACAGCTCTCCTGAAGGTTATTCAAGTTGTACTTGGCCTGGGCCGTGCCTCTGAGGAGCCGAGGGGGGGAAATAAACTCCCGAGTTACTCCGCACCAGGCCGGGAAAGCATCACTGAGGCCCAGTGCATTCAGATCAGACGGAGATGAAATCTCACGTGTGAGGACATCGGATGCTCTAGCCAGAGTGGCTCCTGTATCCCCCTAGTCTGTGCCCAGGGGGATGCTACCTCACCAGGATTTTTAAGTAGAAATGGTCGTTGAATGAGCAACAGAATCGGCAAACTCAGTGATGTGTGATGTGCCCACAGAAGGCTGGGTTCCCTGCATGATCAGGCAGGCAGGGGACCAGACATCTCACTTGAACTCCATTAACGTAAAATCAGCACAGACGACACGGGCACGCACGGTCTTCTAGTTAATTATGTTCAGTCTAGTTACGTCAGGACATGCAGGAGTTCCTAAAAGCATAGTTTCCAGAGCTCACCCTCTGTGCCCTGTTCTAGACCCATCTTCTTTAGCCCAAAGGAAAACCCCTGCAAAGGGGGCCCTGTATACTGAACTTAGAGTTTTAAGAGAATAAATAGATTAAAGATGTAAAAAGCAGTCTCATAATAAGCTACGGACAGACTAGGGAGAATGTAAAATACTGCCTTTCTCAAAAAGTATCTGGGGAAAACAGACAAGCCTTCAATTCACCCTAATTTCTTTTTAATGTTTATTTATTTTTGAGAGAGAAAGTGAGAGACAGAGAGAGAATGAGCAGAGAAGGAGGAGAGAGAAAGGTAGACACAGAATCTGAAGCAGGATCCAGGCTCCGAGCTGTCAGCACAGAGCCCAACGTGGGACTCGAACCCACAAGCCATGAGATCACGATCTGAGCTGAAGTCGGATGCTTAACCGACTGAGCCACCCAGGCGACCCTTATTCACCCTAATTTAAAAATAACACAGAATAGCCACAGAAAATAAAAATTACTATACAAAAGTAGTTGATTGTGTTTCTATTTACATTTATAATTTCAAATCTGATAACTAGTTATTTAATTTTATTATGTCTGCCTTCATCAGATATCAACAGTCTGTCCTGTTAAATACAAAGAAAATACATACATAACCACAAAATTAAAAGTTGGCTTTACTGTGCTAAGTCAAAGAGACATTCTATAGTTTACAGTTAGCTTTGGGGAGAGCAATGTAAATATTATACCTGATATGCTGGTGGGTTTTTTAAGTCTACTTTACAGCGTTGTTGTTTTTGTTTTTGTTTTCTGTGATAACCACATGCTATAGAAAGACATCCCTAGAAGGGTTATTCCTGCATGATGCATATGATGAAAGAGTAGGTTCCAGAGTTTTATTGTTACAGAAAAAGTATTACTATTGCATGCGTATCGTTGATCTCAGCAGATAGAACATTTCCAACCCCCAATGACAGCCACCACTTTCATGAAAGTTTTTCACACATGAGAATGCCAGACTGTTGCTCAGTGAGGCCTTAGACAAGCTAAGTCAGTCATCACTGTTCCTCAGTTTCTCTATCTGCCACTTGGAAATGAGGACCTCTTCTCCTCTCACTGTCTCTGTGCCTCACTGTCCTCATCCATACTATGGGGGTAATAATACTACTGTAAGAATTGGGGGTGCCTGAATGGCTTAATCAGTTAAGCGTCTGACTCTTGATTTCAGCTCTGGTCGTGATCTCATGGTATGTGAGTTCAAGCCCTGCATCGGCCTCCGTGCTGACAGTGCAGAGCCTGCTTGGGATTCTCTCTCTCTCCCTGCCCTTCCCCAGCTCATGTGTACATGCTCTCTCTCTCTCACAAAACAAATAATGAAATAAACTTTAAAAAAATTAAATGAGGGGCACCTGGGTAGCTCAGTCAGTTAAGCGTTCAACTCTTGATTTCAGTTCAGGTCAGGAGATTGAGCCCATGTCGGGCTCTACACTGAGCATAGAGCCTGCTTAAGATTTTCTCTCTACCTGCCCCTACCCTGTTTGCATGTGCGCTCTCTCTCTCTCTCTCTCTCTCTCTCTCTCTCTCGCAGGGGAAAAAAAAAGAATTAAATGAGTTATCCCCACCGAGCACACAGAACTTTGTCTTACAGACGTTGGAAGAGCTATCTAACTGTGAGGGAAGGGTGGGAAGAGAAACCATAAGATATCCTAGCAGAAGGAACGCCCGGAGGAGTGCTTCAGAGACCTGAGTTCCTACGCTGGCTCCTGTTCCTCAACACTGAAGACAAGGCCAGAGATGTCACAGTGCCCCACCCCCACCTGGCCTCTCTTAAGTATGGTTAGTGAGGAAGCCCCTCTTGACCTCACTCGCAGGGCTGTGTTATTCATCAAAATAACAATATATGCAATATATGCAAAGAAATAAGTCTTTTGAGTTTTCCAAAGGGAATATGGGGAATATTCTACGTGACATGAATCCAGGATACGTTGTAGCCTGGAGGTTGTACCCTACATTTGCCCATGTCTGCTTTATTTCACTGACTGGTTCACCAGAACACCTGACTCCAGGCTGGTGAGGCACCAGCAGGAAGGATCCAGAGGTCGGTTTCTTATTCATCCAAGAACCTACGAACGACCCCAGGAGCCCTTTGAGAACAGGGCATGATGTGAGGCCCCCTGGCAAAGCACAAACCTGAATGAGCACGATAGCTGTGCTCCCTGTGTGAGGCCACACTCTGATAACTCTTGCAGAAAGGGCTACAGTGAGTGAACTTCTTATGTGAGTCTGACCTTCCTCAGGTAGGTCCTTGGGAAGTGCCTGTTCTTTCTAGACTGGTGCTGGCCTGGTCAGGGGACAGTGTTTTACACAGAAGACATGCTGGAGGCCCCTCAGTTCTCAATCTTTCCCACAGTTTGCCTTGTAGGGGGCTCTTTTCAAGTTGGAAGAAAAAGAGGTTTGAAGAAACAATGGAAATCAGTGTGCCCGCATCAAACGGCACTTCAGTTCGCTTTCAGGGATATTCTTTAGCTACAAAGAAACCTGCTGGTGTCCTTCCATACCCCTCTTCCTTGGTTGTTCCCTCTGCTTTTCTTAGCAAACACATCACTTGTGATACATTAAAAATAAGCCTCCGAAGCTGCTAGTTCTAAATGTTTATTATATGCTTATTAAATTATTATGCTTCATCTTCCTTACTCAGAATACCACAATGACTAACTAATTTCAAGTATCACGATACACATGTGGTTAGTTTCAAACAGGGCCCCCGTAGGGCTAAACAACAGGCCCTCCTTAGATTGTAATGACTTTTATTTGCACAGTCCACTGCCAGTCACCTGCAGGAATAGAAGATATTTAAGACATGGTGACAGGTCTTCATATGGGAATAAGGGAGTTGACAACTTCCTCCATGCCTTTTTAACATAATTGTTTATGTGGCCCATATAGAATAGGTAAAGCTGTTATTACATTTTTCAACTTTCCAGGTGAGGGAAGTAAGGCTGGAAGAGATTAAATGAGCATGGTACAATCAGGCCCAGAGCTAGGGATCTGAGCCACATCTCCTCTCCTGGGGTGGGATCCATTGCCTTGCACACACTGGCCTCTACGGTCATTGCCAACGAATGCCCCACATACTTTTCTGTGCAAAGCTGGAGCTGAAAATAAAATGGTTACATAAAGACAGGTTTACTAGTCAAGTGCTTTTCTTTAAAATTTAGCAAATGGTAAGTCATTTCCTAAAGAGATAAGTTTAAACTTAACATTTTATAAATGTTGCATAAAACATACTCAGCTTTCCTTAAAGCAGAGAAAGAAAAGGGTCAATGTTTTTCTCCCCTGCAGGCTTGCCATACACTTCACAGCAGAATATACACAAGAAAAGCAGCCCTCGGATGCCTTGGCCTCCCCTCCTTCCTGTCTGAGCAGGACTCTAAAACATTTCCAGAACATCTTTCTCCCTGACAAGAAGAACTGCCTGAAATGTCAACACACCCCTTGCAGAAAGGAATGGTGGAAGTTTGTACAGTATTTCGCCATCTCTTGCTGCATTTTGTGATTTACAGAGCTTGTTTCCATAGGCGACATGATTTCATCCTCATAACACCTGTATGGGTTTGACACATCCCACCCCCTCGCCTTCTGTTAAGAGGTGAGGGAAGCAGGAGTCCAGGAGGAGAGTCTGGTACTCCCAAGGCTACACAGCTGGTTAGTGGTGGCTCCACTGAGATGCTAAGCACAGAATGTTTCCAGCACCCCACCCAGGGGCCGTGGCAGAAGCTCACATCCCCTCACGAAAGGGCGGTGGTGACATCCCAGATTGTGAGCAGGGGGAGACCTGAGGGTGCTTCCAACAGGCAGCGCCGCGTCAGTGTTCTCACCTGAGAAATGAGATGGACGGTCTTTTGCTAAAATCCAACGTGCGGCAGGAAGCAAAACCACTCCATGGGGTGAAAGCTTAACCACTTTGCGTGTGGTCGTGACAACAGTGGGGGAGGGAGCCGATGCCATCAGTGAAATCAGGCACCTCTAGAGTCACTCAGCTACAACATTGCTAATGCCGAATGGATTAAAAGAGTCATGTCTGGGAACGCCTAGGCTTCTGCAAGCTTCCCAGACATCACAGAAGGAGAACAGGGCCTTCAACTCAGAGAGGCCCTTCCACTGTCCTTGGCCATCTGACTTTTGGGGGAAAACGTAAATGCTTTGTATCTTGCTTCACGGAGCTGCTGACATCCTATGGGTGCAAAATGAATAATACAAGAAGAGCTCATAATATGTAAGGAGCATCTCAAATGAGTGTTTCCTTCTCTCGGAAAGAGCAGAGGTTGAATGTAAAGGAAGGGTGTTTGCACAGGGGGCCTGCCACTTGGGTCTGCACCGGAAGGCGCCAAAGAACCAGAAGAAACCGAAACGTACCAGCTCTAACTTTACACTGAGACTGCAAAATAAACAGACAAAAAAATCAAAGTGTGTTCATCTTCCTCATTGTGAACTGAAACCGTTTCGCAGGGGTTGGCCAGTCAAGTATACTCCAAGAACCTATACACAAGAATCCAACACGTAGAGAAAGATGCCTGCTTATGGACATGAAATGTCGCCCGCCCATAAGCACGGGTGTATCTGTTAACGCAGAGACACGGCTGTGGAGGGCACCTCTTTACTGGGAGCCAGGAAGCGTTAGTTTCAGGGCGGTCCTGCCACCATTTCGGGAACCACCTGCATCTGTTACTATGAACATTTTACAATCCACCACGGTCTGATGCTTTAATAAGATACAACAAAAATGAATTACTAAGATCATAATAAAAAGATGGAAAGTAACAAGAGCTGGCTGGAGAAATCGGAACCCTCATACACTGGTGGGAACGTGCAATGGCGTGGCAGAGGAGTTTGACAGGTCCTCAAAAAGTTAAACACAGACTTATACGATCTAGCAATTCCGCTGCTGAGGATGTACTCGGAAGAGCTGAAAACGGGTCTTCAAATAAAGAACATGAAGATTCCCGGCGGTGCTATTCACAGTAACCAGTAAAAGGTACTAACAACCCAAATGTCCATCGACTGATGAACAGAAGACGATGTGGTTTAGTCACACAATGGACTCTCAGTAGGCCATAAAAAGGAGTGAAGTACTTACTACCTGTCACAACGTGGAAGAACCCTGAAAATGTTACACTAAGGGAAAGAAGCCAGTCACAAAATACCACATGTTGTACGATTCCCATGAACCTTCCAGAATAGGCAAGTCCATTAAGACAGAAAGCAAATTCGTGGTTGCCAGGGCGCTGGGGGTGGGGGGAGTGGGGTTGAGTAAGGGAAGACCACTTAGCGGGTATGGGATTTCCTTCTGGGGAGATAAAGATGCCTTTGAACTAAATAAAGGTCATGGCTGCTGAACACTGCAAAGGTCCTAAGCACCACTTAATTGTATACTTCAAAATGGTGAATCGTTAATTTTATGACAGGTGGATTGCGCTTCCAAAACAAACAAACAAACAAACAAACGAATTCCTAGAAAAAGGAAAGACAAAAAAATTCAAGACCCAAGTTTCAAGTGAGAGTCAACAGACATAAAATCGCCGTGTCAAACTAAGTTTTTGTTTGCTTTTAGGTCCTTTGCTTACCTCTCCTTACACCAGTAACTCAGCACTCACAACCCCCCCCCCCCGCCCCGCCCCCAGGATCCCATCTGGTCTTGCTGACTCAACACCCTGCCACGGAACCTGCTGGCGGTGGCCCTGCCCCACACACCCCGTACCAGCAAACTTCCCTCCACGAGATCACTCCCGTCAGCTCACAAACCCGTCTCCTTTCTTCGAAAAAGACAGAAAGATCTTCCTTGAACTCCGCTCCCCTCCCGCAGCTAGCCCATGTCACTTCTGCCCTCCCAGCAGAACTCCCTGAAGACCTGTCTGTGCCCAGCCTGGGGGGCCCCCCACCTTCTCTCCCACGCACTCCCGAATGCAGTCCGGCTTTGGTTCCCACCTCCAACCCCGCTGGCCTCGGTCCCCCATCATTTCTACCTCCCAACAGCCAGTGGTTGATCCCAGCCCTCATCTGACCCACCAACTTCCGTGGCTCTGCTCAATGCACCGTTGTCTTCGCATGGCTTCCAAGATAGCATCCCCGCGAGCTCTCCCCCCACCCCACGGGCTGCTCCTGCCACGATCTCCTTCACTGGTCCTCTTCATGTGCGACGCACCTGCGGAGACTGGAGGGCCCTGGGGCTCCAACTTCCATCATTCGTTCTGCTCGGTCTACACTCGCTTCCCTGGGGGCTTTCATCACACTGGCTTCAAGGAACACTGAGGCACAGAACTCGCAGGTTTGTTTGTTTTTTTTTAAGTTTTTTTTTTTTTAATGTTTATTTACTTTTTGAGAGAGAGAGAGAGAGAGAGAGAGAGACAGAGTTTGAGAAGGGGAGGGCCAGACAGGGAGGGAGACACAGAATGTGAAGCAGGCTCCGGGCTCTGAGCTGTCAGCACAGAGCCCGACACGGACCTCGAACTCACAAACCACAAGATCATGACCTGAGCTGAAGTCGGACACTTAGCCAACTGAGCCACCCAGGCACCCCTCAAAAATACACATTTAAAAAAAAAAAAAGAAACTGAAGAAAAATTTAATTTAATTTAATGGACAAATGTATACTTTAAACATTAAACCTACTGCAAACCAGCCAACTTTTTAATTACTTACAAGTCCCCACTTAGATCTTCCAATCATATCTTACTAACTCAACCGATCAAAGGATCTCAACTCAAACCTGACAGGAGTGAGAAACGCAACTGGCTGATGGCCAGCCTCTGCCACCTTGTCACAAGTGAACACACTGCTGCCCCTACCCCCGCCCACTGCACCCTGCCGCCAGCCTCAGCCCCACTTGGCAAAAGGGCCTACGTTGCCCCAAGTGCTTCCTACTTGTGTCAGTGCTGACGGTAAAACTGAGGATCCATCGTTCCAAGAGATAACACCTAGGGTGCCCTTGGTGGCCCCCAAACACAACTTCCTCTTCCCTTCCACCTGCTCTGTAAACACTGCCTGCAACGCAGAAGCCCCAAATACCAGGCGTTTGGAAGTCATAAAGCCGCACGTCTTTAAAAAATTAGCTGACATGTAGATTTTCTATGAATTCACATTCTCCTGCTCCATGGCAACTGGAAAGCAGAGGTTACTGAGTTTCACTGTGGCCCTTCCCAGCTAAGCCCCTCCTGTGGGAAGCTCCACCCTCCTGATTAATTAGTGGTGAGTGGGCGGGGCGCCAGAAGTGCAAGTCTGAGGCCTCCTCTCACTTTCAAGCCCAAGTATCACCAGCGAAGTCGTAACCAGTCCTCGAGGTTATTCACACAGTCTTTCCCTCTGAGCGCTGGTCCTTCCGGTCCTGGACTGTAACCTCTCTCCTTCTGAGCCTCTGCCTTTGCTGCCATAAATTCCAAAACCCCCTGCTCCTCCTCAGAGCTGTCCCTCTCCGCTCTAATAAATTTCCTCTTATCTTTTTATCTTCCTGCCCTGCTCTGAATTTACACCTTTCTCTCAAGAGTGTGAGTGGCTTCTGAAAATATTCCATTATTCCAGGAGCAAGAAGAAGCTCAGGCAATTTCTTCCTGGAAGCAGGTTTCGCTCCTAATTTTCTGTACGAACGAACGTTTCTTTAACTGCTTCATTGCTAAATTCTGCACTGACTCCATCAGACAAGGAGTTAGGATCCTTTAGGCTGGTATTTCTTTACAGAGCGAGCTCACTTAAAAAATAATACCTGATTCATTTATTCATTCATTCATCCACTGGCTCAACCAATCAACAACAAATAAAAGGCATCATAGCAGGTAAAAAGGTATGTAACATGTGTTCTCTGTCCCCAAAGAGCTTAAAATCCAGACAAATACATAGAATCAGAGACAGTAAGAAAGAAGGACCATATGGGCATACGTTCTATAGTATAAGCATTTATAATACAGAGTTGTGTTTGTACACTCCTGACAAGAAGAGTCAAAGTAAAAAAAAAATCAACGTGTACTTCCATCCGTCTATAGTTCAAAGTGATCAGTTCCCTTGTACTCTATATTCAATATTAATGAAGTCCTCTATTTCATCTTGGTATGGCAAATAAAGTATAAATTGCCCACCTTTTTTAGACTTGTTTTGAACTTGGAAATCAAAGCATGGTTCTGATTCTCCTTCCCTAAACGCTTGCTTTACCAAGAGAGTCAAGTTATTTTATAGACGGTCAAGTTATTTTGAAAACCTCTCTTTTTATGTAGTACAGGGTGGGTTCCAAGAGTCGATTTACTACCACACCACCTGCTACTGCCCTGATTTCTACTTCTGCCTTGAATGTATACGCGTCTCACTTTCCTAGGTCAAAAGATAAAGCTTAAATATAAAGATCCTAAAAATGGGGTCTGGAAACACAGCTGCCATAAGAGACCTGCCCATCTTCAACAGTGTAAATACCGGGGAGAAGGTTAAAATTGAAGTTGAGGAACTGTGTATTTCAAAGTGCTTTGGCTCATTAAAGTCATTTTTATTTTAAAGCCTTTATACCAGAGTTATTTGCATTGCTACTGCATAAACTCTGAGGCCTATGGTATTCAAAAATGTTTTATTATTCTATTTGCTCCCCCAAAAGATGAATACGCCTTCAATTTGAGAATGGAAAAGTTTTGGAAAACAGGTATTCAGTACACAGAAACACTTCGCCAAAAATGATCAGGATTTGAACCACGGTTTCCTCTGAGTTTGTATTTCATATTGATACTCCTGAAAATATATTTGTTAGCTTCTGATGGGAGGGAGGCTCTCACCGTATTCTTGGCACTCCAGGCATTCAGAAAAGAATCATGTGGTATTAATTTAGAGAAGCAAAAACATCCCACAACTAAAAGCTGTAAAGGATACTCACAGAGGAGGCACAGTGATCTTCCAAGGGCTCCTGAGTGGCAAGCCCTCGGAGAGGCCTAGAGAGCCGGCCTTGGACGCTCGGCCTCCCTCCACCCCAATGCAGGCTCTGCACAACCGGGCACCTACCGCTTGCTTTGGCTTCCGAGTAAGAGGGGCCGTCCTCAAAAGTGAAGATCTGGGACACGCTCTGGCCCAGGTAGGAGGGAGGCGGGTAGTAAGAATGCATTCTGTACTGGGAGCTCATTGCGTGGCGGTTCTCCGAGTTCTTCATCTGCTTGAGAAAAAAAGAAAGGCAACGTTGAGCCCAAAGCTGCATTTTACAATTATTACAAGACCTGCCTGTAAGGGGAATAGCCCACTGATGCTAGAAGTATCCTCAACCATGAACAGAGCATGGACCCCAGCTATACTAAGGATGTGTGCATCCTCACAGTGCCTCTTCTATCTTGGGGTCCCTACTAGAGCTCCCCTAAAGCCCTACTTAGTCACATGATACTCAATTAACCAGCACTACGGAAAACACAGCAATAGAGAGGAGACAGCACAGCGTAGGAGCTGGCTCGTCGCTGTAACTCCGTCTAACTTATTTGGCCAGGAGCCTCATGTGTAAACCTGGCATCTTACCTTGCGTTAGCTCACGGTATTCAGAGAAAAAGAATATTTTAGAGGCGCCCGGGTGGCTCAGGTCATGATCTCACGGTTCAGGAGCTGGAGCCTGCTTTGGATTCTGTGTCTCCCTCTCTCTGCCCCTCCCCTGCTCGTGCACTGTCTCTCTCTCTCTCTCTCTCTCAAAAATAAGTAAAAATATTTTTTAAGAGAATATTTTTAAAAAGACAACACACAAAGCATGTGTAAGGGTAAGCTGTTGTCATTACGATGGTGATGTGCTGGATACTTCCTCAACGTCTGTTCCCACCCTGTTCCATGCTCTTCCTGCAGCAAGAAACCCAAGTGTGGGATCTCCGCTTCCCAGACCCTCCTGTCACCAGGGTTCTGAAGGTGATGCGGATTCTGCAAACCGGACATCCAGTGAGACGTGGAGGGCAGAAGGCAGGCACGTGCTGTCCCCTCCAGCAGCGGTGGCAGCCAGCCTCGGCGGTCATGTGTCTGTATGGCAATCAGACTCTGTCTTTGGGACAGTGAGGCAGCTTTTAACTAAGGAGCAGCACCCCATCGCTTTCTGACCTCTCACTCAAAGACTTAAAAGGGGCCCCCCTTCTGCTTTCTCAGCACTTCCTGGCCATTTCCACAAACATGGAGACCTGTTCTGTTTCCCGCATGGCCCCTGGAACAGACACTGAGCTTTATACATGTGATCGGTATCTCCCCAGCAAGAACAGCTAGACTTCAATGATTTATACTGCATTTAAAAAATTAAACTTAGGGGCACCTGGGTGGCTCAAGTCAGTTAAGCTTTCGACTTCAGCTCAGGTCATGATCTCACGGCCTAGGAGTTCAAGCCCCGCATCAGGCGCTCTCTCTGTCAGCACAGAGCCCGCTTCAGATCTTCTGTCTCCCTTGCTCCCTGCCACTCCCCTGCTCACACACTATCTCAACAATAAACAAAAAAATTAAATTTAGGTGACATTAACTTTATTTAAAAGTCAATTTAAGGGAATGTTCAGGAAAAATCAATACTGTCCAAGGATTAAAGAGTAATTTCAAAATCATGTCTTTCAATCAAATAAATCATACTAACATGACAGAGGCTGGCAGGGTTCCTCAAGATTGTCTATGAATGTTAAATTTTGGACAGTTTTCCAATTACTACAGGCCTACGTGTACTTTGAATGTTTGACACGGAAAGGCCAGAGTTCCTAACCTTCTGTCTGCCGATTTGAGAAGCTCAAGGGACTCATTTTTGCCCCTCCCAAGTGCCCCCCCCCCCCCGCCCCCAGCACAAATGAATGCTCTGATGGGCACCTTACTTCTTGGAGAAGCCCAGAAGACTCTATTCTGGTTGGTTAATTTCTTTCAACTGAAGTTTTCTGGGAAGTTCCCTTTACTCTTTCCAGTTTGTTTCCCTGAAGCATATGGAACGGTATCTCTCGTAGCTCAGTCACCCAATTTTCATCTTCTACCTTCACCTAAGTCCTTACTAACAGGGCAAGCAAGCCATACTTGGAAATAGGCAAAGGGGAAAAATTGGCTGCCCTTAATGAGCAGCCCACATCAGGAGAGCAATTTAGGGGCCATGAAATCATTTAGGAGGGTGGTGACAATCAGCAGTCACCTAACTGCACAGCACCCAGTTATCAGTTAAACCAGTGCATCCCAGGGCTCTCTTACTGGGCATGCAAATGGCCTGAGGCTAAGTGGATCCTGATTCAGTAAATATGGGGCGGGGCCTCAGTCTGGCACAGTCCCAGGAGATGCTGATTCTGCTGGCTCAAAACTCTCACTTTGGTGACCAGGGACTAGAGCAAATGATACATTCTCTCCTACTTCACACCTGTAAGAGGCCAGCGAGCAACATGGTTTACAACCATCAACTTTCCGCTTGAGCTGAGGGAGGATGGAAACGAAGTAAAGAGCACTTTAACTTTTCACTGTTTTTCTTTTCATACGTGAGATTCCTCGGCGTGAAAGGAATCTTTTCGGGGGTCTGCCGCCATCTAGAATCGCTGCAGTGGTGGGAACGACCTCAAACAATCTTCAAACCCTCAAACAGCCGTTTCTGCCTCTACAGACTTCCCTCAAGTCAATTACACAGTCTAAGTAACGAACACTGAATGGGAAGCCAGGGGTCAGCTTTAGAGCACAAAGCGCCATCATACACAAGATGAAGCCTCCTCGCCACCCACTCCAGGCACGGAGCTGGTGACATCTCCTCCCGGTGTGACAACATCTGCAGGTCAGTTCTTCAAGAAAAATGCTTTTCAATTTTCCCCATGTACAAGTAAACCCCCAGTACTTGAGCCTGCTGGCTCTGCAAAATGCTGGATTTTTTTTTTCTTCTACTGGGAATTTGTATAAAGCCTCTTTTCAAAACGTTTGAAAAATGTTCACTGTGAGTCTACAGCAGGGATCAGCATGCCTTTTTTTTTTTTTTTGGTAAATGGCCAAACAGGAAATATTTTAGGCTTTGCAAACCACATGGTCCCTAGACAACTGGTAAATGAATGAACGTGGCTATGTTCCAATAAAACTTTATTCATAAAAAGGCACGCCTGGGGGGCGCCTGGGTGGCGCAGTCGGTTAGGCGTCCGACTTCAGCCAGGTCACGATCTCGCGGTCCGGTCCGTGAGTTCGAGCCCCGCGTCAGGCTCTGGGCTGATGGCTCGGAGCCTGGAGCCTGTTTCTGATTCTGTGTCTCCCTCTCTCTCTGCCCCTCCCCCGTTCATGCTCTGTCTCTCTCTGTCCCAAAAATAAATTAAAAACGTTGAAAAAAAAAAAAAAAAAAGGCATGCCTGGGTCACAACCTTCACTCCCACTGGAGGAGAGGGAGGAGATCACCTAGCACTGATGCCTGGGCTCCACCCCTAGAGTGTCTGATTTCAGTGATCTGGGAGGTGGCCAGGCCTTGGCCTATTTCAAAGCTCCCCAGGTAATTCTAATGTAACACCAAGATTGAGAAGCAGTGTCCTAGGGGCGCCTGGGTGGCTCAGTCAGTTGAGCGTCTGACTTCCAGCTCAGGTCATGATCTCGCGGTGTATGGGTTCGAGCCCCACATCAGGCTCTGTGCTGGAGCTCTGTGCTGGAGCTCTGTGCTCGGAGCCTGGAGCCTGCTTCGGATTCTGTGTCTCCCTCTCTCTGCTCTTCCCCTGCTCTCTCTCTCTCTCTCAAAAATAAATAAACATTAAAAAAAAAAAAAAAAAAGAGAAGCAGTGTCCTAGATGTACTGACATATTTCCTATGCCCCCAAGAAGTATGAAACCCCAACATCTCCAGTATTAAGTAAAAAAGGCAAAAGGTTAAGTCTGATAGATAGGTCAACTGCTGCCAATTTCAAGTTGCATATTATTTGAAAAGAAATTCAAATAAACTGTAGAGTGTTTTTCTTCTTTCAAAAAGAGCTTACCGAAAGATAAACACATTTCAAACCCATGCACGTCTGTTTTCCTTTAATGCCTCTTCTGCTTTTAGAAAGCACCTGATAACAAGGATTATTTGGAAAGAGAAAAGGACTGATTTGATCTCAAACATTCGATTTTCCTAATGAATCCCAAGATCACTGAGCTATAAAAGACTGTGAGGAAAAGAGAAAGATACAAAGGGTCAGACTCCATTTGAGGTTATTAAAATGTGAATTTTCTGAAGCCATTTATCACTTCAGCCACATCCAACATGAAGAACAATCCACAAATAACCATCCATGTGATCTCTGGACATAAGGCTGTAGACTTGTATGTACAGCTGGCTCTTGAACAGGACAGCGGGTTAGGGGTGCCAACTCCCTGTGCAGTTGAAAATCCACATATAACTTCTTACTCTCCCCAAATTTAACTACTAAATAGCTTACTGTTGACTGGAAGTCCTACCCATAACATAAATAGCAAATTAATACACATAAACTGTATTCTTAGAATGAAGAAAGCTAGGAGAAAGAAAATGCTATTAAGAAAACACAAGGAGGGGCACCTGGGTGGCTCAGTTGGTTGGGCGTCTGACTTCGGCTCAGGTCATGATCTCGTGGTCCATGAGTTCAAGCCCCACATGGGGCTCTGCTCTGACAGCTTGGAGCCTGGAGCCTGCTTCAGATTCTGTGTCTCCCTTTCTCTCTACCCCTGCTCCACTCATGCTCTCTCTCTCTCAAAAATAAATAAACACACAAAAAAATAAAAAATAAAAAAGTAAAACACAAGGAAAAGAAAACACATTTACAGGACAGTATTGTGTTTCTCACAACAAAGTCGCACATAAGTGGACTCGTGCAGTGCAAACCCCCAGTGCGGTTCAAGCTTCAACTGTAGTATTTCTAAGTCCATTTGTTACCCTCTGAAACCTGAAGCTAAAATCGAATTGTGATTTGTCCAGAAGAAGGAGTGGCAGAATGAGATTTAAAACTGTATATCCCGGGCACCTAGATGGCTCAGCTGGTTAAGTGTCAGACTCTGGATTTGGGCTCAGGTCATGATCTCATGGTTCATGGGTTCTAGCCTCATGCTGGGCACTGCGCTGAGAGTGCGGGGCCTGCTTGGGTCTCTCTTTCTCCCCCTCCCTCACTCACGTACTCTCTCTCTCAAAATATATAAACCTAAAAATAAATTAAAACTCTAGTTCCCTTCTAACTCAAAAACAAACAAACAAACAAACAACCACCACAACCTTGGCTGCCTTCAGATTAGACAAATGGGTAAAGAAGGAAATGTTTGGGAAACCTGCTTTACTTTAAGCCGGTAATACTCAACTGGGGGCAATCTGTCCTCCAGGGGACACCTGGCAAAGTGGGGAGACACTTGTGAGTCACAGCTGGGGGGGTGGCGAGGAGAAGGGTGTGCTGTGGCATCTGGTGAGGAGAGACGGGGTGCTGCGATACACAGGCCAGCCCCGCACAACAAGAATTATCCAGCCCCACATTTCACGGAGGGCCAAGGGTGAGAAAACCGGCTTCAGACTAGCCTAGTCCCCGCCCTCCCTGCCCTTCCCCTCACCTCCAGCTGAAACAGCAAAGTTCTACCGAGGGATAGAAGTTGTACAAGTTGCACACAAACGAAAGGAAGCGTTCAGTTCTGCTTAAAGGATATAATTTTTTCCGCTTCATGCAGTGCTACCTTGTTTCTTCTCAAGGTTTTATTTTTTATTCCTTTAAACACGCAAACCAAGGAAAACCTAAAACCCCAGTATTCCGGTGAATTACGACTCCCATGATTATTAGCGTGTGCTAGCTGGCCAGCAAGAGGCATGTTTTATAATCTTATTACCCACCCCAAGTCTCTGAACCAGAGTGTGACCTACAGATAGGAGCTGGGCTGGCGGGGAACGTGCATGATGCTAGTATTAACCCCGGAGGAAAACCTAAGAGCTTTGGGTTTTATTTTATTAAACCGTGGAGGACACGCAGCGCAGTAAATCTGAACCACAGGTTTCCTTTTTATATACCTTAGTCACCCCTTTTTTATAGTAACAATAAAATCCCAACAAAACGCAAAAATATTAGACCATACTTCCTGTAAAAAAAAAGTAAAATTCCTCAACAGCACGCGCCGGTTGTCCGGGAGCGCGTCAGCCAGGAAGAGTCTGGTCTTACCCCGAGACGAACACTCCATCCAGGCAACGGCTGGAAGAGGTTCGTGAAGACCAGACTGCGGTCTAGCTGTTCACGGAGCGTGGCTCAGCGGCAAAGCAGAGCTGGCCACGAAAGCGAACAGACTTCTCGAGAACCGTACGGGATCAAATTCCTAAGCACAAACTCCGATGTTTAAGCCAATAATGAGAGGATGCCCTTGGCAGTGACGTGTGGCTTGCAGCCTTTTAAGTTGCAAAAGCCACATGTGGGATGGACCTCTGGTTTTACGAACAGAAACGTTTTTATGAAAAAAGTCAGGGTTCTTCACACACTGTGGAACTGCAGGTCTCCTGGTGATGCTAAGAGTGAAAGCTGGGGGGTGACTTTCGCCCTCATTAAAGGATTTCTTTATTATTTTTTAAAAACTTTTTTTAATGTTAACTTATTTTTGAGAAAGAGAGAGAGAGACAGAGCGTGAGCAGGGGAGGGACAGAGAGAGAGAGAGAGGAAGACCCAGAATCCTAAACAGGCTCCAGGCTCTGAGCTGTCAGCACAGAGCCCGACGCGGGGCTCGAACCCACGAACTGTGAGTTCATGACCTGAGCCAAAGTCAGACGCTTAACTCATTGAGCCACCCAGGCGCCCCTCTCCAGTTTTAGTATAAGCTTCTTTTCAAACCATCCAGAAGGGATGGCTGTTTCCAGGCTCATGTGATGGCACACTGTGAGCCCTCCTCGTTCACAGACCTTACCTGCACGGGTGCTTGACCCAAAGGGCAAGTGCCCGTTCACTTCCTAAAATGCACCTCATTCATCCTCTGCCATGCCACGCATCACAGGTGGCAAGAATTATTCTTAACATACGGGCTGAAAGTGATCACTCTTACGCACCCACTTCCGAGATTACTGAAACGTTAACATGGCAAATGCTGACGGACTCATGACACGGCGGACTCCCTCCGGCTACAGCCCATCCTCCCCTCTTCCCTCCTGGTCCCTCCTGTCCTCTAGGGCTTTGTCTTCTCTCGCCTGCCTTCCTTAACTTCCTCCACTGAATCCACCTTGCCTTCTCTCCTCAGGGCTCATTCGGAATGCCCTTCACCCCTCCCCAGCAGGAGGAAGACAAGGGGACAACAGGTGGAGATTGGCCTTGAGCACACTCAGGCCTCTGTAAGAGATTCCCGCCAAGCCTGGGTGGACCCCTCCGGTCAACTGAGGGGGAATGGGCGGAGTTTGAGGGTCAGCACTTAAGAGGCTGAAGAAACTAGAGCTGTTCCTCCAAAAATGGAAGGAATGTTCATTCCTCAGAGAGGAGGGAGGAGAGAAGACGGAATAGGGTGACCATGCCGTATGGCAGAGCGGACAGGTGGGTTAAGAAAGGATACATCTGAGATGCTTGAAGCTGTGAACCCCACGATTCCCACAGCTCCAGAAGGTCCGTGACACAGGCAGAAGCCAACGAAGCTTGTGTAAGTGGGCTTTCTCAAAAAGAACGGAAGGAGCAGAGCTCAATGTCTGGATCAACACCAGAGTAGATTTCAGACACACGAGCAACAGCCATAAGATGCACCAGGGAAGCAAGTCTTCTGTGTTTGGAAACACAGAACCAAAACTGATCACAAGAAGAGAAAGCAAGCTTCTCCCGACTCCCAGGAGGTCCTGGCGAGGGCACGGAAGATTCACACCACTCTTGTAGAAACTTTAAGGGGTGGACACCTGACAGGATATTAGGATCACAAGTGCGTTTACCAGTGGTCCATTATGCTTGTCCTGATTATACAAAACAATTAAGACAGAAAAAAAAATTAAATTTTTTAAACTTGTGTTGTTCAATTGGTTGTTTTCTTTTCATTTTATTTTAGTTTTTTCAATTGCTTGCTTTCACCATCTGCGTCTGGGTGCCGATAGAACAAAGTTTACTCCTTGGAGAGTATTTTCCAAAATGCAGCACTCCGACCATCTGTGGGCCCCCAAATAATTCAGCAGGTTGCAAGCAGCACTTTTTAAAAAATAACAGTATGGAAATGAATGGAATGAAACAGAGTAGAACAGAAATCTGGCAATTCACTGTGCACAGTATGAATAAGAGGTGCTGTACGAAAAGTTTCATTTTGTGTTTACATGTCTGTGTAAACATATACTGGGTCCCAACGTAAAACATTTCTTACTGTGGGTCGCCACCTAAAATGCTTGAAAGGCATTGATTGGTATATAAACCTGGTGAAAGGAAGCAAGGACTTTCAAAACTAGGTACCCGGGGGCCCCTGGGGGGCTCAGTTGGTTAAGTGTCCGACTTTGGCTCAGGTCATTGGTCTCACAGCTTCCAAGTTTGAGCCCCACGTCCTGCTCTGTGCTGACAGCTCAGAGCCTGGAGCCTGCTTCAGGTTCTATGTGTGTATCTCTCTCTGCTCTTCCCCTGCTCACGCTGTCTCTCAAAAATAAATAAGCATTAAAAAAAAAAAAAAAGTACATATCAGAAAAAGCCCAATTTAAAAAATGGTTCCTGGGGCACCTGGGTGGTTCAGTCGGTTAAGCATCCGACTTCGGCTCAGGTCACGATCTCACGGTCCATGAGTTCGAGCCCCACGTCGGGCTCTGGGCTGATGGCTCAGAGCCCGGAGCCTGCTTCTGATTCTGTGTCTCCCTCTCTCTCTGCCCCTCCCCCGTTCATGCTCTGTCTTTCTCTGTCTCAAAAATAAACGTTAAAAAAAAAAAAAATTAAAAAAAAAAAAAAAGGTTCCTTTTCCTACAACCTGGAAAAATTCAGATGCATTTAAGGGGGCTCAGAAAACAGAGAGGAGAGGTCTGTTTGCAGATAGTCTCTGGCCACAATGAGCCCAGTGCTTCCCTCATTTTCCCAAACTACACATCTATGCAGGATTATCTAGTTCCTGAGTCAACACTTACATCCACTTTGATTCACAAATCTAAAACACAAACCTTGACTTTCCAAGTGAAGTCCTACAAAGCCAGACAGAAATGCATCATTTACGTAAAAGCTGATAGAAAATACAGCTTCAGTAAAGTAGCTGGTGGAAAAGGGCAGGAAAAGGTCTGTATTTTTATTTCGGGGATGATAACCAGCCAGAAAGAGGACTCTCTGTTTTCTCTAACATGTCAAGTCTCCGGAAGCGTTAACAACACCTCTTAAGAAAAGAACTGGGGGCCTGTGGTAGTGACATTCTTCAAGTAACTTTCTTGAGAAAATGTTGCTTCTTGGCCACAGAACTAACGGACTTTCAGAGGAAGAAAGTAAATTTATTGAGAGATACTACAGAGACCTGTCCTGTTTTCTCCTGAGTCCTCAAAGTAAAATAATCATTAGCATAAGAACTAACTGCTCAGAGGGATCAAGTAACTCGTTTCCACTCATAAAGGGATTAAACAGAGAAGCAGGATCCAAACAAAGCAAATCCGCCCTGGAAGCTTCTACACTAAACCTCGCTTGCTTTTCCCACTTTAAATTAAGATGTCTGCTGATTATGAAGATCTACTCACTCACTGCCTTTGGCTTTTACCCGTTCTTCCTGTTTTCACTGCTCCAAGAGCAAATAAACTTTTTTGAGGAGGGAGTCTGAAAATAAGAAAACATGCCTATAACCACGCATTCAGGAACTTCGATTTTAGGACGGAAGCAGTAGAAGCGTCCATATCTGTTCCCATTTGATGGACAAACTTAATTAACCTTTGCTACTGTGTTCCAACCTACTGTTTTAGACAAAACTGGTGACCCACAAACAATATGTTACCATCAGAATCTCAACGGCAGTGACACCAAGAGATATAGCCCTATCAGCAGTATCGGGAAATAAGCCACTTGGATTAGCTGCTCTAGGAAATATGGATTCTATTCATGTCACACATGAGCTGTCAGAAACATTAGGATACTTTTAGCATAAATCAGCAGTGTGAAGGGTATCTTATGAGTGCTGAACATGATAGACGGCTTGGAGGGCAAGGGGAGACCGTCTGGGGCCACCTGCTACGTGTAAGCACGCACATATACTCACATACTCTGCCGGAGGTGGTATTAGAAATTCAAACGCAGGCTGGTGACGGTTGAGGGGCATACCCAACTCACGGGGGTTAGTGGCACAGGACGGCCCCTCCGGAAGTATGATGGAGAGCCCACCTCTAAGTAACCAAAATGACACAAGAAGGACCAAAAATCTGTTTCCCTAAAGCACACAGAAGGTGGGGGAGGGGTGGCAGGATAGGACAGGATGCGGAACCATAAAACCATGCTTAAGGACCAGATGTTTAGTCATTTCGATTTGGCTAATACTGTGAAGACAAAGGAGTGTCCACTTTCTCTAATATCAAGACTCCGAAAATACTATTTAAGATACGCTATAACCAATGAGGTCTCATGAGACCTATCATAAGACATTAAGAAAACACTGAACAGCTCTCAAGGCTTCTTGCAAGGGAAACCAAGAAATGCATATTGCCCGCTAGGAAGGCAGAGATACAATGGGAGCGGACGTGCCTCTACAGTCAGGTAAACCCCAGTTCAGACTCAACCCGCTTTCCCCCACTTAGCAGCTGTGTGACACCAGCAAGTGACTTGTCTCCCGGAATGTCCGTTTCCTCATCCATAAAAGTGGGAGCAATCCCTGCAGGCTATGTTAAGGGTTAAGCGGGACAGAAGATATGAAAGCTGTCCCTGTGACATCTGTCCTGTCACGCCTACACCCTCCCTTCCCCCAAGGGGGCGTCCCTCTGTGGGAGCATCGGTGGGACAGTGGTGGTCACACTCAAGGACCCCACTTTTGGGATGCTACCAAGTAACCCTGAGCCCTTTCACAGGTATGCCAGGGACGTGGTCACAAAGAGGGAGACAGACACACCCCCGGATGACATACTTAAGTATCTTAAGTACATAAAACTTTTGCTCGGTATTCAAAAGAAAACTCCATTCTCTCAATTTTTTCTACTTTTCAAATCTTAAAAAGTTGAAAATCTACCTGTTTCCTACATAGCCACTGTTACATACAGAGTGAGAGAAAAAGAGAACAAAGAATGTTCCTTCAGGTTTTTAGAGTTTAGACCATTACTCAAGACAGGAGATTATGTGTCTTCCCTTCATTCTCCCGGGATTGGCTGATAAGAACTACTAACTGCCCAAGATAACGCTTGTGAGAAGGAAGGTGATGAAAAGGTGTGAAAAACAAAACAAGGAGGTCAACCTTTTTGCCCTGTTTCTCAATCTTCCTGTGAACCCCCCTTCCCAGAGGGTGTGGATGGCCAGGGTGATGTCCACACAGCATGGGGAGCAGCCTGTCCCGAGCGCAGGCAGTGAGGGGGTCTCCTCTCTGCAGAGAATGTTTAAAAAGTAATGAAACTCTGGGGTGCCGGGGCGGCTCAGTCAGTTAAACATCCGACTCTTCATCTCAGCTCAGGTCTTGATCACAGGGTTGTGAGTTCAAGCCCCACAAAGGGGTCCGCACACAATGAAACTCACTAAGTCAATCTGCTCTGAACTGTCACTATCCGATGGCAATTCCGAACAACAGCAGTGATGAAATCCTGGCCTCACCCCACCCTGCCCCCGGCACACCACTGCCCAGGGACCACATCACAGCCCTCCCCAGACTCCTCCAGACTCCTCCAGACTCCATCACAGCAGCCATCAGAGAATTGCGTGTATCCTAGTTCCCTGCGTGCTAGTACCTGGGGGGTGAGGGAGTCTAGCACAGCACACAGCTCCGGGGGCAGAGCTAGTATTCAATACATGAATTGTAACGAATGAGTGAATGAATTTCTCCTACATGCTCTGTAACATGATGGAGATTTCTCGATGGTAATTTTTTTAAGATTTTATTTTTAGGTAATCTCTACACCCAACGTGGGGTTCAAACACATGACCCCGAGATCAAAAGTCGCCATGCTTTACCAACTGAGCCGGCCAACCAGGTGCCCTAGAGAGTTTTCATAACCTTAGTCTTTTGACCCTTTTACTGCCATATTCCTAATATGTTTTTTTTAAAAAATAGGGCAAACCAGCCTCTGTTATGCATTCCCCTGATTTTGGTCTTTATTCAATTAATGAGGGACACTTAACCGGCCATGTACAAAATTTGTCTCACATTCACATCTGCTTCGGGGAAGAAAAAAAAATCAAAGCTACCAGGGAAAACATCAACAGATAAGATTTTGGCCACCGGCCCAACCAAATCAAATCTGAAAGCTTTCAAAAACTGTGATCTAATTATCTGGTTTTCAAGCAGATTACAGAATCCCCAAATGATGTATTATTTACTAACTTGATGCCACTGTGTCAGAGATCAGGTTGTGTAACAATCTCGCAACAGACTGATCATGTATTTCTTTCTGCCTCCGACTGAATAGGGAGTAGTCCCCGGGGTGTGCCAGTCCATTGCAAAGTTCTCCAACTCAGTCCGGACCAGACTGAACTTATAACAGAAATGTTGTACCCCAGGGCTCCTAAAACCCGAGATGACATTCCAGCTGGATTGTCTGGCTGCCACTGGACCGCTCCAGCCGGGCTGAGAAACAACCCATCAGGATGTTCAGGACCAACCCCGGCCCAAGATATTCTCAGAATCAGAGCCGTCTGCCTCGGGGCGCAGGTTTCCAGAGCCCAATTCTGCTTTCTTCTGTCAATCACACGTTTTCAACCCAAATGCTCAAAAGGGCCTGGCCCGTGCCCTGCTGCAGTTAGGAAAGATTCCTCAGCTTACCTCTCGCCATCTGTCTGGCTTCAGCATCTAGAATGCCCACCACCTCCCTCAGTTCTGTCCCAGACCCAGGGCCCCCCAGCAGTACTGTCACTGTGGCCCCAATTCCTACAAATGAATGCCCTCGCGGAGGGATCCAAAGCAAGCAAGCCATCAAACGTTCATCATCTGTCAAACAAAACCGATTCTTCGAGTAAGGATGTAATCGACACCAGCTGATGGTCGTCAGAACCACTGCTTGTAATCATCTAAAATGAGACCAAACAGCAGCTCCTCTGTGAAAGTGCGTGTGAGCAAGGTGGCGGTTTAGAGGCCGGGAGGCAGGACTGCCCTCATCCAGGCTGCAGAGCTCTGGGGAGTCTCAGGAGCACACCCCCAACTGCTGCTGCCGCCCTCAGTGCTGGTGGCCAACAGAAGCTTGCTCCCCTCAGGATTGGGGGCGTGTTGTAAAGGCCAAGAGCACTGGAGTCATTATTTCTCCTTGAAAGAGAAGAATCTCAGGAAGAAGTGTGCCGCACAGGAGGAAGTTATAAATACGGCCAAGGTGTGACAGGTCACTTAAGGGAAAGTTCATAGTAGAGGCCATGTGGGCTCCAAACCTGGAGAAGCCGCACACCTTCCTTTCACCGGCTTTAAACTTCCCGAGGTGTGGGGCGCCTGGGTGGCTCAGTCAGTTAAGCCTCCGACTTCGGCTCAGGTCATGATTTTATAGTTCATGAGTTCGAGCCCCATGTTGGGCTCTGTGCTGACAGCTTGGAGCCTGGAGGCTGCTTCATGTTCTGTGTCTCCCTTTCTCTCTGCCCCTCCCCCTCCTTCTCAAAAATAAACATTAACAAATAAAATTCAAACTTTCTGAGGTACGTAGTGACTTGTATGTTTTCTGAAACAGAAGATTCTCCAAGACCGGCCCTCCAACCCAACGGAGTCCTCACTCCAGTGGACAGACAGCAGGGCCTACTTGGGGTGCATGGGAAGGGGTCCCACAGAATGCTGGGCATTCACAGGACTGCTGTAAAAAGGAAGAAAAAGACCAAAGCACTCTCCCTGTAAAGAGTCAAGCTGAGCATTAAGTCGACACAATCGCTAAACGAAGCAGATGAAGACCCCGGGGAACTCTGCTGTTGTCATGGTGACACAGTGACAGACGTTTCCAGACTCTGTCTGGACTGCAGAGACTGGCATGATGTAAAAGGGAAAGAGACGGGGAGGGGTAGGGACGGTGCTGCTGAGTGAGGGCATTTGCACAAAAAGAAATCCTGCCGCCTAATAGGATTTTATTTTTACAAAATGTTAGAAGAGCAGTCGCAATAAAAACAATTTTTTTAAAGTAAGCTCTACACCCAATATGGAACTTGAACTCACAACCCTGCAACCAAGAGTCGCATGCTCTTCTGCCTGAGCCAGTCAGGTGTCCCTAAGAGCAATTTTTTAAATTGAATAGCTGAGCTTTAAGAAAAACTCACTTGGCCTGGGGCACCTGTATGGCTCAGTTGGTAAGAATCCAACTTTGGCTCAGGTCATGATCTCATAGTCCATGGGTGCGAGCCCCCGTCAGGCTCTATGCTAAGAGCTCAGAGCCCGGAGCCTGCTTTGGATTCTGTGTCTCCCTCTCTTGCTGGCCCCCTTTCCCGCTCATGCTCTGTCTCTCTTTCTCTCTTGCTCTCAAAATCGTAAACATTAAAAAAAAAAAACAACTCACTTGTCCGTCCTTATTTTCCTCATTCCTCTGTAAAACCAGCACAGGTAACATCCTGCACAGATGACAGTGAACCGCTAGACACATTCCCAGTAAAATGAGGAACAAGAGGACACCAACATCCACGGCTAGTATCCAAACTGAGTATCATGCCAACGACATGTATCAGAACTGGAGGTATACAGGGGAAAACGGCAGTACCAATATTCTTCTGTATCTGACCCAGATACCCCAAAATAAGCAACTAGAAAATTATTAGAATTACAGAGATCACAAAAGTGGCCAGATACAAAATAAGTATACCCCATCATAGCAATGGAACCTGTAATACCTTCTAAGTTTTAGTTTAACTTATTTATTCTTATTTTGAGAGAGGATGCACGCATGCACGGGAGAAAACATGCACATGCGTGGGGGAGGGGCAGAGAGAGGGAGACAGAGAATCCCAAGCAGGCTCCATGCTGTCAGGTCAGAGCCCAACACAAGGCTCAATCTCACAACCCGTGAGATCACATCCTGAGCTGAAATCAAGAGTGGGATGACTTAACAGACTGAGCCGCCCAGGCGCCCTGAACCCATTAACATGTTCAGTCAACATAAGCTTACATCTTTCTAATTCCCCTTTAAGAAACCTAATAAAGGGTGTTAGCGTTTACAGGCCAAGGCCATTACCGTATCTATTTTAATTACCTTTTCCTAAGGTAAGAAATTACTTTAAATATTTTAAACTATATTTGTTCTTATGGACTCTTGTGTCTGCTTGCAAACTTTGTCAATTTTTCTTCCCAGAGAAAAAAGGCAGTTAGTGTCCATCCACCAACAGACAATGGCCAATAACCATCTTGCTTGCAACAGGGAAGCCTAGGCGAGATTAACCTGCTGGCACGTTTGGATGACAGTTTGGAGCAGACAGCCTTGATCACAAGGCTCTGTACAGAGAGCACGTGAGCAAAGGCAGACAGCCCGGCTGGGGTCTGGCTCTCCTATAACCAGCTGTGTTCCTCAATCACTTCAACTTTCGCAGCTCACAATTATCCAGGAATCTGAGGTGCCCTGATGCGCATCATCCTGGGGTCCCTGACAGTACAGCTTGGTGGTCGAAGCAAACCCAGAAACTTATCTGAAGTCTGCTTCATCTTAAAAACCAAAATGGTGGTGCCTGGGTGGCTCAATCGGTTAAGCATCAGACTCTTGATTTCAGTTAAGGTCATGATCTCACGGTTCGGGAGTTTGAGTCCTGCGTCAGGCTCTGTGCTGACAGCACGGAGCATGCTTGGGATTCTCTCTCTTCCTCTCTCTTTGCCCCTCCTTCCCTCTCTCTCTCAAAATAAATAAATACACTTAGAAAAAACTGAAATGGATTTTGCATTCTACTGCCTTCTCTCTGATATGTTTTTTTAAATTTAGGAGTATCTTAAAATAATTACTATTACTTATAATTGTCTCCCTGGGAAAAAGAGCCAGGTCTGAGCCACCTGCAGCCCCTCCAGGACCCTCCAGGGCTGCTGTCCCCCACACAGCACATGCTCCAGAAGTCACTTCCTCTCAACCTTTTGGCTAACAGGTTGTTCTCATGCTGAGCAACGCTAATGAAAAGAGGAAGCAGTGTGGAAACAGGGGCCCCATCAGGCTGCTCGCTGTGGGACAGAGAATATTATATGGTGGCTTGAACTGGCAGGGGCTTTTGTAAGACCCTGCCTGATGCTTTGGCCCCAGTCAATCAAAGGTACTAGAGCACCATCCCAGGAACGCTCACAAGGGGGCGTCTTCTCTGTACTCCAAGTCCAGATCCCAGGATCTGGTTTCCTTCCTGCCTGGAGCTCAGTTTCAAATCCAGGGTTACGGAGATGATCCCCAACTTTCTGCCTCATTTTCCAGGTGGTAACAGCAGCCTTCCCCCAAGACTTGCTTTTCCCATTTTTGTCTGCTGGTTCAGTGGTAGGTCCCTAACACATAGCAGAATGCCCATGAGTGTTTATTTAAAAAACAAATGCATCCCACTAGGCGCGTAATCATAAGTGGGCAACCCTAAAACAAGACATCTCAGACTGAGCCCAAAATCACTACCAGAAGGAACGAAATCACCTATGTTGTCATTTTGACCACACCCGAACTGTGAGCAGCACGGGAGTCTACACATCTGGAGGCACCAGCTTCTGAAAGGCGATCGAGAGGTTGCCAGCCAGAGGGGCTGAAAGGAGATCCCAGGTACAGCTTCGAGTCCTCCCGTATTTATTTCTGCTCCCTTGATATGCACCTCTCCCTTGTCAACCTGGTACAACATGTTTATTTAAGAGATAATGTTGCCGTGGAGGAGTGCACAAGGCAATAAACAGCTTTTGCAGGCAATTAAATGCAGAAGTGAAATTGAGCTGCTGGTCAGTGGAACCAGCCATTCATCGTGAGTCTGTTCCAGTGTCACAAATGTTATTCCTGTTTCACAACAGGACAGGAATCTATGATTGGGCCACAAATCTCCAGAGGCTGGAGGCAGACCAAAAGCGATTAAAGCAGTTCTCCGCATGCAGGGCATTAACACGAAGGAGTCCTGAGCTTCTGGGATGCGGACCCAGCACGCTGTTCTATTTCCTTTAATAGATTTCGCACTTAGTAGGTGCTCTGTAATTATTTGTGGCTTGCTTGATTTTATAGGGACACTTACCAGAAGTCTCACCTTTACAATAAACTCAATGGCTACTTTTTGGCAAATAATTCAATACCCTCCCTGTTACCTTTAAAAAATTAGGATTATCCCCACTTCCATCAGTTTTTCTAGGAATCAGAAAGGAGCTCTTGGTTGAAGAACATTCCCGCTGTTCCCCCACCCCCACCCCACACACATGGATATACCCCGCAGTAAGGGGAGGGGGAGAACTAACAGAATGGGGACTTGATCCAGTGAGGAGTGAGGAAGGAAGTCAAGACAGTCTCTGGAGGAGATGTGCCAGGGTCAGACCAAGGGAGGAGGCAGTCAGGAGGGACTAGCACAGTCTGGCACACCTTCCACAAAGGAGATGAAAAGCAGGGTCACAATCAAGGGGGCACCCCCATGCCGTCCTCCCCCGGGAAGCTTCCAGCAGGAGGGAGCACAAGAGCAGAACCAGAGCACCCTCCCAAAACAGGGGGGCTGGGGCCCAGATGGCTGTTCCCGACGCTTCTGCCCTAACAATGTGGTTAGAAAGTGAGCCCTCTAGGGGTGCCTGGGTGGCTCAATAGGTTAAGGCTCTGACTTTAGCTCAGGTCATGATCTCACCGTCCATGAGCTTGAGCCCTGTGTCAGGCTCTGTGCTGACAGCTCGGAGCCTGGAGCCTGCTTCGGATTCTGTGTCTCCTTCTGTCTCTCTGCCCTTCCCCCACTCATACTCTGTCTCTCACAAAAATAAACTAACGTTAAAAAAAATGTTTAAAAAAAAGCGAGCCGTTTTGTTCCTTAGTAAGAGCAATCGCGCTTACTAGTTGTAAGTATTATGTGTAGGCATTCACCATTTAACTAATACTTCTTCATAACACACACATCATAAACATGTGTTGCACCATTATGATTTCTGTCTGTGCTTCTGGTTTTCCATCTGCTGAACAGAACACGTTTTTCCCCAACCCTGAAAAAATTATTCCACATACGTTCATATTTGGTCCATACTCACACGTCACAATCTTTTAATACTAAAATGCACCCTACGTATACCCTATCTTGTCACAAAGGGGATCTGAGATCGCTAACTAAAATACCTAGCAGCGGAAGGCTGAAAATTAGATAGATCTAAAAAATGATCATTAGCGAAAAGAAATAACCGCAGTCAACATGGGCATAGCACTTGCTGGTGTGCCCAGAAACGTCTACAGGCACCAATCACCTCACTCTAGCTGTTACACTGCCAGATGTATGCAGGCAACAATTCTCTGAAGGTGGTACCGTGCCCACTTCACAGACCAAAACAGGGAGACGCAGAGACAATTTTGCGTTTTGCCCCAGGCTTCACAAACATTTAAATGCCAAGTCAGAAGTGAATATGGATCTTCCAGGGTTCTCCTAAACCAACAGACCTGGTTTCTAGTCCAGGCTCTGCCATCAACTATCTGTGGGTGCGGAGTAAACCCCTTCAGCTTCAGACCTCCGTTCTCCCTGCACCAGGATGGGGTGAACTGGAGCTTCCTAAGACCCACTGCGGCTCTGATCACCACTAGACTGATGGTCACCTGCCATTCTGTAAAGTGATGGCTTATATACCTACGTTGGGTCTTGCACTTAGGAGTTTATTTCCAAGAGAACTAATTTTTGTGGGAATAACAACAGGGCTGTAAGTCCAGCTTGCGTTTGTATCTGGTTACGAGGTTAATCCATACACGAACACAGCGTCAGACTGAGGAGGGATGGAGACGCCACGTGGTCAAGCCCCTCATCTCAACTGTTAGGATCATTTTCCAGGTTACACGAACACTGCAGGTGTGTCTAGATACGCTTTCCCGAGAAGCACATTCACAGGAGATTTGCAGGCAGATTCCAAAAGCAACTTTCATATAGCAGGGAATTCAGCATATTTTAAATGCTATTGCCAAGATGGCATATTTCAGGAAAGCTTCGGAGGCCCCATTCTCAGCCATCCGAAGTAACCACACGTCAGCACTGTTCCAGAAGTTTCTGCATATTTCCAACCTCCACAAGGGAGGAAAGAAAACCGGAAGACGATTCCAAGGAGACCCTCAATGTAAAGCAAAGCGCTTAGGTAGGAATTCTAAGCCCTAAAGAACTAGAGAGGACCTTGGTATTTATATTGATGGCAGTTTCCATGGCCCGACCCAGTGATAACCAAACACTGCTGAGAAACACCGTGGAACCAGACAGATCCACATTCAAACTCCAGCTCTCTTGTGCGGTGGCTGTGTGACCATGGACAAGTCAGCCCTCTGGGTCTCAGTGTCCTCACATGTAAAAAGCAGGCAACACGATCTGCCTCCTGGGCCTTGGAGGAAGACTCACCGCTCAGCAAATGCTGGCTGTCATGACTGGTGCCATTACTAACTAAAAGGAAGGGGCATCAGCCACAGTAGCAGAGAAGGACCTATTTCTGCAAAATAATTTGTTCCATGAGAATATATTACCAACAGTGACTGGAAATAAAAGGTCTTAAGCTCAGCCTTCCAGGAAGACAAACTATATGTTAAATGATGCCTCGGCGGGCGTCTCTACCTCTCTCCATAAGTGGCAGTGCTAGAGACAGCATGAACAGCATCAAAACTGCCTGTCCCCCAGGACTAAGAAAGTCTGCCCACGATTTTTCCTCCAGGTGTGGGAACCTGCCCTCTGGAGACTCTCTCCTTACACACAGCACCTGAGACATCTGTCCAAGACCAGGCAGTGATGCTGGTCTGCTGTCTCATATGCCAGCTCAAGGATTCTGACAAGGAGACGTCTGACTTTACCGGAAAGCTCACCAAGAGTTGCCTGCCTTTCTCTCAGGAAACAGTTAAGTTCTTTTTCCCCCCTCATCCTTTTTCTCATAGGCCAACAGGTTCACAGAGCTGTCCTACTTTTATCCTTAAAGCCTAGAAGTAGCCAGAAAATCAGGACGCTCCAGCGCTAGTCCCTGCCTTGTGGGAATCTACAGGATGCACTGGTGTTTTCAGAACCGCAAGATACTTCTTCTTCCTTGCAGAGAGGAGAGCTTCTGATGGAAATCAGCCCAAAACCTGCCCCCAAGAATTAAATCCAGTTGGCACTTTGAAAGGCCTGTAGGGGTCCTGGTTGAAGATCTGTCAGTCATTACATTCCTTTACACTCACATTACCTCCGAGTTCTCACACCCATATGCGTGAAGGCCTCTTTTTTTTTTTTTTTTTTAAAGCTTATTTATTTTTGAGAGAGAGAAAACATGAGCAGGGGAGGGGCAGACACAGAATTCAAAGCAGGTTCCAGGTTCTAAGCTGTCAGTTCGAGCCTGACACAGGGCTTGAACTCATGAACGGTGGGATCATGATCTGAGCTGAAGTCAGAGGCTCAACCGACTGAGCCACCCAGGCGCCCCTGTGAGGCCCTCTTTTTAACAAGCATGGTTCTGAAAATAAAATGTGTGGCAAACTTACAAAAATGTGTATCCCAGGGGACTAGGGTGGACGTATTAACAGGCTGAAGAAGTCTGACTCCTAAGGGGAGTGAGAGAACCCAAAAAGCAGGGGAGCTTGAAAATTAACTACTTCCTCACACCTAAAAAATACAAAACGGGATAGAATCGCTCAGAGGAAAATTTCAGCTTACATTTTTAAAAAATGGGCATAAGAAGGTCAAAGTTTTGCCCCTAACTCCCAGATATGTATGTCCCATTGTGTTGGAATCAAAGCCCAGTTGAGAAAGCCTGCGAGGTAAATGTACCCCAAATAAGAACCGTTCTCCCTGAATTGTAACATCTATGGCTGCCGGAGGCTTGCAGGTGGGAAGTGCTGGCTCTCATGCGGCCACATTCCCCGCAGCGTGGTAACCCAGCTCGTGGACGTTTTCAGTGCCTTGAAATCCGAGGAAACGGTTACAGCTGAGGAAGCAGAACAGCTCTAGAAAAACACTCCTTCCTGACAATGCAAAATGCTTTGTTTTACCCCCGTGTTAATCTACAAGCTCTTGATCGCACACTTAAGCATATGAAAGATGACCTTCATTCCCAGCTAAAAAAAAGCACCCAATTTGGCCCAGAACGACAGGGACCTAATTCCTTTTCTTACCTTGCTTCCACGTGAGCACACAGGTGATACCACTCGTCCCTTCCAGGGTGCAAATTCATCACTAAGATTACCGCCACCCAGAAGGCCGCACCCAGCATTTTCTAAGCTGCTCAAAGAAAGTGGGGACGAGGCTACAGGAGGAGGTGAGACCTCACACAGTAAGCCCCTCGTGAATCTGCCTCCGGCCAACTGGGTATTTGTGCAAAATGATAGTGCAAAAGTGAGAGAAGTGCAAACACACACAAGTGTGATCCCTTCACACGTTACAATTCCCACAGCCGACCCGGAAGAGGGAACTTTTTTTTTTTACCACCTCTGGCATAACGTGCACACATGTGTGCTGAGCTGGTCGTTGTGTGTGCGTGTGTGTGTTCTTGACAGATCCAGTCACTCTGGGCCACGTCTTACCTGCCACTGGTTTCCCGGCTGACTGGGCACGTAGGGTGCCGGGAGGCTCCGCAGGCTGTTCTTCACAGGGGACCCCCCGAGGGGGTTTCCCACGTCCCCGGAAGAGGAATCCGCGGCCAAGGCCATGGAGTACTGCGGGTAGTTGTACAGATTGTTGTAGTAAGGGAACAGAGAAGGCTGGTAAAAGCTGCTGTAGTAGGTGGAGTCAGAAACCAGATCAGGTGTGTTCTCCATGTGCCCTCTGCTGGTGACGGCAGGAATATCCTGGATGACCATGCGTCCCTCTGGAAAGGAAAAGACCACACGGTATTCACATGGGGGTGCACAAAACTCTACCTCTCAACCCTGGCAACGTACGGCCTTCCTCATCTGCAAAGCTACAGAGCAAGGCTCTGGAACACGCTGCTTCCTCCCACAGCCAAAACAAGGGACACGTCTCTAAGGTTGGCAAAACTGGGGACACAGCTGGCAGACCCCTGGAGATGACTTATTTTCACTGAGAATACCAAAAACATTTTAGTGACATAAAGCCTGGGCAGTCCTAACTTCGACCCAGACAATTCTACCCCAATGTTAGGAAACTGGAGATCAAATCTAGTTAACTTGGCCGTCGGCATCATTTTTACAACAAAATGAATTGTACTTCACTTTCAACAAAGTAATAAAATCCCAATGCTCAAACTATGGTAGCCACATCGATATATCAAAGAGCCAAAGCAAAAGGCTAAGAGTTTAAGCACACATTATTTCTTTAATTTCCTCCCACACCTGATACTGGACTCTTCACAAGTCTGGACAATGGTATAGACCAGGGGTAGACAAACTTCTGTAAAAGGTTAGTAACGATTTCAGGCCATTCAACTGCAGAATGCCCAGATTGCTGAGTGGTCATGTTACAATAAAACTTTATTCACAAAGCCAAGCAGTGGGCCGAAGCAGCCTAAAGGCTGTAGTTTTGTCAACCCCGTGTCTAGATTTTAAACTGTGTCGATTCGTAAACAAGCAGACTCCTAAATCCTCTCTCCCATGGACATCCATCACGCCATGTTCTAAGAGGTGGTCCAGGAGCCTGAGATGGCTGCAAGGTGTCAGGATGCCGCTGCCCGGGGATTCTACAGTCTGGGGTGAGACTTGTGATGGGATTACAAATACCAACAAGGATTATCACACAGGAATAGCCATAGACTTTTATGGAAATCCAAAGGCTGGAGAGAGGACTTGGAGCCTAGAAAGGACCACAGAGACCTTCAGGAAAAAAACACTGCATCCAAGCTGAAGTTTAAGGGAGGAGCAGAGAAAGGTGAAAAATAAAGAAAGTGTGGAGAAAAGGACAAGGAGGACAAAGGCATGGGAGCGGGAAAGCGGGAGGAGGGCATGCCAGCGAGAGCTGGACAGGGCAGCGCAGCGAAGCTGAAGAACTGGGTGCCCCAAAAGGGAATGAGAGGCGGAGCTGGAGCAAGGGGCGGGGAAGCCTCCAGCCAGCCCTCCAGACCCTGCAGCACGTGACGATTTCTGGGCCAGGAGCAGAGGGTGAGTTCCAGAGTGAGTGACCTGAGGGCAAGCTTAGGACAAGCGAAGGGAAGAGAGACCTCAAGTCTGTGAAAGCAGCAACGGGCCTGAGCTACGGGCAGGGGGGCAGGACTCAGCAGAAGTGGAGGGGCTGGCTGGACTTCCATCTGGAAGGGAAGTAAAATGCCGGAGGAGGCATGTGGCCGACCTGGGGGAGAGTGGGGAGTCTGGTGTGGTAGGAGAGGGAGGCGATGAGTTCTGTCGCATCCACACGCTGGAGACACTTATAGGCGATGAGCGAAGGTGGGAACTGGCAAGTGCACTCGGCAGAGAAGAGGCTGGAGGAGACCTGGGAGGGGTTCTACCAGCCTCCGGGGAGAGGGGGAGGGAGTTGTTACCAAAGAGCGAGTTCTGGGAGAAGAAAAGGGAGCCAGGAGTGGAGCTGGGGAGAACCAAGGAGAGAACATAATATCACACAGGCCAAAGTTGATGTGGCTCCTGGAGGGGCCAGCATGCCTTGTCAACTGCTGCCAAGAGATCAAGCAAATCAGTTCTAGAAAAAAACCAACAGAGGGCTAGGTCTTCAGGGCCTGGTGGGTTTTGCAGGAGAGGGAGGAGCGAGTAAGCAACGAGGAAACAGACCAGCTGGGCACAAGAGCCTTCTCTTCGCCAGAATGTAGATGGAGCAAAAGCAGGCACCAGGGCTCCGGGCTCACTGGTGCATCCCCGAACCTAGCACACCGCGGGACACGCGGTGGTCAATTATGTGCCCGAACAGATCGACGAGTCCCGGTTTTCCAAGTAGCCAGGCCTCAAAATAAATGTGAGGAAGAAAGAGAAGCTCCCCGGAGCAAGAAAGCGTCATTTCATTTTTAACCCACAGACAAGGGTTGAGCACGCATAGGTGGGGAGAAGCTGGTCGACGGAAATTCCCTGCAGAGTCAACACGTGGCCCAGAGCAGGTGCTCCATGTGTCCACTGGCCGAATATGGAAGGAAAAGAGAAGATATGCAGGCGGCAAGCTGTGGAAGGGATTTTCACAGCCCCACCTTAATGTCAGTGCTAAAGTGTCCTCTCTCTGAAAGGATACCAAATCCATCCACCTTAGTGCCCTCCCAACGTTGTCAAGCCACTATTTCATTATATTTCTTTCCTTCCTTCTCTCCTCTTCCCAGCTAATGAGATGAGACATTCCAGTTCCATTACTCCACACCGCATGTGGAGAAGGCACCTGCCCTCCTCTCCTCTTGAACTCCCCAGCTTTTTCTTATTTTAAACACCAATTTCGTGCATAACAGGTGGTTTCCAATGGCGAATTCTTTTGTGTTTAATGTTGTCTCTTCACTGTTTTCCTCATTACTTAAGCAATACAAATTTTGTGAAAATGACGAATTATACGGGTGTCTAAATCAGGGAAGGAATGAATGACACGGGCTTCACCACTCAGTCACAAGCATTGGTGGGACATCCACGTGTAATCTCACAGACATTGAGGAAGGCATTTCCGATGCTTATCTCTGTCCTTGCAGTGGGGAAAAAACAGATACCCCTTCGGACCCGCCCTTCAAAAGCAAGGTCCTCAATTAAAAAAAATATACATTAGTAGGTAAAGAATTAAATAGAAGGCCAAGGGAGGCAGCTGGGTGGCTCCAGTCAGTTGAACGCCTGACTCCTGATTTCCCCTCAGGTCATGATCCCAGGGTTGTGGGATCAAGCCTGGTGTCGGGCTCCACACTGGGCATGGAGGCTGCTTACGATTCTCTCTCTCTCTCTCTCTCTCTCTCTCTCTCTCTCTCTGCCCCTCTCCCCTGTTTGCACTCTCTCTCTCTCTCAAATAAATTAAAAAAAGAAGAAGAAGAGGAAGAAACCCAAGGACACCAGGATTCTCAGGTTAGGACACAGGTTCGTGAATTTCCGAATCACACCCCTACTCAGGACCTTTTATCAGGCCTCCGTTTTATCCAGCAATATGATGTCAGTAATAATTCTCAAGGTAACAAGAGGATGGCTTCAACAAACTGCATAGGGAGCCTCTAGGTCAGGTCAGAGCGAGGACTGGTTTTGCTACAGCTGAGTATAATCAATCAGCTACTGATGCCATCACTTTCCCACTTACCCGGTATTTTATTTCCTCTTTCAGATTATATTGACCTTGAAGAATAAATTAAGAAACACACTGGAAAAGTTCCATTTCCTACCAGTATTTAAATAATAAAAACTCTTTGAGCTTTCTAAGAGTAGGTGCCTAAGGATTTTACAATCCTAAGATGTTTAAGCACTCTTGAAAAGTGACATTTTAAAAAGCTCTAGGGACCTGTGGAACTGCCACACCCTGTATTTTGTAAACCTCAAATTGTATTTTATTTTTTTTAAATTTTTTTTTTTTCAACGTTTTTTTTTTATTTATTTTTGGGACAGAGAGAGACAGAGCATGAACGGGGGAGGGGCAGAGAGAGAGGGAGACACAGAATCGGAAACAGGCTCCAGGCTCCGAGCCATCAGCCCAGAGCCTGACGCGGGGCTCGAACTCACGGACCGCGAGATCGTGACCTGGCTGAAGTCGGACGCTTAACCGACTGCGCCACCCAGGCGCCCCTCAAATTGTATTTTAAAGTTCACATCAAAACTCTTGGTCCATGTTCAAAACAGGTTTATGAGCCCCAGCCTCTACGTGCATGCCACTGATACGTGGAAATTTCCCAAGGTCGAAATAAGCATCCATCAGTTGACAGGTGTCTCATCCAGTGGAGTTCGTAGTGTGGCCCTTGAATGGGCAGCATCAGCACCCCCCCCCCAAGCGCACCCTCTTGGACCCCACCACACCCACTGAATCAGAAACTCTGAGGGGTGGGTGGGCCCAGCAGTCCTGAGTTTAACAAAGTCCTCAGAAGGCTCTGATGCACTCACAGATCGAAACTCACCGGTCTACTTGGAAGATTGCAAACAAGTGCTTCAGAAGCTATCCCCAAAAACGTGACCCCTGACCGCACTGCTGTGACACTCCTGCCTGGCTATCCCACAAGAGCATGCAGATAAATACCACCTCCTCCAAAATCATGGCAGAGCTCGGATCACAAGTGGTGTGCATACTGCTGCCTAACCGTTTGGACGCTCACGGGCCACACCCAGGCTTTCTTGATTTACTCTAACCACAAAAGTTTAATTTATTTAAGTGCTTTTTCCCTTCGAAAAACTGAAATATTCCACACAGGGCTTCTGGAAAACCAAGAGGAGCGGGTAATGCAAAAGACATTTATTCTTTTTTTTAATATGAAATTTATTGTCAAATTGGTTTCCATACAACACCCAGTGCTCATCCCAACAGGTGCCCTCCTCAATGCCCATCACCCACCCTCCCCTCCCTCCCATCCCCCATCAACCCTCAGTTTGTTCTCAGTTTTTAAGAGTCTCTTATGCTTTGGCTCCCTCCCTAACCTTTTTTTTTTTACCTTCCCCTCCCCCATGGTCTTCGGTTAAAGTTTCTCAGGATCCACGTAAGAGTGAAAACATATGGTATCAGTCTTTCTCTGTATGACTTATTTCACTTAGCATGACAGTCTCCAGTTCCATCCACGTTGCTACAAAAGTCCGTATTTCATTCTTTCTCATTGCCAAGTAGTATTCCATTGTGTATATAAACCACAATTTCTTTATCCATTCGTCAATTGAAGGATATTTAGGCTCTTTCCATAATTTGGCTATTGTTGAAAGGGCTGCTATAAACATTGGGGTACAAGTGCCCCTATGCATCAGCCCTTCTGTATCCCTTGGGCAAATTCCTAGCAGCGCTATTGCTGAGTCTTAGGGTAGATCTATTTTTAATTTTTTGAGGAACCTCCACACAGTTTTCCAGAGCGGCTGCACCAGTTTGCATTCCCACCAACAGTGCAAGAGGGTTCCCATTTCTCCACATCCTCTCCAGCATCTATAGTCTCCTGATGTGTTCATTTTTGCTACTCTGACTGGCATGAGGTGATATCTCAGTGCGGTTTTCATTTCTATTTCCCTGATGAGGAGTGACGTTGAGCATCTTTTCATGTGCCTGTTGGCCATCTGGATGTCTTCTTTAGAGAAGTGTCTATTCATGTCTTCTGCCCATTTCTTCATGGGATTATTTGTTTTTCGGCTGTGGAGTTTGGGGAGTTCTTTACAGATTTTGGATACTAGCCCTTTGTCCAATATGTCATTTGCAAATATCTTTTCCCATTCCATTGGTTGCCTTTTAGTTTTGTTGATTGTTTCCTTTGCAGTGTAGAAGCTTTTTATCTCCATGAGGTCCCAATAGTTCATTTTTGCTTTTAATTCCCTTGCCTTTGGAGATGTGTTGAGTAAAAAATTGCTGCAGCTGAGGTCAGAGAGGTTTTTTACTGCTTTCTCCTCTAGGGTTTTGATGGTTTCCTGTCTCACATTCAGGTCCTTTATCCACTTTGAGTTTATTTTTGTGTATGGTGTAAGAAAGTGGTCTAGTTTCAATCTTCTGCATGTTGCTGTCCAGTTCTCCCAGCACCATTTGTTAAAGAGACTGTCTTTTTTTCCATTGGATATTCTTTCCTGCTTTGTCAAAGATTAGTTGGCCATTCTTTTGTGGGTCCAATTCTGGCGTCTCTATTCTATACCATTGGTCTATGTGTCTGTTGTTGTGCCAATACCATGCTGTTTTGATGATTACAGCTTTGTAGTAGAGGCTAAAGTCTCGGATTGTGATGCCTCCCGCTTTGGTCTTCTTCTTCAAAATTACTTTGTTCGGGGTCTTTTGTGGTTCCATACAAATTTTAGGATTGCTCGTTCTAGCTTCAAGAAGAATGCTGGTGCAATTCTGATTGGGATTGCACTGAATGTGTAGATAGCTTTGGGTAGTATTGACATTTCAACCATATTTATTCTTCCAACTCATGAGCATGGAATGTTTTTCCATTTCTTTATATCTTCTTCAATTTCCTTCATAAGATTTTTATAGTTTTCAGCATACAGATCTCGTACATCTTTGGTTAAGATTTATTCCTAGGTATTTTATACTTCTTGGTGCAATTGTGAATGGGATCAATTTCTTTATTTGTCTTTCTGTTGCTTCATTATTAGTGTATAAGAATGCAACTGATTTCTGTACATTGATTTTGTATCCTGCAACTTTGCTGAATTCATGTATCAGTTCTAGCAGACTTTTGGTGGAGTCTATCGGATTTTCCATGTATAATATCATGTCATCCGCAAAAAGTGAAAGCTTAACTTAATCTTTGCCAATTTTGATGCCTTTGATTTCCTTTTGTTGCCTGATTGCTGATGCTAGAACTTCCAACACTATGTTAAACAACAGCAGTGAGAGTGGACATCCCTGTCATGTTCCTGATCTCAGGGGGGAAAGCTCTCAGTTTTTCCCCATTGAGGATATTAGCTGTGGGCTTTTCATAAATGGCTTTTATGATGTTTAAGTGTGTTCCTTCTATCCCGACTTTCTCAAGCGTTTTTATTAAGAAAGGATGCTGAATTTTGTCCAATGCTTTTTCTGCATCGACTGACAGGATCATATGGTTCTTATCTTTTCTTTTATTAATGTGATGTATCACATTGATTGATTTGTGAATGTTGAACCAGTCCTGAAGCCCAGGAATGAATCCCACTTGATCATGGTGAATAATTCTTTTTATATGCTGTTGAATTTGATTTGCTAGTATCTTGTTGAGAATTTTTGCATCCATATTCATCAGGGATGTTGGTCTGTAGTTCTCTTTTTTTGCTGGGTCTCTGTCTGGTTTGGGAACCAAAGTAATGCTGGCTTCATAGAATGAGTCTGGAAGTTTTCCTTCCCTTTCTAACTTCTGGAAAAGCTTGAGAAGGATAGGTATTATCTCTGCTTTAAATGTCTGGTAGAATTCCCCTGGGAAGCCATCTGGTCCTGGATTCTTATTTGTTGGGAGATTTTTGATAACTGATTCAATTTCTTCGCTGGTTATGGGTCTGTTCAAGTTTTCTATTTCTTCCTGTTTGGGTTTTGGAAGTGGGTGGGTGCTTAGGAATTTGTCCATTTCTTCCAGGTTGTCCTGTTTGTTGGCATATAATTTTTCATAGTAAGAATAATTTATTCTTGATCTCAAGTTGTATTTTTGTATTTGTATTTGGCTCATTCGTTGGTTATCCTAGAACAACTATGTCCAAAGCTTTGCTTTAGATGTAAAAGGCACAAAGAAATATTCACAATGTTTCATTTCTTCTCTTTAAAATTTTTTAAAAATGTTTATTTATTTTTGAGAGAGAGAGAAAGAGAGAGAGAGAGAGCGAGCATGAACAGGAGAGGGGCAGGGAGAGAGGGAGAGAGAATCCAAAGCAAGCTCCAGGCTCTGAGCTGTCAGCCCAGCTGAGACACTTACAAAGCAATCATCTCATTGCCACAATGACAGTATAGGTAGATGTCACCATCAACAAAAGCAGTGGAGATGGGAGCCAGGGTGGAGGGGATTTAGAGATGATGGTGTGCGGACACACTCGAAAGAGAATGATACCAACAGGATCATGAAGGAGGAGAAACACAAGTCCTGTGGCAGGGACAGTGACCAGATTGGCCTGGCCACAGTACACAGTTCACGTCAAGGGCCCACGGGTAATGAGAATGGGAAGCAACCTTGGTTAAAATTGTGGAAGGCCTCGAATGGGGATGCCAGCCAAGGACTTCGGGTTTCTCCTCAAGCTACAGGGAGTCAATGAAGGTTTTCAGAGGAAGCAAGTAACAATAAAAATGTTTTAGGAGAATTGATCGAAGCACCAGAGACAGATCTAAGAGACTAAGGAGGTAGGAGTATAGACTACTCTAGAATAGTCTATTCTGTATATGCATATATGGTCTATAGGCTAGTATACACTAGGCTCGTTAGTTTCTTTTTTAATTTTTTAATTTATTTTGAGAGAGAGAGAGAGGAGGGGCAGAGAGAGAAGGAAAGAAAAGAATCCCAAGCAGTCTCTGTGCTGTCAGTGCAGAGCCTGACACAGGGCTTGAACCCACCAAACCGCAAGACCAGGACCAGAGCTGAAACACAGTCGGACGCTAAACCGACTGAACCACCCCGGCACCCCTATACTAGGCTCTTTACATACTCCAGGCCTGAAGACGTAATTATGAGCGTATCTAGGGAGGTTGTAGTAATGGGGGAAAAAATGCATGAAAATCACTGGCATGTCTTGTTCCGGGCATTCCCTCCAAACGACCAAGTTACACTGCTGATACCTGTCACCCAGGACGCCGGGAAGCCACCGAGCTCCCTTATCAGACACTTGCTGAATTGCTGAGTGACCATGCGACACTCCAGCCTGGAAAGGCACACAGAGCTCTCACCCAGGCTGAGGGAGAGTGAGAACAGAAGCCGCACATGCGCCCTCTCCAACCTCTGCTACAGCAGAGTTCCCAAAGAGTAACTAGAGACATTCCCTTGAACGCTGGGACGTCACCAAAGCTGGGAAGTCAGGCAAAGTGTCACTGATTGGCAATAAACCCGAAGGTAAGATTTACAACTCATAAGCCACAAAACAGATCAACTAACCATACAAAACTTGAAATGAATATGTAGGTATAAATTCAAGAAGCCATTTCCCATGCACCAAACTCTTACTGGGCTACTCTTAACCCTTGTCTGAGTCACAGGGTAAAAAAAAAAAAAAAGCAAATACTGACAGCTGGTTCTACAAACCTGAGCTGCCCGCTATGAATTCCTCCTGCTCCCCCCATGCCTGACACACACTGTGACAGGGACATTTTAACTGCACGGCCAACATGACGAAGCACAAAGACAGCGGAAACATCTTAATGAGTTTGCTGAAAATTCTGAAGCTGGATCTCATGGTTTATTTTTCTAGGCTAAACACTGGCCCAGATGACTTCGTGATGGTATTAGTAATAATAGAAAGCACAACAGAACAGGCTTTCTCAAGAGAATGTGGTAGCTTTCTTTCTTTTTTTAATGTGCATTTTTAAAGTTTTATTTAAGTAATCTCTACACCCAATGTGGGGCTCGAACTCAAAATCCCGAGACCAAGAGTCACATGCTCTTTGGACTGAGCCAGCCAGGCGTCCCGAGAGTGTGGTCGCTTTCTTAACCGGCAGTCCCATGTAAGAATTATCAACCTGTAGGTCCTCTGCCAAGACGCCAATGGAAGACTGAAGCCAGACGTTCTAAGTGCTGGTACTTATGACTGGGTTAGCATTAATTTGTGCTAGAAGGAAAAAAAAGGTCAGCAGGACTGGATTCAACAACTAAGAGTATGTCCGTATCTGGAAAAAACGACCAACGGCATTTGTCTGAGCAAAGACGTCTATACAGAGGTATTGCCCACAGACTTGATCCCTCTTATTCCGAAACTCGTATTTGTGGCTCTATACGTTTACCTTCCGCACATCCAGTTCTGGGATAAGGCTTCCCAATCCCTCTGCTACTTTTTTTTTCCCACTAACATATGCAACGTGAAATATGATTCACTCCTTCATGAAGGATCAATACCCACACATGATAAATACCCATATCGATCCTGCAGTGTTATATGCTGGTCTCTGGGCCCGTGGCATGTTAATAGTAGTTAACCAGTAATTCATTTTAAGGTATGTGAAGGCTTTTTTTCCCTGCTCTTCCTCTAGTGTCAAGATCCCCAGAGCTGTTGCACTTTGAGTCCTTCACAGTCAAACCAAGAGTCTACTCCCTTTTCAATGACAAAACCAAACCCCACAGTTTCCTGTATGAAAGATCACAGAGAAAACCAGAATTTATAATTTACAAACAAGGCTATTTATGATTCACCGTGAGTGATCCTCGACTTAACTGGCATATACCAAGTTGTTTTTTTTTTTTCTTAATATAATTTATTGTCAAGTTGGCTAACACACAGTGTGTAAAGTGTGCTCTTGGTTTTGGGGGTAGATTCCCATGATTCATTGTGTACATACAATACCCAGTGCTCATCCCAACAAGTGCCCTCCTCAATGCCCAGCACCCATTTTCCCCTCCACCTCCAATCAACCCTGTTTGTTCTTGGTATTTAAGAGTCTCTTATTGGGGCGCCTGGGTGGCTCAGTCGGTTAAGCATCCAACTTCGGCTCAGGTCACAATCTCGCGGTCCGTGAGTTCAAGCCCCGCGTCCGGCTCTGGGCTGATGGCTCAGAGCCTGGAGCCTGTTTCCGATTCTGTGTCTCCCTCTCTCTCTGCCCCTCCCCCGTTCATGCTCTGTCTCTCTCTGTCTCAAAAATAAATAAACGTTAAAAAAAAAATTAAAAAAAAAAAAGAGTCTCTTATGGTTTGCCTCCGTTTGTTTGAAACTATTTTTTCCCTGTCCCTTCCCCCATGGTCTTAAGTTTCTCAAGTTCCATGTATGAATGAAAACAGATGATATGTGTCTTTCTCTGACCGACTTATCTCACTTAGCATTAATACCCTCCAGTTCCATCCATGTTGCTGCAAATGGCAGGATTTCATTCTTTCTCATTGCCAAGTAGTATTCCACTGTATATATAAACCACGTCTTCTTTATCCGTTCATCACCAGGTTTTATTTTTCTTTGTAATCCCATGCCTTGCTTAGTTCCTGTCATAATTAGTTTCTAGTTTTAAGAGTTACCCACCAGGCAAAATTGTTTGCTCCTAAGTCTGAGATCTCAAAATTATCTACCTAACATGTTATGCTGAGTGTTAGGAGGGTACAGAGAAAGTGTAAGTCATTTTCTCTATTCTTGTTTTTTTTTTTTTAAAGGAAAACTGAGGTCTCAAGATTATGCTCAATGATTGACATGATGATGGAATCAGGATAGCAGGGGTACCTCCCTGGGACAAGAAGGCTTGGCTCGGCTAACTGCTTTTAGCTTTCTTCTCTGTGAGGTCACCCAATGTCCAGAGTAATAGCTCCTGGCATTTCCTAGATTTAGGAGTAATGGAGAAACCCAGAGAGATGCTTCAGGACTCTTCTCCCACAAGGGTGAGAGCCTGGAGAGAGACACGGGGAGAGAGAACATCGTCCTGTGAGCCGTCCCTGGACCCTCTAAGCACTCATATGATCCCAAGACAAGCTCATCATCCTGACAAGGGAACGGGTCGGGTTTCAGAGGGAAGCAGAGTTGGCACAGGGAGAGGCCCAATTACACAGGTGGCAGTGTGCCTACTGTTCCCTGAATGCTGACAGCAAGGAATGAACGAGGGACTTGTCACCACCACTGTCACCTTCCCCTGATGGGGACGCAATTCATATCCCACACAGGAAACGTGCTGTGTACGAGGCAACCTGTCTGGGACTTTGGGGCACAGACCAACGCCGTAGTCCTTGACGCGGCAGTACTCATAGGGGAGGCCCCGAAAAAACACACAGAAGGACAGACCAAGGCTGAAAACACAAAGGCTGCGGGAAGGGAGGGCGAGATCAACTCCAGCCTTCCAAGTACAAGTTCTGCTGGTGTTGGCTCGCTAACGTCACTCCTGTACACAAAGCATGGAATGTGTTAGAGCCAATGTCGCCTTTTGCCCAAGGAATTTTGCTAAATGTAATTCGGTCCCGCCAAGTTCAGGTTTCTCAGGGTGAAGGCTTTCCAGAACAATGAACCTGAAGTTGGTCTTGCAAGCCAGATGCAGGTTTTTGGTTCAAAGGTGTGTAAAATATTAATGTGGGAGGCAAAGGGATCTGGAGGGGGGGGGGGAGACAGAGACAGAGGAGGGGAGGAATATCTTGATTGCCAAGTATGACCGCATCAAACAGACCAAGCAGGACATATGGCGGAAATGGAGAAAATATAAAGCGGGAAAGGCAAATACGGGCCTTCCAAGGGACCCAGCCAAGATTTGAAACAGGCCGCCCTGGGGCCACTGAAAAGCCCAGTGAGCCACAAACACGTCCATTGTGTGCAGCAATTCCTGAAAGAAGGCTTCAACTACCTACATTTTGACCTCAAACTTCTAAATGATTAAGTTCTTCTTTCTAGTTTATCTCTTAACTCAGGCAAAAGACCCTGTGGACAAACCAACCCTGATGGGGAATGACATGCCTCCCTGAAGCAACAAGGACAGCCCTGAGCCGGTAAGACCCAGAGGCACTGACCTCAAGACAATGATGGACTTGACCTTCATAGCCCACCTGCACAGACCCATCCGCCTCTGTCCAACACTTTCCTTCGTTCCTTCGATAAACCTGGAAGTACTTCCAGCACTTCTGGAGACAGTGTTTGAGACGCTGGTCCGCTGTCTTCCTGGTGTTAGCCTCACTGAAATAAACTCCTGTTTCATCACCACTGTCTCTCTGCCTGCGGACTTCTTTCCACGGCGAGTGTCCACACCTAGTTTGTTTGGGCCCCTTGGAGCCACGTGCTGTCCCACCCCTGCCGGCTCCCATCTCCTGGAATGTCGACAATGAGCAAAGGGCAATCCCTGCCCTCAAAGAGCTTACTCTCTGCTGATGAAGAGCCCCAAGGACAAATCAAGGCATCAGAAAAGGTTTCCATCGAAGAGTCTCTAAAAAGCAAAACAAAACACGTGTATGTCTATCTTCCCAGCAGGACGAGAACGAGGGTACTGCCGGCACAGGAGGTTGGACTTCAGACTCACCCCAGGAAAAATCCTAACTGGATCTGGAAAGACTGGCACTCACCACCCCGACCTCCCACACCCACGCACCTACCCGTGTTCCTATTCCCGGGTTTCTGCTCTCCCTGTGTGTTCCCCCTTCCGCACCCCATCTGTGTGAGCCTCAGGATTCCAGGGGGGGGCACCCAGGAACACGGTTGGCCTGCAGAGGGAGTCAGATATGGAAAAGATGCCATTTCTCTGACTTTGCTAGAGAATGTCTGGTGGCCGTGAAAGCCTATCTCATGGCCAAGAACGTTTTCTGTCCTTAGGCCAGCTCGTAATTCCCTATCGTTGGCGAGATGCCAGAGACAATCTGAGACTCCGTCAACACGGCCAGCGGCCTGGAGGAGTCGTGGGGCTGCCAACAGGCCAGTGGCCAGGCCCGGGTTCGGGAGGGGACCAGAGAAGAGAGGAAGGACGGCCAGTGCTCTGTTCCAAAGGCGACCTTACGGGGAGGGAATCCCTTCCCCACTCTTCTTAGTACCCCTTGCACAGAGAAAACCTCAGGTCAGGGGCATCTCGGACTGACTGTGAACATAGAATTTAGGTCCCCACAGAAAAGCTCTGCTTTGAATTGTGTTCGGACAACTTAAAATGCAGGGGCTGCAACCATGGGGGTCTTCTGCTTGGCCACGAAGGGTGCTCAACACAAGGCTGTCAGATCCTGCTTTTGGAACTTGCTTTTAAAAATAAGATCCCAGGTGTTTGTCTTTGCTCCTGAAAGTCCCAGGTTTCAAGCCAAGAAGTCACACCCGACATCTCACTGCGGCCCTTCCAGAAATGTGGTGGCAATATTCCCCCAGCCGCCGTCCCAGCCAACAGTCCAGGTCACATGGATTGTCACAGCAACAGAAGGACATCATTCACCTTTTTTCACTGTGTGGACACTTGCACCGGTGACGCAGAAGCAGTGGTGGGGAAAACTGCCTTCGCACACATCAAGGTGGTCCCACCGAACTGCACCAGTGGTCACTGGATTCCTCACTGACGTCCTCATTTGGAATATTTTACTTTGTATAATATTACAAAATTAAATGTCAATTCTTCTTACGATGCCCTCGATGAAGTAGGAAAAAAACCCCACTGGATTAAATCTCTGCCTTTGCGCCTTTTTAATATCCCATGACAAAATGGGAGGGACTCATGAGGCAGGTCTGTTGCAACCCAAGGGTGATGGTTTCCTTGAACAAGACTTGGTGCAAATGTCTGAATGACGAGCTTATACTCTTGGGGCGCCTGGGTGGCTCATTCGGCTGAGCATCTGGCTTTGGCTCAGGGCATGATCTCATGGTGTGTGGGTTTGAGTCCCGCATCGGGCTCTGTGCTGACAGCTCAGAGCCTGGAGCTTTCTTTGGATTCTGTGTCTCCCTCTCTCTCTGTCCTTCCCACCCTCACACTCTAGCTCTCTCTCTAAAAAATAAATAAATGTAAAAAAAAAGAGAGCTTCTTGACTTATTTTTGGAACACCATACACTCAGAGAGTGATGAAACTCTCTGGTTACTGGGGCTTGGATATTTGGTAGATGTTGCCTTGAAGAAGAACAAAGTGAGCCTATCCCTTCAAGGAAAACTTATAGGATTTATTGCCCAAAATTCGAGCTTGCAAGTAAAAACCAGAATTTCTGAAAACTTAAGTCTGCCATCACGGGCTTGACAGCTTCCCGAACTTGAAGACTCTTCTGACAAGATCTGTAGTAATAATAACGAATGGGATTTTCCTGATAGTTTGCAATGAAACAGGACAACCTTTGGAAAACGTGCACAACTCAGTGAACTAATATTTTCCAAATGACCAGTTCATGATGTTACAAAATGATGCATGGGTGAAAGATCCATTTGAAGTGCAAGATGGACCAGTGGATTTTAATGTAATAGAGAACAAAGCTCTTTGGCATGGTTTTGGACTCCACCCTGCAACTAATCTTTAAGAAATTATCACCTTTCAAGTTTTGGTCCAGTTTCAGAGAACAGGCACAAGGGTCTCAAAAAGCTATTCAAGGGGGCCCTGGGTGGCTCGGTCAGTTAAGCCTCCGACTTCGGCTCAGGTCATGACCTCACTGTGTGTGGGTTCGAGCCCCATGTCGGGCTCTGTGCTGACAGCTTGGAGCCCCGAGCCTGCTTCGGACTCTGTGTCTCCCTCTTTCTCTCTCTGCCTCTCCCCCTCTCATGCTCTCTCTCTCCCTCAAAAATAAATATTAATTAAAAAAAAAAAAAAGCTATTCAGGGGCGACTGGGTGGCTCAGTTAAGCACTGGACTTCAGCTCAGGTTATGATCTTACGGTTCGTGGGTTCGAGCCCCATGTCGGGCTCTGTGCTGACAGCTCAGAGCCTGGAGCCTGCTTCAGATTCTGTGTCTCCCTTTCTCTCTCTGCCCCTCCTTGGCTCACACTCTGTCTCTTTCTCTCTCTCTGTCTCAAAAATAAACATTAAAAAATTTTTGAAAAAAGCTATTCAAACACCTCTCTCCCTTTTCCAAATATTTCTCTATGTGAAACTGAATTTGCATGTATTTCAAACGACAGACTGAAGAAGCAGCAATTGGGAACCCAGCTATGTCCTACTAAGACAGAAAACAGATTAGCAGAAATGTACAATGTCACTGTTTTGTTTTGGAAAAACATAGTTCTTTCCTCATTAAAATATGTTACTTATGCTAACAACGGATAGATGTTATTATTTTAAAGGAATGAACATATATGTATGATTTCTCAGTTTTTGGCTCTGATTCAATAAATGCTGATCGGCAGAATCCATATCCCCAGAAGCTCTTGGAGGTCCTTGATGATTTTGAAGAGTGTGAAGGGGTCCTTGCCACTGAAAGATTTGAAAACTTCTGTCTTATGAGCTCTTCCCTTTCTGAGAAGACCGATTTCAGGGCAGGTGGGGTCCAGGGTCTCATTCCGAGCAAGCTGCACAGTTAGCATTCAGCAGTCAAGTCTCAGGTGGGCGCCTCGGCTCTGTGCTTAAGCCTGAAACATTTCTTTCAGTGAAACAGACGCTAAGTCCTGCACACTACGGCCGCAGGCAGCAGAACTTCCGGTTGAGAGCACCGGCTCCCAAGTCAAAGCGCTTGATAGGCGTCTTCTGCCCCATGGCCTTGGATCCAGGCACTTAAGGGCTCTGTGCGCCAGTGTCTCTCTGTAATGTGGGGATCACACTGCTATACACACCACAGAGGGCACGGGGGGCGGGGGGGGGGAGGGGAAGGCTGTGACACACGGTTAAGTGCTTGAGAAATGTTCGCTATTGTTATGATCACAGTCACAGCACAGTGATGGCATTCTCTGCCATCAAGCAAGAGAGCCACCAAATAATTCTGGAAAAAAAAAAAAAGCTCATCCTTGGGGTCCCACAGGAGGGCAGGGCTGCACCTGGCAGAGGCGAATGAACTTGGAAAGGAGCGGAATCCTCTGCTCCTGGCCTTCTCGGAGGTCAGACAGTAGCCTTGAGTACAGTCGGTGTGATATCACTCCCTAAAGTCATAATCAGGAAATGCAGGAACAATCTGTTTCTCCCACAAGGCGATCATGACAGGGCTATTTTAAAACGTCAAACACAAACCTGGAGCCAGGAAAGCAAACAACCTTTTCACTGTGTACCTGCCGCAGGACTGAAAACCATTTCCACTTAGCGAGGCGAATGCGGCCAGGTGGAGAGGAACTGACCCCTGCTTCCTCTCCCCAGACTCTCTGCCCCCTCCCCCGCCCCACCCCTTTCAGCATGCAGTTCTGCTCTTGAGAAGCACAGCTACTATGGGGCTTCCTTTAAGTAAGCTGGGGATTTTATTTATTTGGGGGGGGGGGATTGCTGCTGTTCCAAGGCTGAACTTTTAGCTTGCTATAAAGTTAATGTGCTATTCAATGTTCATTCCAGGCAAGACTGTGGGGCTGTGTATTTTCTGCCACCCCCGGAAGCCCATTATCTGTAATTGCCCATTACCATGCATAATTATTTCTCCCGGCTTGGTCTGTGACCTCCAGGGTTGCACTCTGTTACAGCTAAAGGCTGGTCTTAGGAAATTCGTGAATGAAGCCCTTCTGACCTTTAGCACTTTGAAGGGTCTGTTCCGGAGCTGACATGGAAAGCCTCTTTTCAGGCACACTTTTCTGTGATCAGGAACAGTTGAGATTTCTTCCCTGATGCACCTCCGCCCAAGCAAACAGGAAAACAAAGCATAATCAAGTCTCCATTATGTGGGAGCTGGTAACCCAAACTGGGAATTATCTGGAGCCCTTCACACTCCCTTTTCTTTGACTTGGCTATTTAATTGTATCACGCTTTTTTAAAGACTGCTACTGGGAGAAGGTGGAGGTAAAGGAGGGCAAAACTTTAAATCTCAAATGCAATATATACGCTCCCACACTTAGTGTTATTTTGAGTGGGAAGAAGTGCTACGTCCCCATCAGTGATGAAAATGGAATTTGGGGATTCCATGTGCGCTTAAAATATGAATTCTAGAACTGACATTCAGTCACACCAGCAAGTCACTTTACAGCATTAGCGGGGCAAGAGAGGAGGGGACGGCGATCGCTGGCTGCACGTGGCCTGGGTGCTGGAGGGCTCAGCCATCCATGGCACTTGTGGGTCTTTCCCACTACGGCCTCCTTGCAGAACCCGGGGGTGGGCAACGCCCCTCTAAGCACACACACGGTTCACAACAAAATCTGAAAGGGCACTGACTGCCAGAAATGAGACCACTCAATTGTGGTGTTGCCGCTCGCTGCCACGGCCCCCCAGAATCTCCTGGATGTGCGGAGCGGCCTGCCCTTGCCATCTTTATTTTCCTTCGGTCTTTCCTTCCTTTTCAGTGAAGCTCTCTAAAATGAACACAAGTCAATCCTAAATATAAACGCTCGTCCACTCTTTCAAGCATCATTTTTACCAAAGTCAGGTAAGGTGAACCACAGAGAATTAAACCTAACAGCTTTTCCTGGAGCCTGGCGGCAGGGAAGGCTTGGGAAGTAATTCCGCCCCTCGTTCTGACGCCTGGAAGAGAGTGGCCAGTCGAAGGACATGTGAGCACTGGCAGCGTGACAGGGCTGAAGATCCTATGCTTCACCACGGGGCTGTGTCATCAAGGGAAAAGGAGGCTGCACAGACATACCACTGAACATCCGAAGTTTAAAAAACAGCTGCTGCTCCTGACAAAGGCTTCCTGGAGAAGAATCTACATGACATCTCCATGACTGCTAACGGTTTAAAGGCTCGCAGAGGCCCATCAGACCTCAAACACGAGGTCAAGAGGGTTCTCAGATCCCAAAGACGGAGACCTGGACAGTCAGCACCTCATCCTTGCCACCAGGGGACAGGGCAGGCAGGGCAGGGGCTGAGAGTGGTGATCTGGTCCAGAGGGCATCACAATGGCCCCCAAACCCTTGACTTGTGGCTCCACTGACTCACCCCCGAGACAGCTCACTCCAGCCTCATTTCCCGGCTGCTGCCAATCCCACTGTGCCATCCTGTTCTCAAAGTGTGTACACAAGTCACCCAGATTCTCTGAGACCTCCTCACAGCGAACTGCTCCCCCGCATGTGTCACTAACCACGGGGACGGGAGGGCACGGTAAAAGATGGCATACCTGTGACCATGCCTGCCTCCCCACTCTGGAGGCCGGGACTCCGATCCCCAGCCTCGGTGCAGCTCAGGCCTTGGTACACCCAGTAAGCAAGCTCTGCCCATCAGATTGCCCAAATGAGACTGGTTCCCCCTGGGACAGAGCCCTCTCTTTCCTTCTTTCTTCCCGGCTGGAGCCAGAGGCTTCTGGCTTTTAGTAATGGCAGAGACAGCAGCTGCAAAGCTCTGAAGTCTCTGACACCTTGGGATACGTACGTGCGTATTTAGACACGTATGTATACACACACACACATCTGCACACACACGGACAGATCTACACCCACATCTGTATCTCTATCTACGTACATCAGTCAACATCTTAGCAGAGAAGCCGAATCTTAACCAAAAGAAATCATTACCAAGACTCAACTAGAATTTTCTCACGGCAGCTAAGAAACAGCATGACACAAGCTACGTAACTGGACGGCTTCGCATGCCTCCGGGCACACCTGCATCACATCTCCCTTTATCCTCCTCCCCTAGTGACCTGCGTCGTACGGATCTCTGTCCGTCTGGATCACCAGAAACCTAACACGCTTGCAGACATTCCGCTTCACAGAAAGGTCTCCACTATCAAGAACTGCTTCATGGCCCAGCCCCAAGGAGGCCCGCCCAGCCCCTAGGAACATCCCTACAGTGATGCACAGCCCGTGGCACAGAGGGAGGGGTGCACAATCTCTAACCCAGGGGCCTGCATTAAGGGAGCCATGTCTGTGGCAAACTGGGCAGCACCTGCTATCGCCTGCGGCTGGGTCAACCACCAAGGTTTCTTCTGACACAGAAACACCGACTAGAACGACAAGTAAGAGACTTTTTTTTTTAATTCAACAATGAGACAGGGCTAGAATCTGAGCAGCAACAAAACAGCACACACTCCTGGAAACACACAAGTTTTAACAGTGCGTTGCCCCCCAGCCCTGGGGAAGACACAATAGAACAGGCAGAGCCTGGAGACCCACCTGGGGGTGGCTCCCTCATCCTGGACTACAGACCAGAAAAGCACCAAGAAGTCCTCTCTCCTGAGAAGAGACAGCAAAGCTGTAAGCAGATGGCTGTCACAGGAAGGATTCACCAAGAAGTGAGCCATGGATGAGGGAAGACAGTGGTTCTTTCACAGGAGCTGAGCAGTCACGCAGCCATTTGCCCCACAGAAGTCAACTTGGAAGAAAAAGCTCTCACAATTCAGACTGAGTCATCCATCCATCCACCCATCCACCCATTCACTCGTTCAATGCCAGCCAAGCGCTCAACTGTTTATCTCCAAGGTACGAAGGGTCACTTCATCGTGACATTACCATATGCATCTGCAGGTGCTTTCGGGTTCAGTCTGAAACCAGGAAGCCCATCAAGTCCACAGAAGATGTAGGACCTTATTTATTGCCAGCCAAAATACAGGCAGATGCAGATTTGCATTAATGGCTGAGACAAACGTAGACAAGGAGAAAAGAAAGGCTATTAAGCTGAGCGACGGAAAACAGGACGCCTTAGGAGAAACTAAGGAAATAATAAGCAACAGATTATTAAATTCTCAGGGACTGGAAAAGCAAAAACAGGGAGGAGAAACAAAGTCACTGCAGATTAAATATGGCGAGTTTTAAGCCAATTATAAAAGATCAAAGAGAACATGAGAGGGGAGGAGTAGCCTTACAAGTAACCGAGATAGGAGGCCTGGGGAGAAATTATGACCAGGGTAAAATCATTACAGTTTACAGTAAAAGTAATCTAGGGATGACTTCAGAGAGAAATTCACTAGACACCAATACGAGGTGAATAACATGGAGACAGAAATCAAAAAGCTCTTTATTTTCAAAAGGCACAAGACTCCAGAGGGAAGGTACTTCCTCTTTAGAGCAACAAACAGGACTGGCAACTGGAAAGCGTAAGTGAAAACTGCCAGTGCCTTGAGTCACATTTTGGATTTCTATACCATCAACCTCTAGCGAGCAGATTGGGCGTGGTCTTTACCACATGCCGCGGTGAACAAAGGGAAGGAAGAAGCAACGTGGCAGTAAACATACACAAGTGTCCTTGAAACTCATTTGACACTTGCTCTTTCTCCCCCAGTAAAAGTCTGACACCGCCCCCTTTGAATAATGTCAACTGCCTCGCAAGTCTCAACCCTTACTAACTCTAGAAAAGCTGAGCTAAGAAAAGAACTAAAGCAAATGATGCTAACTTTTAATGCGAGCATCACCTTTCACTTCATGGAATATCCCGCCATTTGCGTACATCCTTGCAGTTGCTACCCACAAGAACTCTGCAGTAACTGCGGGGTGGAGACAGCAGGAAGTATGATGCATGATGCCCCCTGGGGAGAGGAGCTGGTGGTGGTTCAGCAGGGGCCCCCCACACACAAGGGAACAAAGCAGCAGCTGGAGTCTGGATTCAACACTGGCCTATTTTTTTTTTTTAATGTTTATTTATTTTTGAGAGAGAGAGAGAGAGAGAGAGAGAGAGAGAGAGAGAGAGAGACAGAGCTTTGAGTGGGGAGGGGCAGAGAGAGAGGGAGACCCAGAAGCCGAAGCAGGCTCCAGGCTCCAGGCCGTCAGCACGGAGCCCGATGTGGGGCGCGGACTCACGAGCTGCGAGATCATGACCTGAGCTGAAGTCAGACGCTTAACCCACTGAGCCACCCAGGCGCCCCAACACTGGCCTTCTGATTCCAGGTTTGGAACCCCCCTGGCAATCACATAAAAATCCCGACATCCCGCTCTCTGCCTTTGTTCTGAATAGTTAATTCTGTGTTCTGTTTTGTTTTTTAGTAATCATCAATACACCGGACGCGACAAAATTGCAGAGCCAGAAAGCCAAAGGGAGTACAGAACACTGCCTACGAGCTGCCTAGGAACCTCCAGTACAGCAAGCACGTGAGATCGAGGATAGGGGTGCCTGGGTGGCTCAGTCGGTTAAACGTCAGACTTCGGCTCAGGCAGTGATCTTACGGTTCTTGAGTCCAAGCCCCACGTCGGGCTCCGTGCTGACAGCTCAGAGCCTGGAGCCTGCTTCCGACTCTGTGCCTCCTTCTCTCTCTCCCGGCCCCCCCTTCCACGCTCTGTCTCTCTCTCTCTCAAAAATAAATAAAAACATTAAAAAATTATATGAAAAAGACTGAGGATAATACCCGCCTTATAAAATGTCCCTTTCCTATGTGATATTGTACAGGTCACTATATAAGGATGACTAAAAGCTTATGTATAACTGGAAATCTGGAATGAGAAAATGTAAAATAATAACCTAGCACTTACTGATACTGGGAAAATTTATCTCAAGAAAACAAGGAGAGAAAAGAAAACGGGAGCTCTGGACAGCCAATGATTTTGCTCACCTCACACCTGGATGCAAAGTTTCCCTGGCTGAGCAAGCTGGCTCCCCAGTGGGTCCCAAACAACTACTGTCACGACCAGGGTAACAGACCCCAACACAGGGCAGGGCACCAGCTGTGAGTCCCGACCTTGGTTGGAATCCCGACCCCACCACTCAATACACGTGTGATCCCAAGCACGTGACTGGACCTCAGTTTCCTTCCAGGTGGAAAAAATAGTTCCTATTTAGAGTTGCTGTAGAGACTAAATGAGAGTATAAATAACCAAGCAGCTAAGACCATACCTGACATGAGCCAGACCTCAGTAATTGAGAGCTAGTAATACTGTAATTATTATTACCACCTCTGAAAACACAAAGTCAAGGAGCTGGGAATTAAACTACACACTCAGAAGGCAAAGAACAAAAGCACTGTCCTCCCTTCTCACGGAAGAATTAGGAAAACATTATTCACACTCGTGCGTGGATCCTGTTTCAGAAACATTACTTACTCCTGCCATTCGGGCCCCTGGCAACACAAACTAATGTGAGAATTACATTTCTTTGTTTAATCATCCTTATAATGCTTGGTCTTTTCAGTTCTACCCAATTTTCCCCTGCTCCTCGATGCAAGCGTGTGTTCCCTGCCAAACTCCTCCCCGCTGCTGTAAATAATCTCTCTCCTTCTTTTATATTACCTTTCAAATATTTATAGACTGTTATTCTCCTTCTCTCCAAGCCATACATCATTTTTGTTGTCCTTCTCCTGGATTCTCCCTAGATTATCTACATCTTTTGGAGAAAAACAAACCCCAGGTGCTTCACGATGAAAACAGCACACCCAAAGCGAACAGCCCTCAACCAGTAAGGCCCCTTATTCAGAACCCACAAGAAAATTCTTTGATGTGCGTCTTACTCCTCTCCTTCTGTAACTCATAATTCCATCGCTCAGATAAAAACCGAGGCACAGAGTGATAAGCGAAACAAACAGAACCCTCCTCAAGAGGATGGCCGGGGCTCTCAGAGGTAGCAGTCCCGGCGTGGCTGGCCGGGCGGTCCCAGAGAGGCTCAGGCTCGCTAATGAGGAATCGTGTGCTAGGCTCCACTCATCCCTTCCCCATCCATAGCCACGGACTTCCATGTGCGTGCATCAGAACGGTGGCCTTGAGACGCCCTCGGCCCCTCACAAAAACATCTGACGGTGTTCATTTTCAAAAATTTTGTTTTCAAAAACCGTTTATGTTCAACACACATTTGGAAGTGTTATTAAAAAAATGAAAACTTCTAGGGGCACCTGGGTTGCTCAGACAGTTAAGCATCTGACTTTGGCTCAAGTCATCCTCTCACGGTTTGTGGGTTTGAGTCCCGCATCAGGCTCTGTGCTGACAGCTGAGAGCCTGGAGCCTACTTCGGATTCTGTGTCTCCTTCTCTCACAGACCCTCTTTTGCTCGAGCTCTCTCCCTCTCTCTCTCTCAAAAATAAATAAAGCACTCTGTCTCTATCTCTAAAAAAATAAATAAAACGTAAAATTTGTTTAAATAAATAAAAACATATAAAACTAACCACAAACATTATCCTCACCACCAGACAGACCTCATTTTGGTGGGCAACAGTTGAGACTCACCTAGTTCAGCTTCTGCACACTTCTTCTGGAAGGTGGTGATGTCTAAGTGTCTTCCCCCCCGCCCCCACCAGGTCTGTGCCGACACTCTCTTCTTTTTCTTCTGACACACAAGGCCAAAGGTTTCTAAAATGTCCTCCTTCTGTCCAAACCCTCAAGGGCAGCAAGGTACTGATGGGACTTTACCTGTTTTGCTGAAGGCTAGTTCCTTGTCTCAGAGCCCCGAGTATTTGTGTGGCTACACAACACTCCCAAACCCTTAGAAAGGATAAGAGATGGCTAACACTACAGGCAGAGGTCAGTAAAATTAGTAAAACAAAGAAAAGTGAGGCCAAGAAAAGGGAGAAGCTTACTGCTATTTTAACGTGAGGACACAATGCATTTCCTGTGTGTAAGCATCAAGATGCTGAATTGGAAGATCCCTGGGTGGCTCAGTTGGTTAAGCGTCCAACTTCGGTTCAAGTCATGATCTCACAGTTCTTGAGTTCAAGCCCCACACCGGGCTCCCTATTGACAGTTCAGAGCCTGGAGCCTGCTTCACATTCTGTGTCTCCCTCTCTCTCTGCCCCTCCCCCGTGCTTGTTCTCGTTCTTTCTCTCTCAAAAATAAAAAAACATTAAAAAAATTTTAAAAGAAAAAGGAAGACCCTTGAATTGGAAGAACCAATATTTTTTAAATGTCCATACTATGCAAAGCAATCTACAGATTCAATGCAATCCCCATCAGAATACCAACAGCCTTTTTTCACATGACTAGAACAAATAATCCTAAAATTTGTAGAACCACGGCAGATGCCAAATTGCCAAAGAAATCTTGAAAAAAAAGAAAAAAAGAGAACAAAGCCAGAGGTATCACAATCCCAGATTTCAAGATATACTGCAAAACTATAGTAATTAAAACAGTATGGGACTGGTACAAAAAGAGACACATAGATCAGTGGAACAAAACAGCCCAGAAGTAAACCCACGATTATATGGTCAATCTTCAACAAAGCAGAAAAGAATATGCAATGAGAAAAGACAGTCTCTTCAATAAATGGTGCTGGGAAAACCGGACCACCTTCTTACACCATTCACAAAACCTCAAATAAAAAACTTCTGCAGAGCAAAGGAAACAATCAAGAAAACAAAAACCCAACCTACT